>NC_090324.1:127142729-127509298 GCF_040869045.1 Eurosta solidaginis | reverse complement strand
TTTTATGTTTAGTATGACTATGATACCCATTGCAAATGGTACCAAAAATTTTTAGAGTTAAGAAAAAATATCATGTGAGTGATGTTAATTTTTGTTTACGTGTATATATGCATGTGCGTCCTTTTTGTACCTCAATTAGTATTAGCTCAGCTAAAATTGTTGTTTGTGGCACCTTATTGTTGTTGATGTAAATAATTTTAAAAAATCGTGACCAAAAACTAATGTAATTATTTCTTATGTTTTATTGTTAAAAATAAACAGACTTCGCCGCTGAAGAAGCTAGGACGGCTTGCGAAACGTAGGGCCGCAACAGTGGAATAATTACCATCTTTTTATTTCCTACTGGAACCCACAATAGGTCAAATAGCCTAAAAACAAAATATTAAAACATTGGTAAGTTTTTCATCCCGGCAAGAAACTGTTCCGTTTTTATTTTTTGACTGTACTCTAGGCGATCGGCATGGTTTATCACAATCCACTGTTGCAAGAATAATTAAGGATATATGTAGAAGAATCGCTTTGCTGCTTCCACATTTTATTCATTTTCCACATTTTGTTAGTTTTCCAAGTTACAATGAGCGAAATGAAGTGAAGAACCATTTTTTTTCAAATAGCACGGTGATTGGAGCTATCGACTTTACCCACGTCCGTATAAAATGTCCTGCGAAAAGTGTTTGGCCAATGCGAGCTGGTCATTTTCTTAATAGAAAAGGATATTTTTGATTGAATGTTCAGGTGTTTATTTAATGCACAATAATCGTTTGTTCAGTGTAACGTTATATTAGGACCTTCCATTAGATTGTGTGTGACGCAGATTTTAAAATAATGGACATCGTTGCAAGATTTCGTGGTTCAACACATGATGCCAAAATTTAGGACAATTACCAATTGAAAAGAAAACTGGAGCAAACAAAAGATCAACATAATGGTGTTTTAGTTGGCGATTCAAAATATCCAAATTCTTCAATATTATTAACACCTATCAGAAATCCCGCTACCACAAAAGAGCAAAGGCAGATTAACTTATTTTGAGATAGTTCACTTTTTATACTTTGAGTTTTCTTCATTTGTCCAGATAAAACAGGAGCGACATTGCCACACGAACTAAAATTGAGTGCTTGAACGGCCAACTTAAATCGAAATTTCGCTCCATATTTGAAAGGATTCGTGTTGATTTGGAAACGGCTAAAAATGTCGTTGTTGCAGTTGCCGTTCTACATAATATTGCCAAAGAGAGAAAATTGTCATGTGGGTAATTTTTGCTAAGATATCATTATAATTAAAAAATCATATTTTAGTTTTTGATGTGGATTTATCTGTACGAGACTTACCTCCTACTCAAACCAATGATATATTAGAGCTAAATTCAACAAATTCTGGAAGAGCCTACAGAGCAGCGTTTACAAATATATACTTCTGACTGAATTCTTCAAGTAACTTGCATTGAATAGCTTTTTATATTTTCAATTCACTTTATTGAAAAATTTAAAAGTGTACCTCATTCAAAATGAATAATAAAAGCAATCACAAAAATAGCTAAATGGAATTCGCTATTCCCAACAGATATACGTAAACATATATGTACATATGTATACAGGTACATACAAGGTTTCCTTAAATACTAAAAAAAAAATGTTCGTTTTGCGATCATAGCTCAAGCACAATTTGTATTCTTTTTGGTATTAGACAAAAAGTGCACACGGCGATGGTTACTAGAACATGTTTCTGAATTTCGTCATCGGATTGGGAGCTTCGAACTCAAGTACCTGCATTTGAAAAACAAGCTGATGACGAAGTGAAATTCAGAAACAAGTCCTTGTAACCATCTCTCTAATATGAATAACAAACCGTAATTCAATTTAAATATTGCAAATATGCTACATGTTAACATCGTTCTATCATTTGGTGCTAACCACTTCTTATTCTTTTGTTTTTCACTTTCGTTATTTTTATAAACCGTTTTTATAACCGTTGAGACGGTTAAGCGCCAATTAAGTAAGTAAGTATTTTTATAAAAACCTTCTATTAAGCATGAATCTAAATTGCCCAGAATATTAAACCCGTTTTCGACAAAAATCAAAAATTTGAGAAAATTTTACTTAAACTTCGAACGTTTTTTGGAGCTATATGAACTTCTTTAAGTATGCAATTTTGTAGCCCAATCAATTCTATTTTAAAAAGGTGAAATTGTTTACGGAGTAAGAGAAAAAATATTGTTTTCAAGCAAGCTAAATTTAACGTTATTATTTATTAATTTACAATATAATTAATAGCGCAGCAGGCTTTACAAATTTTAATCTATCTTTCCTCTCTTCTCTCTTTTTATAAAGTCACGATGACAATCTCAAGCGTGATCAGTTTTTCTCGGACGAGTCTCTCTGTCGCTTTAAAATTGGTGCCGTTATCGGGAAAGATATCCGCTGGAGTACCACGACGTGCCATGAGGTTTCTAAGAGCCATAATACAAGAATTTGTATCGAGACTATGAGCGATTTCGAAATGTACTGCCCGGAGTGTCAAGCAAGTATAAAGCACTCCCCATATTTTCTCCTTATGTCTCCCTACGTTGACAAGTATTGGACCAAAATAATCGACGCCTGTGAATTTGAAGGGTCTAGTAAAACTGGCTAATCTTGCAGCTGGTATCTGCAGCATTTTTGGAGGTTCTGGTAAGGCATTGTTAATTTTGCACCTTTGGCAAGATTTTCGGACTTTATTGTACAATACTCGTAGACGCGGAATACAATATTTGCCTTTGACATTATTAATGACTGTTTCGTGTGCCATATGATGGTGCTTTTCGTGGTAATCTCTAACAAATCAAAAACGTTATGTAGCTTTTTCTCGGCATTACGATGGTATCCGTATGCTCGTTAATGGAATCTAATCTCCTTCGTATGCGCAGAATACCTTTGTCGTCGAGATAAGCGTTAAGCGGATATAATTTGCTTTGCTTGCTTAGCGTGTGACCCGCATACAGAGCATTAATTTCCGATGAGTAAATTTCAGCTTCTGCTTGTTTGAAGAGAATATTTTCGGCCATCTCAATCATATCTGGTGTAACTACTTTTGGCATGATGCGCCTTACTCGTCTGGATTTTAACCTGAATATCTACAAGATGAAGGTCGCCACTGCTCTATATAGATTGCGCCACTTTGAAAAATACTCAACATTGAGAGCTATTGGTGCAACTTTATAGATTACGCATACTCGTTTTCGAAGCTCGGTGGTATCTAATACCTCGCTATGCATATCGGAACTCGACCACATCCTACTATGTAGAAATAAGAAATTAGGCCCTTTCAGCCACTGTTTGCCATCGACCGCGCTGTTGATTTTTGTGGCTAGATCGGCTACGTTCAGCTTCGTAGGAACCCAGCGCCACTGTTAGCTGTCGGAACTCTCTAGGATCCCTCCGACGCGATGCATTACAAATTGCTGGAAGCTGCGTGGGTCCATATTAAGCCATTGCAGTACGGTTTTGGAGTCTGACCAATACGTGATGTTTCGGTGTTCAAGCCCATTACGGCGGCTTGCATTTCCAAACGAGGAACGGAGATTGGGTTTAATGGAGCGACTTTACTTTTTGCCGCTATCAATGACATGTCAAAGTCGTCTCCTTGGCGTACCCTCACATAGCAAACTGCAGCATAGGCATGTTCGCTGGCATCAACGAACGTATGAATGCCAACGTCGGTAGCGAATTTCAGATTACATGAGTAGCATCTCGGAACTTCCACCGCTTCAATCAGTGGTAAAAGTTGCCTCCATTTTAACCAGTTCTCGTATAGTGTCTTGGGAAGTTCTTCATTCCACCCAATATTTGCTCGCAAGACTCGTTGGATCAATATTTTTAGCCCCACTGTATAGCATGCTAGCAGCCCCAAGGGATCGAAAACCGACATCAGTACTAGGAGTACTTCCCTTTTAGTCGGAACTACGTGAACAGATCTCGACACAGTCGGGTGAACCTGAGAATAAATTTAAAAACGTCAGACTGTGGTTCCCAATACATACCTAGTATTTTTTCGGGTTCTCCAAACTGGACTGATATTTGCACGCTTGGGTTGCCGCCAAGTAGCTTTGCTAGAACAACTGCTGATTTGGTGCCCAATTACGTATTTCGAATCCGCCGGCTAGATGGACTTTACGGACTTGGTTCGCTACCTTGAAGGCTGCCTCGCCGTTGTCTGCCGTGTCAATGTAATCGTCGACATAATGCGCATTGTTGATGGCTTCATATGCGCGTGGATATATGTGGCGATACTCCTCTGCATTTTTATTTCGGACATAATGGGCGATACAGGGCCCGCAACTTATGCCGGAAGTCATTGCGCGCATAACGTATACGGTTTAATGCGTTCGTGTAGCTTTCGGGTAGCGACTCGTTTTCGTTGCGCCACAAAAGTCCAATTTCAAAACGTCCATCTGTTTTTGTTCGACCTAGAATTTCCATAGCCTTCTTATCATCATTAGACTGCAGATTGTGTGGTTTTACTGCGTCTAGATTAAAACTATCTTTAACGACGTCGTTGAGCTCTTGCCACCCACAATCACAGTGATACATCGTCACGTAGCTCGCTGCATTCGAAGTGCCTTGAACGCACCATCCCAACAAACATTTTACGCTATAGGTTCGCTTCGCTTGCCTTCACGTATTTTACGCGGAACAGCAATTTTGCTGTTATCGGTGCCGATGAGCAGCATCGGCCGCATGTCCGAATATGACGGCAGAGGAATACCTCTTAGTTGCGAATACTTAGATTGAAGCTCTTCTGCGTTCATGGATTGCTTGGCAGGGCGATGTTTTCAACCGTATGCACATGATTAATCCAATACAGCTTACTACTATTTAGTGCGGAAATTTGAATCGACGCTCGCACTGAATTATTTTCATTACGCGTAGTATTGCTGGTCCATTGCAAACATATCGGTGCTGGAACCCCTTTAACACCAAGCTCTCGGAACATCGACTCGTCTATAAGCGTTACGGAAGACCCTTCATCCAAAAATGCAAACACTTCGACAGTCTTTCCAGCTGAATGTAGGTTTATTGGCATAATACGAAAGTATTGTGTACTATGCTTGCCGCTCTGATGCGTACTTACAACTGCTTGATCATTCGTCTTGTTTTCGGATTTTTGTGTGCGATCGCTGTTAAGCAACGGGTGATGTTTTAACATACAACTACTTACGCCGCTTTTCTTTTTTGAAAAACAACTTTTGCGATGACTTTTGAGACACGTATAACAAGCCTTATTGGCCTTCACTATGTTCCACCTTTCTTTTTCCGATGCGTTTTCAAATTGTGTACAGTGCGCAGCGGAATAGTACAATGCGCCACACGCAATAAATTACACGGTCTGCTCTGGTTGAGACTCGATAACGTTGCTTTGAACCTCTTTAGACTGAGTCTTTGATCCGCAGCTGTCGTTGCTACTGTGCGTGTTTATTGGGCCCGTTTTGTACATAAACGCTGGAGTTATGAGTCCGTGTTGGAAGTTGAAATAAAAATATAAGCAGAAGCTTCTTTCAATCTTCGTTTATTTTCAGAACTGACTACATTTTTGTGTTTACTTCTATTTATACTAATTCTAAATATTGTTTGTTTATTGACAAGGTTGTTATTCGAAAGATGTTTACATGTTAAGTATAATGTTATCAAAATGCTATGTTACTTATGAGACAAACAAGATTATGTTTCTTTGTTTGTTCTTCATTATCTCTTGAAGGGAAAAAGGTTATTTTTATTGTTATTGCTTACAGATATTTTAATTCGTAAACAATAATTATGTGTGTGTTTGGTATGTATATATGTATATATGTATATATCTAACTACTTAGGGTCTAAAGGTGTTAACTCTCCCCTGTGTTGAAAATGAAAAGTGCTCATTTCAACAGCTTAGGTTTTGTATTCGTTGTAATTCAGTTAGATAAGCTAATTCGAAGTTTCTTTGGCGGTTAATATTTAATTGCAATTGCCGATAAGCATAAAATTTTATAATTGAGTACGTAATTAAAATTAATATAAGTATTGCTATGGTCATATATAAAGTAAATTTCCAAGGATGTTCCTCAATTGGCATTAATAATTTATACATTTTTTGTATGTTAGTAAACTTATAATCTGTTTCGGAGTTTAGAATTCTTTGTACATTGACCATTTCATTCTGGTGAGCATGTATTGCATTTTTTATTTCTCGTTTGTGGTTAACAAAAGTTTTATTATCAATTGTTGTATTAAAATTAAATTGGATTAAATGTGGACCATTTATTTTAAGTCCGTTCCATGTGTATTCATAGTCGATAATAATGTTACCGTCGTCTATTACTTGTAAGGGAATATTATTTTCTTGAATTATATTACAATGTGCTTTTTGTTTTAATAATAAAGGAATGGTACAATTATCATTTGGTTCTTTTTTACAAATATAAGTCCCTACATAATTTTTACATTTTGATAAGTTGGTGAATTTATTATTACATAAATCAATTCTATTATAAAGCTGATATTTTCCATATTTAAAGGCTAATGGAGTAAGATTATACATTTTGCATTTTTCGGTTATTACAGGATATTTGTAAATTGTAATAATAGCATCATTAAAGGTACATACGTGTATGTCGGAATATTCTAGTACATTTATTATGGGAAAATCATATATTTCGTTTTTTATTACTTGCTGTATATCTCTAAAATTAAGTGTACCAGAGAAGAAATTTCCTGTTTTCGCAAATTTAATGGTATTTGTAATAGTTAATAATTCGTTATATATTTCTGTAAGTACTGACTGATCAAAAATTAATTCTGGATTTAGTGTTGCTAAAATTTTTTCAAACCTGGAATTTATTTTCCTTTGCTGATTATTATTTTCAATAAGCTGGTTAGGTCCTGTTTTAATTTCTACAAGATCATCGTGATCTGGTATTCCTGTTACAAATTTTAATACTGATCCTAAAAAATTTATGGCACGTTTGGCACGATACTCGGATGGTTTTAACTGTGACTTCAAAGCTTCTATTTTTTCAATTAATATATTTTTTTCTTTTTATTTTTTTTTTTTTTATTTTTTTTTTTAGTTAGCACAATTTTTTCATACGGTTCTAATATTATAGATAAGTTCGATATATGGTAAAGGTAGGATGAACTCTCGTAGGTATACACTATCTAACTCTGTAAGAACATATTTCTTACCAGACAAGTCTGTGATCTTATCGCAAAATCCGTAGGTAGCTATTATTAAAATTAGGAAGCCTATTCGTTGCATGGTGTGCTAGTTTTCCTTATACTGTCCTTGTGAATGATTTTTCCCCTCGCTGTTAGGATTGTCTCCCCACGATCTTCTTTCACTTTGTGTTTATTGTACTTTGTTGCAAGTTTATTACGCCGATCTGTTCGGCTATAAATTGTATCACCTGGTTTATATATAATTGTTTTCCTTTTTTTATTATGGTGCCTGAGGAGTTTCTCTTGTTTATCCACAAGTATGTCCTTGATATTAGGATATTTGTCTCGGTTGTAAAAAACCTCTTCGGGTTTATATCCTGTTGTGGAGTGTATCGTCCTATTGTATTGGCGAACTGCGTTGAATAATTCGTCAACGGGAGCAGTATTATTTTCTGCAGCTAAACTTTGGCAAAGTTCAATTAGAGTGCTATGTATCCGTTCAACTTGAGCGTTTGATGTTGAATGATGTACAGGCGTAATTGAGTGTTATTTGTAGCGGGCTGTACAAGAATTTCGTTATGTTGCTCTTAAATATACTTTCGTTATCAGTCATGAGATACTTGGCATTTGGGTAGACTTGTGTGAGTACTTCTTCTATGTATTCGTGGCAGTTTGTCTTTGTGTCCAATTTTCGTAAGAAGCAGTATTTGGAATATCTATCTGTAGAACTAAGGTATTGTTTGTTGTTGATATGGAAAATATCCATCTGTATATACTCTCCTACTTGTGTTGGTATTGGACTTTTTCCAATAGGTTGTTTATTTGGCTGTCTTTCGTATTTATGCTGTAGACATATTTCACAGTCTACGGCTAGTTTACGGCACATTTCTTTAATATTGGGCCAGTATTGAGTCAACAATATTTGTTGCGTGTTATTTTTGTAGTTCCTATGCGCACGTTTATGTGTTTTTGTGATGATTTCTCTTTGTTCGTTTGGAGAAGTTACGTCGTTTAACTTATTTTGTGCTAGCACTAGGTTATATTTAGGGAAGGCGGAGACAATTTCTTGTTTTAGGTGAAACAGTACTTCCTCATCTATCTTTATCGCATTAGTAACTTTTGGGTTAAGTACATCTTTAAGCTTAGATAGTAAGTACAAACACACGCCATATTGGCAATTTATACCATTTGGGCAATTTATTACGCAATTTATCATATAATAAATTGTAATAACAAATTGCCAATTTAAAAAAAATTTCGTAATAAATTGTTTCAAACTGTAAATACAACCTTGTAAAGTGTGTTTATTGAGTAGATTTAAACGTCAGCTGCGCATGGCTCAACTATATGGTTGGCTCATCTCATCAGCTGATATTATTTTTTTCATTTCACTGGAGTAGGAATTGTCAAAAGAGGATGACAAACTCAAAATGAAACCAAAACATTGAACACATTATCTTACAACACACAAAAATTTTAAAGTTTTATGTTTTCATTCCATTCCATTCACCTAATTCCAACACGCACATTTTGACATTCTGAACACACGTATGTCGTTGCTGTAGAGATGAGCCAACCGGCCATCATATTACTATTGTGTAAGCTAAATTGAGTTGTATGAACACCACTCAATTTGAATTGATATTGCCTCAATTTATTTTTCTGTTTGAACATAGCATTATATACAAGTTTGGCACCGTATTCTTCAATTAGGTTTTTCCAACGCTTTAATTTCGCATTCGGATTTTTTTCGGAAATTGAAAATATTAGCGATTGGTGGTCCGTGTAAATTGTCAAGTTTGCCACACCATACAAATAATTTCTAAGTTTTTGCAAGGACCAAACGATTGCTAGTAATTCTTTTTCATTGGTACTATAGTTTTGTTCTGTTTCACTTAGAGTGCGTGAAATGAATGCGATCGGGTGACGATTTTGTGACAGAACTGCCCCGATAGCGAAATTACTAGCATCGGTTGTTAGACTAAATGGTTTAGAGAAATCAGGCTGGAAAAGTTCAACTTGCTCTTGTAGAGCATTTTTATTTTTTCCAAGGCTTCTTCGGCTGCTGTATCTTATTGTATTGGTATTTTAGCACTTTGATTTTTTGATACCATTCCTAATTCTCCTGTCAAATTAATCATTAAAGGTTTCGTGATTTTAGCAAAATCCTTTATAAGTAGTAACTAGCAAGTCCTAGGAAAGATCTCAATTCTTTCAAATTTTTTGGTTTTGGGTTTTTCTTTAGAGTTTCGATTTTTTTTGGGTCTACCGTAATTCTATTATGTTTTATAATGTGTCCAAGGTATTCAACTGAATCCTGGAAAAAATTTGACTTTTCGTCAGAAATATTCATGTTAGCATTATGAAGTGCGTTAATTATAATCCGGATGTGTTCCATATATTCTTCTGGTGTAGATGAATAAATTAGTACGTCATCAATATAAGCATACGCGAACTTTCCGATATACTCTCTAAGGATGTCGTCAACGCATCGTTGAAATATGGAGGGTGCATTCTTTAACCCGAATGGCATTCTGATAAATTCATACTTTGCGCCGTTGACAGAGAATGCTGTCTTTTCTCGATCAGGTTCTTTAATTAAAATCTGGTGAAACCCTGATTCTAAATCTATTGTGGAAAAAATCTTGGCTTTTCCGAGGTTTTGTATTGTCATATTAATATCTGGAATTGGATATCTGTCTAATCGTATGAGAATTTATCTTTTGGAAGTCAACAACCATTCTCCGTTTGGGCTTGCCATGGTCATCGGTGCCCTTTTTTGGTACAGTCTATATAGGTGAATTATATGGGCTTTTGCTTGGTTGTATTATACCGTCGTTTAAGAGTTTCTCAATTTCTTTCTTGACAAAGTCGTGATCCGACATGGGATATGGGTATTGTTTTGTCCATATAGGGTCTTCCGATTCGGTCTTGATAGCTGCTTGTATTGTGGTTGTAAAAGGCAATTTACCATTTGTATTATTATTTCTACTCATTAGTTCTTCCACCTTATCTTTAAATTTTTCGTTATTTATTGTATAATTAATCCTTGGTTCTGCTGCCAGGATCCTCTTCTTCTGATACTTCAAGCTATAGTCAAATAACCTAACTTCGGCCTTCATTTGGCGTAATCCCTGTTCTCCGAGTATCATGTCGAAGTCGTTTAGTTCCCTTATTTCATAGAACGTTAAATGATGCCCGTACATCGTTATAACTTTTTTAGAATTTACAATTGAGTAATCATGTAAGGTTTTGGTTTTAAATGGTTTTAATTTAATAGATTTTCCTATATTACAATTTATATTAATGTAATTGTTAGTGGAGCCTGTGCCAATTAATAAGGTAACGGGTGTGCCGGTTAGGCCGCATTTTGTCTGTAAGCAAGGCTACCCGTTTATTCGCCTAAAAAAGTACTGCCTGTTTCAAATTGTTCTTCATAATTAGGTACATCCACTGACTCTAGATCTTCTCTATTTAATTGGTTAATTCTTTGGAACTTCCTATCTGGCGTTATTGTAGCTAGATGCCCTATCTCTTTTATATACATGGTTTAATTTAAAAGGATTTTGACTTACGGCATTATTGTACTTGGTTGTCTGCATTAATTGTCTGGATTGGTCTATGTCCATTGGAGTAGGTGTTGGTTGTTGTTGCTGTGGTGGTTGTTGTTGGTGTTGTTGATTAAAACTACTTGCCTGGTAGTTTTGATTCTGCATCCGTACGTTTGGCTTGTAATATCTTTCGTCTTTATGTTGTGAGTAGGTGTTTCGGTTTGTGCTGTGTTGATGCCGTCTGCTGTTACTTTCTAGTCTGGGCCGTGTCTCGAATTCCGCATTCTCATTGTCGTCAGAAATGGTAGAAGCTATCGCATATGCCGATTCCAAATTTTCTGGGTTATGGCTGTACAATGTACCGCTTGTATATTTGGAGTTTAACCCAAGAATAAACGTCCTTATTGCCTCCTGATTAGCGTATGCTATCATTCCCTTGTGATCATTGGACATCTCAATTTTTGATAGGGCTAAATTAAGTGCCTTAGAAACATCGCTGTGGAATTCTGCAAGGGTTTTTCTACCCTGTGTGATTCGCTTCATTTCTCCAGAAGCACATATAGTGGGCGTTAGTCTGCATATGTATAATCCAATCTATTAATGATTGAATAAAAATTCAACTGGGTGTTGTGGTTCGTCAGAACGTTAGCAGCGGGTCCAGTAATTTTTGTGCGCATTATTCCCAGAGCAATGTAATATTTGGGGTGGTCTTGGAAGGTCTTTATAGCTTCCATGAATGTCCACGCTTCGATCTCCATGATCGGTATTGCTCCATATCCCCGTAAAATTTTGGTAGGGATTTGAAAAGCTCAAGACCGATATCCTTGGCGTCAGTAATATTTAGTTTTACCTCTTCTTACAAAACCAATGCTTCCGGAGCGTTTCGTTGTTCTAGCGAGGCAATTTTCTCCATGAATTCCGTTTTTGTTGCTGCATCTGGTTCGTCAGTACGGTGAACTGGGCATTTAGTTGGGACAGTTGTTGTTCCATTGTACACTTATTTATGTTTCTGTGTTCGTCGTAGGATTTTTGCTTTTTCCGCTCCGAAGTCTCCGTAAAGTATCCAGATTTTCGCTTCACTTTTTGTTTCAATTTTTCAGTTTTTTTTTTTTTTTTTATTATTTTTTATCCACTTTTTTTAATAAACGAGTATTGGAAGTCTTTCTTCCCGTGGATTGATTTTTTCAATAGAAAAAAGGCTTAAGGTTCGGTTAAGCCCCCAGTTATGAGTCCGTGTTGGAAGTTGAAATAAAAATGTAAGCAGAAGCTTCTTTCAATCTTCGTTTATTTTCAGAACTGACTACATTTTTGTGTTTACTTCTATTTATACTAATTCCAAATATTGTTTGTTTATTGACAAGGTTGTTATTCGAAAGATGTTTACATGTTAAGTATAATGTTATCAAAATGCTTTGTTACTTATGAGACAAACAAGATTATGTTTCTTTGTTTGTTCTTCATTATCTCTTGAAGGGAAAAAGGTTATTGTTATTGTTATTGCTTACAGATATTTTAATTCGTAAAAAATAATTATGTGTGTGTTTGGTATGTATATATGTATATATGTATATATGTATATTTCATATTTCATATTTCATATCTTTATTAAGTCAAATGGTAACAACCTTACTGACTAGATTACAGGTTAACTTAGTACTAGTTTAACAATTTTAAAGTAAGATTTACTGAGATAAGTAATAGGACTCAATGCGTGCCTTATACAGAGACCTTGGCATGGCAAAGTCCAGGTTTCTGGATAGGCGATTAAATTCTACAAGACCTCTTATAAGAGGTGCGAAACTGAATTAATTCGAACGCAGCACTTCAACGCGGAATGTACTGTGAAAGCGGAGAGCTCTGTTAGGGACATTGAAATTCAACTGCCCAAGTAGTTCTGAGCAGTCAGTGGCACCGGATATTATGTCAAAAATAAACATTACGTTTTGAACAAGACGTCTAACTTCAAGTGGCGAGACATTGATAAGCATGCATCTTGCATTGTAGGGTGGCAGGGGATTAACAAAGTGCAGAGGTTGAAGAGCAAATCGTATGAACTTGCGCTGAATTCTTTCAATTCTTAAAGAGTGTGAGGAGTATATGGGATTCCAGATGACTGATGCATACTCTAACTTGGAACGCACTAAGGCATTGTATAAGATTTCCCTGGTATATGGGTCCTTGAAATCCTTGGCATATCGTCGCAGGAAAGCTAAGTTGGTATAAGCCTTTGGTATGAGAAAGTTTACATGATTACAAAAAGGAAACTCATTAATTGACGCAAGAGTTACATTTGAAATCGAGTACGCGAATGAAACCACATTCGTAGTCTTAGTATACGTCATGTGGCAGCATTTACTAATATTGAGTCGCAGATTATTTTGACAGGCCCAATTATTTATAGCATTCAGATCTTCTTGCAGACGCAATGCATCAGAAGTACAGGAGATTCTCCGAAATAGTTTTAAGTCGTCAGCATAAAGCAAATAATTCGAATAGTTTATGCATGAGCCAACATCATTAATAAACATTAAGAACAAAATAGGACCAAGGATGCTACCTTGTGGTACACCCGAAGTTGCTGAGAATTCATAAGACTTAGTTCTCTCGATTTCAACAAAAGATATTCTATTTTCCAAATAGGACTTCAGCCACGACAGAAAGCTTGAGTGAAAGCCCATGTTTTCAAGTTTCCACAGAAGTAATTTGTGCGAAACTGTGTCAAAAGCCTTGGAAAAATCCGTATATATGGTGTCAACTTGACATCCATCCTTAAACGCAGAGACACAAAACTGAGAGAAAACAGCCAGATATATAGCAGTCGAACGTCCCGCAATGAAACCATGCTGACATGGATCGACTATTTTATTTATAGCGAATGATACTTTGTGTTTAACTAGCTTTTCAAAAAGTTTTGAACATGTTGACAGTTTGGATATTGGCCTATAATTCTTTACTTCATTTTTATTGGCTGACTTGAAGATAGGAGTGATAGACACCAGCTTCCAGCGATCAACAAAAACTCCAGACGACAGCGAAATACTGAAAATGTGGCACAGTGGCACACAAAGAGAAATACAACACTTCTTAAATAAAAAAAGAGGACAATCCTTCAATATCATTTTTGATTGAGGTCTGTAAGGAGGATATACCCAAGATAATATCGGCCTCAGACAAGGACAGAGACCCAAAGTCTAAAGGTTTGGGGCTATCAGTAAGATACCTGTTATCAAGGTTTCGGCCTCAACAACAAACGTAGATTTGAAAAAATCAGCAAAAAGATTTGCCGAGTCGACCAAACTGTTGGAGCAAATGTCATTAAATTTGACACAGGTAGGTATATTAGAACAACCTTTCTTTGAACGAACATAGTTCCAAAAAGATTTAGGATTAACTTTCAACTCATCTTCAACTCTAAAAACGTATTTGTTGTACAAAAACTTATCAAGAATATTGAACTGCGTCATATAGGAAGTATACTGATCTTTAAAAACAGTATCGCTGGTATCCTTGTATAATTTAAAGTGCTTATTTCTTTGATTTTTCAACTTTCTCAACCTAGTATTGTACCAGGGTAGTTTGTGAACTTTAACTGGTAGGAGAGAAAGATTCCTACTGAATATGTCAGCCATCTTTAGCAGAAAAATGTCGAAACATTCAGTTGCATTTTTAGCAAAGAAAATAGATGTCCAGTCTATTTCAGATATGAGAGAGTTTAAGGATTCGTAATTTGCATCCTTAAAGTTATAGGCGCGCTCATTATTATTTATATTGTTTTTCGGCACTAGGTCGAAGAATTCAATAGATAAATATAGGGCTACATGATGCATATCTGATTTATATATAGGAAACACACGTTCAGTCAAGTGAGTTATGAGGTTCTCATCGACAAAAATTAGGTCCAAAATATTGTTTAACTGGTTCACGAAACTGTTAATCTGAATTAAATTGGCACTAAAAAGGGTGTCTAAGAAATTAATCTCATGGGGATGATGAACATTAGTAGGTGTTAAGATATCATCTTCTAGTAATTTCGACCAAACAACCTTGCTGAGATTAAAATCTCCCAGGACGCAAAAATTACTATCAACATTATATTCATATAGGTCAAATATATTATTAACATGAGCAAAGTACAGCAAATCTGTGCTGCAAGGCGGAATGTAAGAAACGCAGATAAATAAATTGCCAGAAGGCCCAGTAATATAGACACAAAGCTGGTCCTAGAGAGAGTCATCGTTAGAAAGCGGCACAAAAGAAGAGAGAAGAGAACGCCTTACAGCAATTAACACCCCACCGCCTCTGAGACGCCCTGTTTTGATAGGGTCCCTATCCTTTCGATAAGTTTGAAACAGACTTTGATCAAAAAATTCTGAGTCAGAGAAGTCATTATTAAGCCAAGTCTCAACAATGACGTAGACATCATAGTCGCATATATCTTTAGATTTCGTTCTCAACCCAGATATATTCTGATAAAAGATATTTATACTTTTTTAAATATTACCGCATATAGCTAATGTTTTGCAGTTGAGCCCTGTGCTTTTTGAAAAAAACGGAATGGTTTAATTTTGACGTCCGATGGCCATAGCGAAGACTCAAGAAGCGTATTATATATTGAAGGCGAGACTCCAAGTTTAAAATTACATCTTTATAACAAACTCGAGTCTGCATCTTTCTTTATTAATTTAAAACAATGAATTAATTAAGGCGAGATGTTTGCATTATGTGAGACATAGTCGACAATATCGCTAGCGTTTACCGTCGGCTTAAAAGACGACAAATGCAACCATTTCAATCGAACAGCTAAGTTAAGATTTGCGTTTGAATTGCTACCTACGACAATGGTGGGTGCTTTTATGAACTTATTTGAAGTATTATTATTATTGTTAGATGCTAAGCTAGAATTATTAATAGATGTTAGGTTAGTAGCGACTGATCTCTGACTGCCAAAAACTACAATCCCGGAATACCCAGTTTTATTATTAGCAGGTGCAGCAGAACTGATATTTGCATCACTAGTAGAACAAGCGGCAGCGACACTAAAAGAACTGGGTGAGGAAGACAAATCAACAATAGCACAATGAACATTTGGCACAGCTGAGTTGTTGTTAGTGCTATCATCTGCTGGTTGTTTTGTTTTTTCCGTCGTATCATCTTCGCAACTTGATTTGCTTGTTACGCCTGACTGAATTGCTTTTGCATTTTCGAGAGAGGCTGCCTGTATTGTTTTCGCAGCCTTAACAGCTTTCGAGTTAATTTTGCTTGTAGAGCCAGCCAACTCATTGCCTTTGCCTTTGCCCTTTTTTTTTGTTGTAGGCTGTTTTGTTATTGCGGATTTTGTTTGCTTATTGCTGCCCGCAGCACTAGTGAGAATGGATTTGATATCAGTAGCAACTGTAGCAACAATACTGCCAAGATTTTTCATTTCAGAACTCATCGTAGAGATTATACCATTTTTATCTTCTATGACTGAGTATAATGAGCGGATTTCAGCTGATAAAGAATCACACTTTAGTGATAATTGAGAGTTTTCACATTTTAGAGCATCCATGGTCGATAGTATACGAGCGTTATCACAACGTAGGTCGGCAATGCTTTTAACAATACCACTTAAATTATCATTGCGCTCAACATTGTTAACGATAGTGGGGAGAGCAGTAGGTGGCGGCGTACGAATAGACGCGCGTGGCTCAACCGAACACACTTTGCAGAAATAATGTCTGTTTGACGAGCATTTGTTAAGTGAACAATTAAAAATTGCACATAAATACGGAGCGAAAATAAACACGTCCGTATCGCTTGACGACTTTCTCAATTCATATATATGTATATATGTATATATCTAACTACTTAGGGTCTAAAGGTGTTAACACTGGCGACACAACTGTTGATGCCGCTTCGGCTATACGATACAACAAATCGCTGAATACCTTGCTAGATGGTGAAACATTGTCGCGATAATTCATCGTCCAGTTGAGCTTATGGTGATTTGGCAATTTGCCGACTAGTTCTTCTACCAGAATTGGGCTGTTTAGATGTGCTTCGAGTTTGCACGTCTCCATTGTCAAGCAGATGTTACTCACCGCGATTGCAAATTCTATAAGTTACTCAAGTTTACCTTTTGGATAAGGAAGCTTTCGTACCTTGTCGATCATCCTCTCCAAGACATATTCTGGCCTACCAAAAAACATTTTTAATGTATTTATGACATCCAGAACCATCGCCGGCAAGAGAAGTTTATCTTTCACCAACTCACGTGCCCACCCTTTTAGACACCTTTGTAGCCGGAGCATGTCTTCGACATCTGAAAAACCAGCGACGGATGTGCTGTGGTCGAATGTACTTATAAACATCGGCCACTCTTCCGGGTCACCACTGAACGTTGGTAAATCTTTGGGGATGGCTTGCCTTGCAGCTATTTGAGCACTTTATGGTCTATTGTTTGATGCATGTTGCATCGATGATAAAAAATTCGACATTGATAAACCAGCGTTGTTCATCTGTGAAAGTATGTTATATTTTTGTTCTATAAATCGTTCCTCGGCGGCTCTTCGCTCTTCGAGCATGGCCAGCATGAGTCTTTGTTGATCACCAGGTTCACTCATCAATGCTATGAGCATAGTACTGCGTCTAATTTTAGTGAGCTAGTATTGCTCGGATTTTCGAGGTTGGCATTAATCGATGTGGTCGCTGGTGCTGGTGTAGCAGCAGATGTTGTTTTTATTGTTGTAGTTGCCGGCTGCATTGCGTTTGCAGAAGTGTGTGGTGCGCCCACACTATGTTCCCGAGTACAGGAAGCACAACTCCAGTCGCGATCTTGCACGCTAGCGTCTAATCCAGCACATACGAAATGGAACCATAGTTCGCAGTCGTCGCACTGCACCCAATCCTTAGTACCACTAGCATCTGTCTTTTTTCAGCAGACATTGCAAACGCACATGCTTTATGATGAAATATATTAAGTTGAGACTCCTAAAATACGCACACGCTTTTACAAAGCGTTAAATCGCAAATGGATTGATTCGCAAACAAAATGTATGCTTTTAAATGCGGATGCTGTTGATTTTAATGGATTTTATTCTTGCGAATGCCTTCGTCGTTGCCGCTTTTTCTGTCAAAGTTTTGGCGGCACGCGCGTTACCCAAGATTGGCCGGTATAGCTAATCCAAGTAATAATCTCCAATAGCAATTAAAATTTTTAAAGAATTGTTTACGTAGTAAGAGAAAGAATAATGTTTTCAAGCAAGCTAAATTTCACGCTATTATTTATTAATTTGCAATATAATTAATAGCGCAGCAGGCTTTAAAAATTTTAATCTATCTTCCCTCTTTTCTCTCTTTTTATCAAGTGACGATGACAATTACCAAATCTTGCGCGAATATGACGTTCAAAGTTGCCTAAGAGAAGATAGATTTTTAGGATTTACAAGCCTGCATTAAATAAGTACAAGGTTTAATATTACAAATGAATTCAGTCAATATCATGTTCACCTTAAGTGTTAATAATGGCGGTAACAGCAATGTTTAATAAGTCTCCCGAAATTCGCATCGATTTTTGAAAATTTTTGTCCCGAAGCGTTCTCAGCTCTGACTTCGTCCCTGGACCAATGCGTGCGCATAAGGGGCTACCGCAGTGCCGGTAAGGTTCACTTCTTCTCCGCCCAAGGATCGATCCGCGGTTTCTCAGCTGGTACAGCCCCGCCCCCTTAAGCACATTCCGTCTAGCGTGCAAGTAGGGCGGCGGACCCGCCTACTATCGATGCTGCCGAAGACTAACGATCAATCCGATACCGTCAACCGACCCCGTCCGGAACGAGCTGCCGCTGTCCAGGTAAACCTGATCGCCAGCCTACTTCCCCTCTTAACCCGGCACTGGTACGCGCACCGTAGCTCACCGCCGCTGCCGTCGCATTGTCGCCCCTCCGGTGCCACCGCTGCTTCCATCCCGCCGGTGCTACGCCGACCGTTGGCCGTCCGCCATACTACCGCCCTGCCGATCCCGCTTTGTTGCTGCCGCCGCTGCAACACCAACTACTGGCCGTTCGCCATCCTACGGCCGTTAAGCCGCTGCACCCGTCCCGCCGCTGCCACGACGACCGTTGGCCGTCCGCCATCCTACCTCCGTTAAACCGCTGCATCTATCCCGCCGCTGCTTCCATACCGACGTACCAATCCGTCCGTTCAACCGCCCTACCGAACCTCTTCTGCTCCAATGACCGTTAGCCGCCGCTCCGCCCACACACCATCTTGAGACGGAAAGCTGCTGCCCGCCTAATACCTCCATCCGTGTGTGCCTGTGTTCGTGACAAGTTAATATTGTGTTTTTATTCAGTAGGGTTTTGTGGGACCTCTACTCGACTCTGGATTGACTGAGCGTTGCCCCAGCCTTAGACAAAACCCACCTCAAAAATGGCGCCCGAGCAAGACCCTCCTCCGCAGATGACCGTGGAAAACAAATACAACAACCACCAGCACTGCCGGGACGGGTTCGACGAACACACCACCAGAAACAACAAACACACCGGTTCCCGAAGGTACGATACTGAATACCCACTCACTCAATTGCATCTATTACTGAAAAGGGTGAGGCTGATAGAGGAGTGCAAGAAGCATAAGATTCACGTGGAAGGCCAAACCGTAGCAGATCTGCGCCGCACACTCAGCACGTACGTGCAAGCAAAACGCACGAGGAAATCAAGCGAAGCCCTGCTGAAGAAGTTGGAGAAGGAAGTAGAAGAGGACGAAGGGAAACCAGCTAAACTACCAACACCCACACTAAACATCGCCCCAACACAACCGACCAAGTCAATACCCGCCATCAAGCTACAAAATCCCCCTCGCATTCGCACGAGAGAGAACGTGCGCAACCGAAACGAGACGAAATGAGCACCGGTGAGCTAATGAATAACTTCCGCCACTGAGATCTGCATTTTTCGGGAGAGGAGTCGCTGCACGAATTTCTGGAGAGAATAGAGGAACTCGCCGAATGTTACCGCATCCCCGTCGACCGGCTCCTCCTCACGCTGCCGGAACTGCTGCGTGGCAAAGCACTCCAATGGTACCGCATCTGTAGGCAACAAATCAATCACCGGAGCGATTTTCGAAGGGAGGTGAAAATTTTTTTCCTGCCTAAGCGTTATCTTCAACATTTAGGAGAGGCCATCCGACAACGTAAGCAACAAGGCCAGAAAAAGCCAAGGACTACGTCCTCGCATTTGAAACGCTGATTCCCAGCACCGGACAATGTGCAAAGAAACTCACCTCGAGCAAATCTACGATGGCATACGCATTGAATACCGCTTCTTTGTTAAACGCAGTGAGTTTGGACGATCGATGAGCTCCTGGAAATAACGGAGGAATATGAGCTGCTAAAAATCGAGGAAGCGAAACAGGGCAAAGTGGCGATCCACAGCCTGTATCATCTTCTACCGGAGTACGATAGCAAGGATTGCTGCGGGCGCTGCATGGAATGCGGACACCGCCGCTTCCAATACAGGGGCCGCTGGAGAATATTCTGCTCCAGGCGTGGACAAGAGAACATCCTCTCCAGGGACTGCCTATGCCCTTCGACCAACCAATCCACCGACAACAACGCATCCAGGACGCTGTCAAACTATGTGAGAGAAAGTCGCCAAGCATTATTTGTTCGGCCACAGAAGCCAATGGAACCACCTGCGAGCTCGCTGCCGAAATGCAAGTAGATGACCGTTTTTGCATATCAATTACCATTGAGGGCATGAGCGTGCGCACGCTAGTGGACACTGGCGCCGCCCTATCATACGTCGATGAGTCAATACGAAATCACCTGGAGAGTAACAACATCAATCCAGGTCTTAATAGGCGGAGCGTCCAATTGGCAGACTAGACGTGTGTCTATAGTTCGAATTCCTACCCATCAAGGATTACGTACCAAGGACGAACGACTAACACAATGATGTCCGTCATCCCAACCTGGCAGATCTTAGGAATGGACTTTATACGGGAAAGGGGAATCGCCCTCACGCTAGATGGCCAGTCGGTAGAAGTCATCTTGACTAGGAGATCAGCCGAGCTAGACACACTAAGTGCAATGACTAGCCGGGAATACGTGAACATTGGTCAAAATCCGGAGCACCACCAGAAGCGATTGAGCAAAACCGTTAGCACAATTACCGCAGCCGAACATTCGACCATCCGTAAAAAGAACCGACCGCTGAAATACAACTTCAATAAAGAGTACCGAAAAAGAGCGCCGAATGTGGTATGCAATGCGCTCTCCCGCCGCCCTTACAAAACACAGAACCAAACATATTTTACATAATAAAAGGCAACAAAGAAGAGCCCGGTGAGATAACTGGCAACCATGCAATATCCGCAGCCATGGGAAATAGTAACCGCCGACTTCGCGCCACCACTACCACGTTTCAAGCAAAGAAGCACTTACCTCCTCGCCATGATCTACAAATTCTACAAGTGGGTGGAGTTAATCCCGGCGCGCCAAGCAAAAACGGCAAGCGTGCTCAAAGTGCTACAAGAAAAGGTCATATACCGACTTGGTTGTCCGAAAACCATCCTCACCAACAATGGGAATCAGTTGGGCGTATTTTACCGAATACCGGATGGCCATGATGAAATCACAACCCGAGGAAGATGGAAACGAAGAAAATTATGTATTGTAATGAATTGTATGAAATATACTCTGTTAGTTTTAAGAACAATGAAATGTAATTATTCTTACGTTATACAAATGAATTAAAAACGTGACATGTAAACATAAACTCTGTTAGATATAAGTGGAATGACTCTGTATATTGTTGAGAGAAAAGAAAAAATAATAACAATTAATAAAGTGCGTCGCCCACATGCACACCGGCATGATACCTAGGCCATGCCTGGAGATCCATCTTTCCCCGCCGCAGCTTTCCGTCAACCGAAATGGAAGGGGCACTCTAACGTAACATTACAAAAACATAACCCCCCTGTCCTTCCTTTTCTTCACTTAAGCCTGAACTTCCCTGTACTTCTCTTTCTATAGCAGAACCCCCCTTTACTTATTTTTCTATAGCATAGCCAACAACCACTATGGTAAATAACCACACGCTACCAACGACTGATGGCAAACCAATGGTGTGTTTCGTCAACAAGATCATCGCACGAGACAATCACAATAGTGGCGTATTAATTTCTGAAGGAGTTTGCGTCACCACCCGTATAAAACAGCGAATTTGCATTTTGCAATTCAGTCCTCGCAGGTGAGCCAGCGGTAGTGGTTGTCTTTTCAAAGACAAAATTGCCACAACGGCTAGCCAGCTGAGTGGAAGGGGCGCTGTCATGGCGTGGGTCACCCTTCACGCAGGTAAGGACGAGAGGGCGGATGCCTTTGTGCTATTGCCACTCGTCGCCCCCATGGGTGTTGAGCTGCCCGACACCTTAATGACGATATCACCCCTCCCCTTCATCTCAGGCTTCGGCTAGTTGAGTGGAAGGGGCGCTGTCATGGCGCGGGTCACCCTTCACCCAGGTAAAGACGAGCGGGGCAGATGCCTTTGTGCTATTGCCACCCGTCGCTCCCCTGGGTGTTGAGCGGCCCGACGCCTTAAAGACTATATCACCCCTCCTCCTCAGCTCAGGCTTCGGCTAGTTGAGTGGAAGGGGCGCCGTCATGGCACGGGTCACCATTCACCCAGGTAAGCACGAGCGGGGCGGATGCCTTTGTGCCATTGCCACCCGTCGCCCCCCTGGGTGACGAGCGGTCCGACGCCTTAATGACTATATCACCCGTCTCCCTCAGCTCTGGCTTCGGCCGTGGACCGATGCGTGCGCATAAGGGGCTACCGCTGTGCCGTTAAGGTGCACTTAGCCTCCGTCAAAGGATTGATCCGCGGTGTCCCAGCTGGTACAGCACCTTCTATGTAGCGTTCAAGTAGGGCGGAGGGGGTGTCAAGCGGTGAAGCCGGCACTAACGAGTCCTCGCAGTCTCTTCCTCAGGTGACCGCCCCGCCTACTATCGAGCCGCCGCTGTCCAGGTAAACCCCATCGCCAGCCTACTTCCCCTCTCAACCCGGCCCTGGTAAGCGCTCCGTAGCCCACCGCCGCTGCCGTCGTCCTTCTGGTACTGCCGCTGCTTCCATCCCGCCGGTGCTACGCCGACCGTTGGCCGTCCGCCATACTACCAACGTACCGCTCCCGCCTTGCTGCTGCCGCCGCTGCAACACCTACTACTGGCCGTTCGCCATCCTACCGATTTTAAACCGCCGCTGCTCCGACGACCGTTTGCCGTCCGCCATCCTACCGCCGTTAAGCCGCTGAATCCGTCCCACCGTTGGCCGTCGGCTATCCAACCGCCGTTAAGCCAGTGCTTCTATCCCGCCGCTGCTTCCATACCGCCGCTGCTTCCATACCGCCGTATCAATCCGTCCGTTACCCGACCGTTCAACCGTCCTACCGAACCTCCTCTGCTCCAACGACGGTTAGTTGCCGCTCCGCCCCATCACCATCTTGAGACGGAAAGCTGCTGCCCGCCTAATACCTCCAGCCGTGTGTGCGTGTACTCGTAACACATAAATATTGTGTTTTTATTCAATAGGGGTTTGTGGGACCTCTACTCGACCCTGGATTGTCTGAGCGTTATCCCAGGCTTAGAAACAAACCCACCTCATAACCTATAACTTTTACTTTTTTACCTAAAAGTTTATTGGACTACAAAAAGGCATCTTCAAAAAAAATTGAGGGAACTCCAAATAATTGAAGTTTTTTCTTAAAATATAGATAATAAAAAATAAAAGAATTTTATTGACGAAATTTGATAAGCATTGCCACTGCAATTTTTCAGTTCTCTGCTGTAAGTACAAATTTCCTGTGAAACCAAACATAATTCAGTCTAATAATCTATATATGCATACTAGCAGAGATTTAGTGTTAACCTTTTCTTTTTGAATTTGTATCTGCAAGAGTTTAACTTCCAAGAAATGCAGTTCCTCGGATCGCGCTTATACACGTGTTTGCATTCTCGCCTCATGGTCAATTTGTGACTTAAGCTGCTGAAGCCTTAGCAAATGCATTTCGTTAATATTGGACGTTTCTGTGGCAATCTGCTGCTGTCTTTCGTTAATAACATCAACCTTGCTGGCATTTCTTTTAGGGAGATTCTGTAGTCTCGTTAGCAATATATTTATGCAGCTAGGCACTGCATCTAAAGCACTTGGATGATCTTGATTTTGTAAATCTGTCGAATTTGTTGCGAACATGTTTCATCTGTGTTAGATCCTGGCAAGGTATCCACATTTGCCAATGTGTCGTTATTCACACTGTGTTAGCAAATCACCCTCATCGAGATTCGGTATTTTTGCCACATTAGATACCCGTTGTCGCGGTAGCATTTCGCACTTCTGCAACTGCCTTTCGAGCTCCCATTTTCATCCGCGTCCACTGTTGCTTTATCCGTAGAATATCCCTTTCAAATTCAGATGTCTGCATATATTAGTTAATTTCCTCCCACTTTTTTTTTCGTGACCATTCGTAAATCATTTTGGTTATTTTCTATAACATCTATGTGGCAGTTTATTAGTTCCCGCAAGCAGTCTTTCTCGCGGTTACTCCAGTTTTGTTCTCTTTTATTGTTCTATAGTAATAAATGCAAATTTTAATTAACTAACGGGGTTAAAATACATTTTTTATCAACAAATTACTTACTTTTTGCATTTTTAGCAATCAGGCGCAAGAAATAAAAAACAACAAGCAAACGTCAAGACGAGTGATTCCACAGCATTACGTAATAAATTTTCTTATGTAACAGAATTTTGCCTAAAGTAGGCTCTCGTTACAGCAGGCCACTAAACTGACTATGATGTACTTAGAAATGAAATGTACTCTATCTTTTTAGTACCGCACCAAGTGAAGCATACTCTAACTCGGGACTATGAATATACCCCAATGTATTTGAATATGCTTAGATACATACATATATGGCACAAAATCAAGGAGGTGAAAAATTAAGTTGCAGTAAAAGTGAAAAATTTAACTTCATTATTGAAATAATTGTCTCGAAAATTAATTAATCACATGGCAAAAGCAACGCAATTTATATTTGAAATGCTTTTTGATTATTTCGAAAGGGTTGCAGTTTGTGGGCACTTGCAGAGATTATGTAAAATATTCGAAACATTAAGTAAAGTATTTAAGTATAATCGATAATCGGGAGCGCATACTAACCCGAAGTGACTGTAAGAATTAAAAAAAAAAAAAAAAACCAACTGTGCACTTTAATGTCTGTACGATTTTGGCCGTTGCGTTCTATGTCCCACCATCCTCTTTGATACAATTTGATATAGCAAAAGGACAAAGCCATTGTAAATCTTACCAAGTAGCGCAACTAATAGCTGATCGGTGAAAATTCGCACATTCACTCGCACAGTTCGCGATTCAGTTTCAAAAAAATAACTTTAGAATATTTAGCTTAAATTTTAAAGTGAGGTAATCCTTACGAATTTATGTATACATAGAATATATAAGGCGTTTTTGTTGTTATTAAAAGAATCTTTTTAATTATATTAAAGTTTTTATCATTTTTTTTTTCAACTTTATTTTAACAATTTCATGCGTTTTTAATGCATTTTCGTGCATATAAATACAACCATGTGTATATATGTTTTGACATTACATTTCATACACGTTCATTTTTGCCAATGTCATTCTATGTTAATTCGTAAACAATAACCATTGGAGTTATTTGGTGTGATTTTTGTAAACAATTATTTCTGGAAAATTTGTGGAATTGCGGAGGTCAAAAAATACTTTGCTTTATTATGTACTTGATGTGGAAATTCCAGATATGGAGCGTGATGTGCACTATTATCAATCGTGTTCGGAAGCATTGCTACACGTATGTATTTAAACATGTAGTAATTATAATGGACTTCATATTTATTTGTTTATTTTATTTTAGCATTCACCGGATTCAAAAATATTTTGTTAAATACATAAAATGGATTTGGTTGCTGAAGAACAACGAGAAACTTTATTTAAAGAACGCGAGCACGACCTGATACGACTTTCCGAACCAGGCATGTTTTCCCACCAGCATATGGGATGAAACGCTTTAAAAATATATAGACAAATATTAGGTATACTAAACTGTGGCATAATAATACATATATAAATTTTTCCAATTACAGAGCTTGGTCCTGCATTGTCACTATGCTTATACCCAATGTGAAATGGATTTGAAGGTACATATATAAATGAGTGTGATTAAAAAACTGGTGAAAGGTACGTGCACGCCTATTCATACATCTTTGCCAAAACTTAGCGACACAAAAAATACCACAAACTCCGGCTAATCTGTAATATTGTTATATATTAACGTTTTTGAGCTGTTCCAAACTGCGACAAATAGGTGTGTGTGTAATTTTTGGGATTGAATCCCGCTTTTATGGAAAAGAAACTGGGTAGTTGGGGCGGCAACACGCGAATAGTAATAAATTCAGCATCCACGAATGTGGCAGCAACAAAAACACAAAGAGTCACATCGACATCATCAAAGATCAACAAATTTCGATACATGATCCACCAGCTACTATCAACACGTCTAAATTTGATTCGATGTCTAATGAAATACCCTCAATTAACCTGAAAATATAAAGAAATAATAATAGGTTAATAATATAATGTTTTAAAATAATATAACATGAAAATTTAGAAATGCTTTCCGGTAGTTGGATGAATAATTTAATTTTGTCCGTCCATGACTTGTCAAATGCATGTGGCAAGGTTGCATTTTTCAGAACTAAATTTATTTTAAAATAATGAAATAGTAGTATGCAAGCGACTTCCATAGTAGTAGACATGTACATGAATATACACAACAGGCATTTCTGTAAATGTTTTTAAAAAGTAGCGTTTTCAGTATTAAATATTTTTTAACTTCTTTCAGAAAATGTTTTGTAAGCGTTGGACGCAAAAGTTTATAAATAGATAACTGAATTTTGAAAGCAAATTGTAAATGTTTACAAAAAATACGAAAAAACTATTTGTCAAAGTGTTTTAACTTGGAAGATTTCAAATAATTTTCAAAAACGTTTGTACATGGAAGCGAATGGCTGCTTTTAACCGCTCCTTGAGTTGTCCAAGAACTCGTTGGAATTGCAGCTATACTTCCTTTAATGAATATATGAAATTAGGAATTTATGTTTGTATATATGTACATATATAATATTGAAATTATTAATTGAAATAAAAATTATCGCTTAAAAAATCTACGAAGCTGCGCCTCGTGTGTGTCTTGCCTAAGTTTAACTTTTACGAGAACATTTTGAATTAATAATGATAAATAACACGAGAAGTAACCACGCTTAAAGCGACTTTTGCGCTGTTTTGGCCAGGGACGGAAAATAATTATTTCTTTTTTCTCGGAGTCGAAAAAGTCCTGGTCAAAAAAGTGTCCTATGTGAAAATGTTTGAGTTCCCAGGTATCCCTATAGCAATATCATGTCGAATCATGCATCCTTTTCATTTTTCGAACTTTTTCCATAAAAGTCCACATATAAAAGTAAACTTGGACTTAAAAATAAAAGTCCGGAAATAAAAGTTAAATCAGGACTTTTATTTTTTTTAGGCCAAACGGCCGTTTCTTAGTTATCAAGCGGGACTTTTATTCTGGCCTTAAAAAATAAAAGTCCGGATTTAACTTTTATTTCCGGAATTTTATTTTTGAAAGTCCGAGTCTAACTAGTTCTATCGGACTCAAAAAATAATAATCCGAAAATAATTTTTATATTGATCCAAATATATTTAAAGTTTATATTATATTATTAAAGGAATAGCAGTTTCAGCCCCTGCTTTTGGCGCCTGCGTTGCATCTACATCTGACTTTGAACACATGCGCTTTAATTACTATGTTTCCAATCCATAAGCAACGCAACGCCAACGTCAAAGCAGCACACAAATAATTAAAAAAACTTACGTTTTCTGGCGTTGTCCATAAATTCTTGAATTTTCTTGCATTTTCTGAAAATATCCGAGTTTCTATCGCCGTTCAATAAATAAAAACAAAATTTTTTATTCATGTCGATTTCGTAATCGATCAGCGGAGACGGCGGAACATATCCTCCTGGAATGCGATGCAATCTGATGAAGGCACAACAGACCTATTTTCGCAGTGCAATTCTGAATAAATGTTCGATCTATCCGTGGAAGGGAAACTTTTAACGTGCTTTATTTCAAAGTGGCACTTTATTTGACAAATCACTGAACGATTTCTTTCAAATAAATTCCTGGTTAGCGTTAACCGAAGATGGTGAAAACGGCCCCTGGAGTTGTTACCTTATATAGCGAGAAAGTTAAGATATAATGCAAAGGTATAAAATGCTTGCATGCATAAAATCATTTTTATTATGTTAAAGTAGTATGCCATTGAGATTTTATTTCTGCTATTTTTAATACACCACTCTCGACTAAAACTTTTAAAATTACTTGAACTAAAAAATTTAAAATAAATAATAGTTTAAAAGAACTAAAAAACCCGCTTTCATAGTTAACCGAACTAAAAAATAGAAAATAGTTTTCAGTTAAAAAGAGTTTATATAACAGTAGTAGAAGGTCAAACAATCATTTATAGTTAATCACCTCAAAATGAAATTATAATAAAATTTAAGTTATTAACAGAATAATTTAATTCAGATTAAAAAGCGTGGGGTGCATTTGACTACATTTCATATCTTTCCTCTCAGATAGTTGCCAATAAAATGATTGTAACATTCAATATCAAGCACCCCACGCCTTTCGTCGAAATTGCCAAGGGTCGGCAGATCATTGGCATTATACACGAGAGCAGCGAAGATGGCTGGATCCCGAAACAACAGTGGAAGTTGATCGACGCAGTGCTCGCTACGGTGGCCGTTAAGATTAAGAAAGACAACCCTGGTCCACCGCCATTTTACACCGATGCAGGGTGGTTCCTGGGCAATGTCAAGCTAATTGCCTGGGCATTCTGGACTCACCCCTGGTCCACCTTTATGGCGATATCTCGAAGAGGCTTCCACCTATAGAACTAAGGATCACTCCCTTTTAAAATACTCATTACCACCTTTCATTTGATACCCATATGGTACAAACACATTCTAGAGTAACCCCTGGTCCACTTTTATGGCGATATCACGAAATTGCGTCCACCTAAAGAAGTAAGGTCCACTCCCTTTTAAAATACTTATCAACACCTTTCATTTGATACCCATATCGTACAAACACATTCTCGAGTCACCCCTGGTCCACCTTTATGGCGATATCTCGAAAAGGCGTCCACCTATAGAACTAAGGCCCACTCCCTTTTAAAATACTTATTAACACCTTTAATTTGATACCCATATCGTACAAACGCATTCTAGAGTCAGCCCTGATCCACCTTTATGGCGATATCTCGAAAAGGCGTCCACCTTTAGAAGTAAGGCCCACACCCTTTTAAATAATCATTAAACCATTTCATTTGATACCCATATCGTACAAACGCATTCTGGAGTCACCCCTGGTCCACCTTTATGGCGATATCTCGAAGAGGCGTCCACCTATAGAATTAAGGATCACTCCCTTTTAAAATTCTCATTACCACTTTTCATTTGATACCCATATTGTAAAAACACATTCTAGAGTCACCCCTGGTCCACCTTTATGGCGATATCCCGAAATTGCGTCCACCTATAGAACTATGGCCCACTCCCTTTTAAAGTATTTTTTAATACCTTCCATTTGATATCCATGTCATACAAACACATTCCAGGGTTACCCTAGGTTCATTTTCCTACATGGAGATTTTCCCTTTTTTGTCTCCAAAGCTCTCATAAATCAAAAATCGTGAAACCTATCGTAACAAAATTCGGCAGAGAGGTTGCCTTTCGGTTAAGGACCACGCCCAATTTTATATAAAAGATTTTTGAAAAGGTCGTGGACGAATAAAATAAGCTATATCTTTTGCAAAAAACAGCTTTATATCAATGGTATTTCAGTACCCAAGTGTATTTATAACAATAAATAGGAAAAACTTAAAATTAAAAAAAATGGGCGTGGCACCACCCCTTTTGTAACTAAGCAATTTTCTATGTTTCGGGAGCCATAACTCGAAGAAAAATTAACGGATCGTAACAAAATTTGGTACACAAATTGTCTCTAAAGCAGGAAATATTTCTAGAAAAAATGGACGAATTCGGTTAAAGAACACGCCCACTTTTATATAAAAGATTTTTAAAAGGGTCGTAGATGAAAATAATAATTATAACATTAAATTGGAAAACACTAAAATTTTTTTAAATGGGCCTGGCACTGTCCGCTTTTGAAAAAATCAATTTTACAAATATTATTAATCATAAATCAAAAATCCTTAAACCTATCGTAACAAAATTCGGCAGAGAGGTTGCCTTTACTATATATAATGCTTTGAAGAAAAATTAATGAAATCGGTTAAGGACCACGCCCACTTTTATATACAAGATTTTTAAAAAGGTTGTGGACGAATGAAATAAGCTATATATTTCCAAAAAACAGCTTTATATCAATGGTATTTCATTTCCAAAGTGTATTTATAACAATAAATAGGAAAAACTTAAAATTTAAAAATATGGGCGTGGCACCGCCCTTTTTATGACTAAGCAGTTTTCTATGTTTCGGGAGCCATAACTCGAAGAAAAGTGCAATTGTGTACACATATTTTCCTTATAGCAGAAAATATTTCTAGTGAAAATGGACGGGATCGGTTAAAGACCACGGCAACTTAGATATACAACAAGTTTAAAAGGTCGTAGACTAGAATAATAAGCTATAACTTAGCAAAAAATAGTTTTGAATCAATGATATTGCGCTTATCAAGTTTTATTGTAAGAGAAAATGGGGAGACATTTTGTGCCACTTGCTTATGTAGAAAAAGTAATTTATCTGAAATGAAATGTACAATTGAAGCTCACGCTGAGTAATTTCGGTTACACCCGAACTTAGATACCTTTATTTGTTTATTTTATATTTATCTTAAAAATTGTTTAGGTATGTACATCTGTTCACTATATATTCCTTATCTTATACATCCGATTATTTGGAGATTACGAACGGGATAAGATTATTGTTCAGCCCCATTCATGAAAGGTATGAAGTCTTCGGCACAGCAGAAGACAGTCCCGTCCTTACTTGTTTTTTTTTAGTTAAAGTATTTTTGTTTTTCTTTTGTTACATTAATTTCTAAGTTTCCTTAGAAATTTCCTTTTTTTTGTTGCAATAAGGATGAAAATTTATAATATAGTTTTGATTTTTAATTATGTATTTTTTTGTTTTTGTACTTTTATATAAGGTCATTTAGTAGGTAATGTATAAAATTTGCATGCTACATACATGCAATGAGTATGAGGAAGACTTTTAATTCGGAAAATTTATTTTTATTTTTGTTTGTGTTTCTGCAATTATATTTTATAGTTAACGTATCAACGTGAGTATACCATGAAAAATCGGTTTTATGTTACTTTTGGTAGTCTATTTTTGTCAATTGTTTTCAACTTTTTAGTTTTTTTGTCACAAATTGTTACATTTACGCCATTCACTTGTTTAACTACATATGGGCCTTCGTAAATTCTTGTGTGTTTATCGCGCGGTTCTTTTCGTATTAGGACGATGTCGGTTATTTCGATGTTTGAAGGACGTATATTCCTGTCGTAATACAATTTATTATGTTCTTTATGTTTATTTATGAGCTCTTTTGCTAATACATGAGATTTTTGCATGCGGTACCTTACTTCCTTTGCGTAATCCTTAACATTATAAATTGTATAAATGGTTTCTTTCTTTAACTCACTTGGTAAAACTGGCTTTCTACCAAATGTTAGTTCAAAAGGGAGTAAATTTATTATCGAAAACAGTATTGGATGTTGTGTTGGCAAGAAAGTAAAGTACTTTAAATATGTACTTTAAAAATGTATCGTTAAAGTATGCCCGTAGTTATTCGTTAAATACTCTATGGTTACGTTCAATTGAGCCAACGATTTCGTGATGGTATGTCATATTTGATATCTAAAAGTTTCGTGAGTTCTGCAAGTATTTCATTTTTATACTCGGTTCCTAAATCCGACCTGATAGAGTTCATAGATCCATATATTAAAATAAAACTTTCGAGAATTGCTGAAGCTATTGTTTTTGCGATTTTATCTGGCACAGCTATTGTTACCAGATATTTTGTTAAATCAAATATAATGGTAACTGCGAACTTGTTACCGTATTTCGATTCTTGTAAAGGTCCAATGTATCAATAACAACTATATCGAATGATTTACTCGGCGTTGGAGTCAGTACTAAATTTTCTTTGATTCTGGGTTTGACTTTGTTTAACAAACATTTTTGACAATTTCTAACGAATTTGGCAATGTAATGAGTCATGCTTTTCCAAAAGTATTTAGTACGAATTTTTGCGTAAAGCTTTTTAACACCGCAATGTCCGCCTGATATAGGTCATTGTGATAAATTGTCATGATTTTGAGTTTTGTATTGTCGCCCGTTATAGTTTCGACTAGGTCTGTAAGTAGTATTTCTAACGTTTTTAAAATTTTATTTCCGCATTGTTTTAAATTTGAAATAGTACAATATTTGAAAAATAGATTATATTTTGGCCATTCAACTTTGTTAATATGGTGATTGTTAGCTATTGCTTGTAACTTAGAAAGTAACTCTCCTAAGTTTGTTATTTCGTTAACAATCTCTATATTAAGTAATTCGATCTTTTTATGTCGCATATGTGCGCTGATATGTATTCTAGAAATTTGACTTTTATCATCATAAAAAATTGTGGATATGATACGCGGAACCTTATTAGAAAATTTGTATGCAAATTTGTCGTAAACTTTTACATTATCTGGACTGTCTGTGTCATTATCGCTGTACTGTACGTCTGTGTCGTTTTTTTGTTTCGTCTTCGCTCTAGTTTGTACCGGAAAGCGTTTTTTGTTGATTATTTAATTTCCTCGAAAGAGATACGCGAAAGTGCATCGGCACCAACGTTTGACTTTCCTTTACTGTATTCTATTGTAGAATTGTATTCTACTAATTCGAGTCGTATTCTCGCAAGTTTTGATGCTGGATCTTTCATATTAAAAATATATACAAGTGACCAATGATCAGATTTAACAAGAAAATGAGTCCCGTAAATATATGGGCGGAAATGCTTAATGGTACTCTATGGTAGATTTTTTTTGTTTTGAATTATTGAATGATCTCGACGCTTCTTGAAAATGAATTTGACGCTATATTCAAGCCAAACTTTCCATCTAAATGATCCACGATCAGTGCTAAAAGATGTTATATCTCGCGAGTCGTTATGTAACGGTATTTGATGAAAACCGGAATATAAATCTAGCGTTGAAAAATACTTTGTCAATTATATCATCCACTCTAGCGAGAGGGAATTTATCGGCGATGAGAATTTTGCTTACAGTTCTACACACATTCTATATGCCCTTTGCCCGTTTGTATCTTTTTTGGAACTATAATAAGTGGACTGTTATAATTGGAATAGCTTTCTTCGATTAAATCGTATTCCAACAGTTTGTTAACCTGCTTGTTTATCTCTTCACGCTGCGAGTGCGTTAAGCGGTATTTTTTTGTGTACACAGGCGTAATGTCATTCAGTCTTAGCTTTTGTTCGTAAAAGTTGTTTAATGTCGTAGGCTTTGCTGGTCTAGTATAGCTAGTGCAAGTAAAAACTTGTAATTTTATCCACTATCACCGTACATTTCGCCAAAGTTTTTATAGTGATTTTTTGTTTTCATAAATAAATTTTCTGCTTGTTTTTGTATTGCCTTTTTGTTTCTTTTGTGGAAATAAAGATTATACCCCTGATGATGCCAAGGAGCTTGGCGAAACGTAGGGTGATAGTGGATAAAATTAGAAGTTTTTACTTGCACTAGCTATACTAGAGCAGCAAAGCCTATATAATATAAAAACTCAAATAAATCCAAAACTGGTCAGCAAATTATTAATAAAGTTGTTTAATGTCATTTTGTCGTCACTAAGAGCGAAAATGTCCGAATATTCTAAACATAAGTCAAGTAAATTGCTTGAGGCGTACTTAGGCAATTGGTTTTTTAAAATTTTCTTTAACTCATTAATGCGATTATCTTCTTTTGACACTTTGTTAACTTTATAAACGTGATATAGAAATGGGTTCAGTCCGACTGTTAGAATTTTTAATGTATTTTATGCTGTTTGTTGTATTTATTACTTTGAGAATAGGATTGTTTGTATCTATGATATATCTTCATGTAAAAATTCCATTAGTGATTTCTTGTGAGTCCACGAAGAGTGGTTCTGTTGATTAGTTTAAATAAAAAATTCGAAAAACTTCGCATCGAGGTGGAATAACGCAAGTATCGCCTTCCGTTCCGTGCAGGATTGGAAGTGATACTTTTTCGTTGCCTACCCAAAAAGAAATACAATTTGAGGCTTAGTTGATATTACTCTTGTTTGCTTTCAAAACATCTTTTCCTAGTATTCCGTCTGTCGGAATATTAAAATAATTATTTACTACGTGTAGTGTATGTTGAATGAAAAAATTAAAGAAATGTAGCTTGGTTGTAAAAGTGCCTAGCGTAGAACCGTATCGAGAGTAACTCCAGTGATATTAATTGTATCAATGTGATTAATTGCTGAAATATTGTCAACGCAAGAAATTTTTATTAACGAGATGTCGGCTTGTGTGTCGACAAGAAATGTGCAAAATTTTTTAGAACAAGTAACTTATAACTGTATAAAATCGGAATAGTTTAAATCTAAGCAATAAATACTTTTAGAAGAAAAAAAATTGTGTGAAGGATCCGTTAGTTGTCCGTCTCGTCCTCCCGCAGTGTTCGCTCCTAAGGGGCGTTCGCGTTTAAAGTCCGTACATTTGCAGTACTACTCCTATTGTTTGAAGTACGAGTATTGTTTGCATTGCCAGTGCGATTGTTGTTATTGCTATTATTGAAATTGTTCTGAAATTGGTTTCCTGAACGATAATATTGCGGATTATTGCCTCTACTATAATTGTTATTAAAATTTGGTCTGTTTTGCCTATTCTTGTTGTAATTTCGCGTTTGATTCGACCTCTACTCGACTCTGGATTGTCTGAGCGTTACCCCAGCCTTAGACAAAACCCACCTCATAACCTATAACTTTTACTTTTTACCTAAAAGTTTATTGGACTACAAAAAGGCATCTTAAAAAAAATTGAGGGAAGTCCAAATAATTAAAGTTTTTTCTTAAAATATCGATAATAAAAAATAAAAGAATTTTATTGGCGAAATTTGATAAGCATTGCCACTGCAATTTTTCTGTTTTCTGCTGTAAGTACAAATTTCCTGTGAAACCAAACATAATTCAGTCTAATAATCTATATATGCATACTAGCACAGCTTTAGTGTTAACCTCTTCTTTTTGAATTTGTATCTGCAAGAGTTTAACTTTCAAGAAATGCAGTTCCTCGGATCGCGCTTCTACACGTTTTTGCATTCTCGCCTCATGGTCAATTTGCGACTTAAGCTGCTGAAGCCTTAGCAAATGAATTTCGTTAATATTGGACGTTTCTGTGGCAATCTGCTGCTGTCTTTCGTTAATAACATCAACCTTGCTGGCATTTCTTTTAGGGAGATTCTGCAGTCTCGTTACCAATATATTTATGCAGCTAGGCACTGCATCTAAAGCACTTGGATGATCTTGATTTTGTAAATCTGTCGAATTTGTTGCGAACATGTTTCATCTGTGTTAGATCCTGGCAAGGTATCCACATTTGCCAATGTGTCGTTATTCACACTGTGTTAGCAAATCACCCTCATCGAGATTCGGTATTTTTGCCACATTAGATACCCGTTGTCGCGGTAGCATTTCGCACTTCTGCAACTGCCTTTCGAGCTCCCATTTTCATCCGCGTCCACTGTTGCTTTATCCGTAGAATATCCCTTTCAAATTCAGATGTCTGCATATATTAGTTAATTTCCTCCCACTTTTTTTTTCGTGACCATTCGTAAATCATTTTGGTTATTTTCTATAACATCTATGTGGCAGTTTATTAGTTCCCGCAAGCAGTCTTTCTCGCGGTTACTCCAGTTTTGTTCTCTTTTATTGTTCTATAGTAATAAATGCAAATTTTAATTAACTAACGGGGTTAAAATACATTTTTTATCAACAAATTACTTACTTTTTGCATTTTTAGCAATCAGGCGCAAGAAATAAAAAACAACAAGCAAACGTCAAGACGAGTGATTCCACAGCATTACGTAATAAATTTTCTTATGTAACAGAATTTTGCCTAAAGTAGGCTCTCGTTACAGCAGGCCACTAAACTGACTATGATGTACTTAGAAATGAAATGTACTCTATCTTTTTAGTACCGCACCAAGTGAAGCATACTCTAACTCGGGACTATGAATATACCCCAATGTATTTGAATATGCTTAGATACATACATATATGGCACAAAATCAAGGAGGTGAAAAATTAAGTTGCAGTAAAAGTGAAAAATTTAACTTCATTATTGAAATAATTGTCTCGAAAATTAATTAATCACATGGCAAAAGCAACGCAATTTATATTTGAAATGCTTTTTGATTATTTCGAAAGGATTGCAGTTTGTGGGCACTTGCAGAAATTATGTAAAATATTCGAAACTTTAAGTAAAGTATTTAAGTATAATCGATAATCGGGAGCGCATACTAACCCGAAGTGACTGTAAGAATTAAAAAAAAAAAAAAAACCAACTGTGCACTTTAATGTCTGTACGATTTTGGCCGTTGCGTTCTATGTCCCACCATCCTCTTTGATATAATTTGATATAGCAAAAGGACAAAGCCATTGTAAATCTTACCAAGTAGCGCAACTAATAGCTGATCGGTGAAAATTCGCACATTCACTCGCACAGTTCGCGATTCAGTTTCAAAAAAATAACTTTAGAATATTTAGCTTAAATTTTAAAGTGAGGTAATCCTTACGAATTTATGTATACATAGAATATATAAGGCGTTTTTGTTGTTATTAAAAGAATCTTTTTAATTATATTAAAGTTTTTATCATTTTTTTTTTCAACTTTATTTTAACAATTTCATGCGTTTTTAATGCATTTTCGTGCATATAAATACAACCATGTGTATATATGTTTTGACATTACATTTCATACACGTTCATTTTTGCCAATGTCATTCTATGTTAATTCGTAAACAATAACCATTGGAGTTATTTGGTGTGATTTTTGTAAACAATTATTTCTGGAAAATTTGTGGAATTGCGGAGGTCAAAAAATACTTTGCTTTATTATGTACTTGATGTGGAAATTCCAGATATGGAGCGTGATGTGCACTATTATCAATCGTGTTCGGAAGCATTGCTACACGTATGTATTTAAACATGTAGTAATTATAATGGACTTCATATTTATTTGTTTATTTTATTTTAGCATTCACCGGATTCAAAAATATTTTGTTAAATACATAAAATGGATTTGGTTGCTGAAGAACAACGAGAAACTTTATTTAAAGAACGCGAGCACGACCTGATACGACTTTCCGAACCAGGCATGTTTTCCCACCAGCATATGGGATGAAACGCTTTAAAAATATATAGACAAATATTAGGTATACTAAACTGTGGCATAATAATACATATATAAATTTTTCCAATTACAGAGCTTGGTCCTGCATTGTCACTATGCTTATACCCAATGTGAAATGGATTTGAAGGTACATATATAAATGAGTGTGATTAAAAAACTGGTGAAAGGTACGTGCACGCCTATTCATACATCTTTGCCAAAACTTAGCGACACAAAAAATACCACAAACTCCGGCTAATCTGTAATATTGTTATATATTAACGTTTTTGAGCTGTTCCAAACTGCGACAAATAGGTGTGTGTGTAATTTTTGGGATTGAATCCCGCTTTTATGGAAAAGAAACTGGGTAGTTGGGGCGGCAACACGCGAATAGTAATAAATTCAGCATCCACGAATGTGGCAGCAACAAAAACACAAAGAGTCACATCGACATCATCAAAGATCGACAAATTTCGATACATGATCCACCAGCTACTATCAACACGTCTAAATTTGATTCGATGTCTAATGAAATACCCTCAATTAACCTGAAAATATAAAGAAATAATAATAGGTTAATAATATAATGTTTTAAAATAATATAACATGAAAATTTAGAAATGCTTTCCGGTAGTTGGATGAATAATTTAATTTTGTCCGTCCATGACTTGTCAAATGCATGTGGCAAGGTTGCATTTTTCAGAACTAAATTTATTTTAAAATAATGAAATAGTAGTATGCAAGCGACTTCCATAGTAGTAGACATGTACATGAATATACACAACAGGCATTTCTGTAAATGTTTTTAAAAAGTAGCGTTTTCAGTATTAAATATTTTTTAACTTCTTTCAGAAAATGTTTTGTAAGCGTTGGACGCAAAAGTTTATAAATAGATAACTGAATTTTGAAAGCAAATTGTAAATGTTTACAAAAAATACGAAAAAACTATTTGTCAAAGTGTTTTAACTTGGAAGATTTCAAATAACTTTCAAAAACGTTTGTACATGGAAGCGAATGGCTGCTTTTAACCGCTCCTTGAGTTGTCCAAGAACTCGTTGGAATTGCAGCTATACTTCCTTTAATGAATATATGAAATTAGGAATTTATGTTTGTATATATGTACATATATTATTGCATGTACATATATAATATTGAAATTATTAATTGAAATAAAAATTATCGCTTAAAAAATCTACGAAGCTGCGCCTCGTGTGTGTCTTGCCTAAGTTTAACTTTTACGAGAACATTTTGAATTAATAATGATAAATAACACGAGAAGTAACCACGCTTAAGGCGACTTTTGCGCTGTTTTGGCCAGGGACGGAAAATAATTATTTTTTTTTTCTCGGAGTCGAAAAAGTCCTGGTCAAAAAAGTGTCCTATGTGAAAATGTTTGAGTTCCCAGGTATCCCTATAGCAATATCATGTCGAATCATGCATCCTTTTTATTTTTCGAACTTTTTCCATAAAAGTCCACATACAAAAGTAAACTTGGACTTAAAAATAAAAGTCCGGAAATAAAAGTTAAATCAGGACTTTTATTTTTTTTAGGCCAAACGGCCGTTTCTTAGTTATCAAGCGGGACTTTTATTCTGGCCTTAAAAAATAAAAGTCCGGATTTAACTTTTATTTCCGGAATTTTATTTTTGAAAGTCCGAGTTTAACTAGTTCTATCGGGCTCAAAAAATAATAATCCGAAAATAATTTTTATATTGATCCAAATATATTTAAAGTTTATATTATATTATTAAAGGAATAGCAGTTTCAGCCCCTGCTTTTGGCGCCTGCGTTGCATCTACATCTGACTTTGAACACATGCGCTTTAATTACTATGTTTCCAATCCATAAGCAACGCAACGCCAACGTCAAAGCAGCACACAAATAATTAAAAAAACTTACGTTTTCTGGCGTATTTTCTTGCATTTTCTGAAAATATCCGAGTTTCTATCGCCGTTCAATAAATAAAAACAAAATTTTATATTCATGTCGATTTCGTAATCGATCAGCGGAGACGGCGGAACATATCCTCCTGGAATGCGATGCAATCTGATGAAGGCACAACAGATCTATTTTCGCAGTGCAATTCTGAATAAATTTTCGATCTATCCGTGGAAGGGAAACTTTTAACGTGCTTTATTTCAAAGTGACACTTTATTTGACAAATCACTGAACGATTTCTTTTAAATAAATTCCTTGTTAGCGTTAACCGAAGATGGTGAAAACGGCCCTGGAATTGTTACCTTATATAGCGAGAAAGTTCAGATATAATGCATAGGTATAAAATGCTTGCATGCATAAAATCATTTTTATTATGTAAAAGTAGTATGCCATTGAGATTTTATTTCTGCTATTTTTAATACAGAGTTATTTTTTAACATAAAGTAAGAAGTAAATAAATAATAGTTTAAAAAAACTAAAAAAAACACGCTTTTATAGCTAACCGAACTAAAAAATAGAAAATAATTTTCAATTAAAAAGACTTTATATAATATTAGTAGAAGGTCAAACAATCATTTATAGTTAATCACCTCAAAATGAAATTATAATAAAATTTAAGTTATTAACAGAATGCATCCATAGAAACATAGATAGATACAAGCCGAGCTAATAAAAGCGTGTTAAAAAGGGCTCCAGTATGCTCTTTCGTAGATGTGCCATGCATCCGCTTCTATCATTAATAAAGGAATGCGTTTTTCGCATTATGTGCATGGTTTCAAATCTGTGGCATTTTGGGTGGACATAAGTTCAATTGACCTTATGTCCGTTAACCTTATGTCACCCCACCATCACATTATTGCATTGTCATCGAGCCTTGATACGTGTGCAAAGTATCAATCAAACTTATGGCCATTCAAAGTGGTAATAAGGCCAATTGACCTTATGGCCGTTGACCTTATGTCACCGCACCATCACATTAATGCATTGTCATCGGTCCTTGATACGTATGCAAAGTTTGAAATTAAGCAGACTTCTAGAAACCGGTGAAAATTAAGCTCAAACATTCCGTTACATAGATGCAGGTCAAGCTAATAAAAGCGTGTTAAAAATGGGCTCTAGTATGCTCTTTCGTAGATGTGCCATGCACCCACTTCTATCATTAATAAAGGAATTCGTTTTTCGCATTATGTGCAAGGTTTCAAATCTATGGCCATTTGGGGTGGTCATAAGTTCAATTAACCTTATATCCGTTAACCTTATGTCACCCCACCATTACATTGTTGCATTGTTATCGAGCCTTGATACGTGTGCAAAGTTTCAATCAAACTTATGGCCCATTCAAAGTGGTAATAAGGCCAATTGACCTTATGACCGTTGACCTTATGTCACCACACCATCACATTAATGCATTGTCATCGAGCCTTGATACGTGTGCAAAGTTTCAATCAAACTTTTGGTCATTCAAAGTGGTAATACGGCCAATTGACCTTATGGTCGTTGACCATATGTCACCACACCATCACATTAATGCATTGTCATCGGTCCTTGATACGTATGCAAAATTTCAAATTAATCAGACTTCTAGAAACCAGTGAAAATTAAGCTCAAAGATTCCGTTACATAGATACAGGCCAAGCTAATAAAAGCGAGTTAAAAATGAGTAATAGAATGAGCATTGGTTTATATATTACATTTCTAAAATGAAAATCTCCTGCTAAAAAAGTAATAGAATGAGCATTGATTTGTATATTACATTTTTAAAATGAAAATATCCTGATAAAAAAGGAGCAAAACCTAACTACATTTATTCATTTTCGTACTTAACTACACTCCCTTTTGTGATTCAGGATTCTGGGCATATTTTGAAAAAACTCCGAACATGGTGCCTTCATTATACGTCATTCGACTGCCTTCCACTCTATTCGCAACATAAGCTCAATTTAAGCTGCCAAAGTATATAGTAAACAATGGACAAAACCACAAATATTCTGGAGAACTTTTCTCTTAAACACGCCAAGAGCCATTTTATATTCTCTCGACACCGTCCATTATTCCGAACAGCAAATCAGGAGAGGAATGATGATGTTAAAGCGTGATTTTTTCCCCCCGAGAGAGAGAAGGCCACTACCACACTACGGTTGCCTGTTTGATTTCAAGGATGACATTATTTTTGCTGTTAATGCTCGCAATTCTAAGATTTTTGGAGAGTTTTTTTACTGCTGAAAACATAGCCACACGTGAAACGCCAACAGTTAAAGTTCAAATAGTAATGTTCTTATAATTCCTCTTTGTTGCATGACCTTAACTGAGAGTACAAAAGTAAATAGAATAAAATAAAATAGTAACAATATGGCTGTTTCTGTTCAAGTAGAATTTCCTTCCAGCGACGCCAGAAGGCCTGCTTTAGTTTTTGCTGTTGGTTCCATAAGATGAGGCGGTTTTCATTGCATTTTGTCAAATCCTCTGCTTGTGGATGGTGCATTAAGGATCTTCCATCCAGGAAGAGGCCCGGTGTCAAAAAATTCAAATCATTTTGGTCGTCGATTAAAAGTGATATAAGCCGAGAATTTAAGCAACATTCAATTTGCGTAAGCACTGTATATAACTGGTTGGATGACAATATTCTGTATAGCTGGTGGGAGGACAATATTCTCCTGCAAGTGCTACCTTATTGACTTGAAGCAGCGGGAAAATAAAAATGCCAGGTGGTCCCAAGGTTGGCCAGTTCCGCCAGTGGTATCTTTCCATTCCTGACGAACTCTTTGTAACTATTTGTTTGTGCCCAAAAAATGTGTCCCATGTGTAGAGCCTAGCACAGTAACCACGTCGGCTGACAAATCTAGTAAACACCTCGAGAAACGCCTCAACTGGGAGACCGTACGTAAGATCCAAATATACTACTACCCAACTTTTATATTCGCTGGAGGCTAGTTTACCCTGGAGGCCTGTCGTTGGTTCATTATTAGAGCTGTAGCTTTGGAGCATTTTTGGACTAGAGGTTGGTCGTTTCCGATAATTAAGTCTTCCTGCTGAGATATAGAAATTGCATTGGTAAGGGCACAGCGAGGATTTACCTTGAACTCAACCTCGTCAGCTTCGGATTCGTGTGTATAGAGACTGCTATTGGTTTGGATTGGCCATATATCCGGCTCCCCTTGGAGCCACAATAGCCCGTTCCACCATAATGTCGAATCTTTCAGTTGGGAAAGGCAGGTCAGCAGGTCAGCAGGTTTTTGACCTCCAGGCACGTGCCGCCATACGCTGATTGACGACGGCGCCAAATTTGAGACCACCCTATGTGCTACAAACGGTTTAAGCGTCTGACAAAAACAGAATGTTGGAGTCGCACCAATAACCCCTATCAATCTTCTCTAAGTTACTAGCTTTTCTGACGAGCTAGCATAAATCCACACTCATGACTGATGCCAGTAACTCCAGCCCATTGTTCGTCTGAGACTCTATTGGAGCTACCTTTTTTCGGGACGTGATCAGACGCACCATTACACTTCCATCTGTGTGTATTGAGCGGAAGTAAGCACAAGCTCCATATGCTAACTTAGACGCGTCCGAAAATATGTGGAGCTGCACTCTTACTGTCATAGAGAATGCTGTCCATCTGGGACTGGGATGTCAGCTAACCCGATTACGCTCTTTTGAAAGCTTGACCACATCTCCAAAATAGTGTCTGGCACCACGTATTTGCCCGCGGCTTGCATCAAATTAAAGGCGATATTGTTAATAATATTTTATATGGAATAAAAAAATAAGTAAGAAGTACTGAGTTCGAGATAATGAACACAATTTTCCTAAAAACGTGACCAGGTACCTCTTAGAGCGAAGGTGGTACCTATTGTGAAAAACCCCATTTTCCTTACTCTATTGCAGCGAATATTAGCATCACTATGCTGTTAGTAAATAATCAGAACAACAAAATAAAGCAAGTGACAACACTTATGTACAAGGCAACGAAGAGATATCTCACACACATATGTAGTCATTAGCCGAAGCGACTCACACAAACACACGCATATGGCTATAAGAAAAGCAAAAACTACAAATATACATGTATATAGCTGGTAACCAAGCATGAGATAAAATTGTTCTCGAACTGTTCGCGAAATGACTAGACCTTAGGAGGAATGGGAGAACGAGAAAACAGAGAGTATAAAAGCTGCGCAAGCTGAGGAATCAATTTCAGGTTGATTTAAACGTGATATAAATTGCGAAGTGAAGTATAATTGTGAATAATAGTTGTACTAGTCCCAAAGTATTCTAATAAAGACCATTTGGCAATACAGAATATTTATTTGACAGTTCAGCGATTCGAACGTTAGCAAAAGGTTTCAAAGAAGCGGAATTCCCCAAAATTCGTTACAATAGATGTCATAAGAGGAATTGTTGAATAAATTCCGAAGATTTTGAATACTAAGCTAAGTGAATTAAAGATCCAGCAGCTCAAAAAGGAGTTGGAAACTCGCGGATTGAATACAACTGGCAACAAATCCAAGCTACAATTACGAATACGGGAAGATATGGAATCTGAAGGAATCGACGTTGATGAACACACTTTCCATCCTGATGTGGAACAGTCGGCTACTAAAAGGGAGGAGAAGATAAAGACCCCGAATCCATTGGCAAGTGTAGACACTATCGCGATTCTAGCAGTAGTGAAGAAAATGTCGTCGCAAATGCCTTCTCAGCTCGAAGGACAGAAAACGTATATGTCATCACAGCTGAATTAACATGAGACTCATATAACATCCAAGATGGAAACACAACTAGAATCCCAAGAGAACCGTATAACATCCAACATTGAAGCACAAGAGGCACGAAGTCCGAAATATCGGCACAAATTTCAGCACAGATATCATCGCAGACCTCTGCACAACTGGAAGAGCAAGAAGGACGTATTTCTTCGAAGTTGGAGGCGCAGGATACAAAAATTTTACAACTCGAGGACAAAATCTTTAATTTGCACCGAAAAATGATAGAACAAAATTAATTTTGACATGTTTTATCTCTATAACAAATTTTTTTTGACAAAAAATTACATAGAAAGAAATAATTTAACACATTTAAAATCCTGAAATGGAGCAAATCATACAGCAAATAGAAGATGAGAGAGAGAAAGAAATCGAAAGAACCAGCTTAGTAACAGAATAATGCAATACAAATGACGCACTAAGCATAACTCAACGGACAAATTAATCTGAGAAGCGTACAGAAAAGCTACTTAATTTTTAAAGAAACACAAAGATATCATCATTATTACAGACTCGGATAACCCTCTGCAGCTGACGTGATCAAATTTTAACAATTTAACTATCGTGAGGTCCATCAAACCTCAATTTTAAAATGCTTATATTTATTAAAATTTCTGTTTGCAGTTTTCGTGGTTATATTTTCTTGAACAAAAAATATTTGTTAATCCAACCTAATGTTTAATTTTTAAAGACAATAATTATTTTAACAAATACGATTTATTTCATTCAGTTTCATAAAAACAACAAAACAATAAAATGCACTCAACAAAAACTAAAAAAAAGCCAAAAAAAATTGAGAAACTATTCCTCGTACATTTAAAAATACTTATTAAATAAATTCAGTCTCCATTTTTAGCCACATCCTGTGGTTAGATTTCCTTTTATGCAGTATGGAAATTTTACATTTTTTGTTGGCAGTTTTCGCAGAGGGGACTAGAACACTGCAAGCACATAGGGTTTATAATAATAGCAGCTGTATTTCGTTTTCCTTTGTATATGGCTTAGTTTCCTACCACTGATGGAGCCCAGCGAAATTTTTGGAGGTGGAGGGGGGCAGATCTCTTACCAAGACTTGACTTGTAGTCACGAGCAATTCCTTTGGTAGTCTGCCGTTATATACGCGTGATTGTAAATGATCTGGCACCATTTCTTGAGCCATATTTAATAAAAATTCACTCCTTCTCATTTTGGGATCCATGCTTTCACAAGCTTGGTGTGCAACATAACAGTTAATCCCTATCATATCGAGCATTCTATTGGAAATTTCCATCGGCCAACGTCACGTTTTGCGGCTGCACGAAAATACTGTAATATAAAATATATATACAATTATCACCAATCGATTCTTCCGTAAAATCATTAGATTCTTCTTGAGTTTCTGCTTCTAAAGAAATTTCGTCGTCATCAAATGTTACTTGTTCTGATTCGAAATTTGGATCTTGTATACCAACGTCCTCGCTAAAGTTCTCTTCTTCATATGTCTGCTCGAGCCAAGCCAGTTATTTACTCCTCGCCGCTTTTAAACGTTCCGGCTGAAGTTCTTTTGAAGGAATTCTTGCGTCTGAGCTTATTGACTGAAAATTTTAAAACGATGATATAGCCGCATTATTTACAATTTTACTGTCGAGAGATCTGTGAGCCACTATGATAATTTTACGATGTAGATGATATGAGGTCTGTAGGACACTATGAAATATCACAATTATACTGAACTGGTGGTCTGCCAATTCCTTACACAAATACTGACGTGGAGGTATCACATACACTTTTTCGCGCAGCAACACACGTGTGTTGCCCTTGTTAGCTCTTTTCGTACAGAACGAAGTACAAATATGAATACGAAAGGTGAAGAGAGTATAGAGAGCATAGGTAAAATTTTTACCAAGATATGCTCTGAGTTTTGATTTCCGGTATCTATCAGACTACGACGTCAGTTGCAGAGGGATAAAGGAAATAAGACAGTGGAAATGTACAAAACTGACTACAAACATAAAATGGAAATGTCACTTGAAGACAAAAACACGTATAAAATATCGAGAAATGACCCAACACACACACTACAAAAACAGAATAACCAACTAGTCGACGATCTTCACAAAAACAAAATAATAAGTTTCAAAGAGAAAAGGCAACTAACCTGCACCGCAGCCACGGCGCCTAGACTCTACGGTCTACCAAAAACCCATAAACCAAGCCTTCCTTTACGCCCAATATCATCATCTGTCAGCGTCCCATGTTACGGGTTATCAAAATACATTGGTCAAATATTAAATAATTTAACTTCGGACGAATACAACATTAAAAACTCCTACATGCTAAAAGATAAATTAAAAAAACATAAATATTAGTGAAGACGAGATACTAGTGTCATTCGATGTGGTATCGTTATTTACTAACATATCAACGTACTTAGCCATAAAAATCATTATGACCAAATTTAACAAACTGCAATCGAACATCCCAAAAAACAAGTTCCTTAAACTTTTGAATTTCTGTCTGAATGACAACAATTACTTTATCTACGATGACAAAATTTTCACACAGAACTATGGAATGCCAATGGGAAACCCACTTTCTCCAACCATAGCAGATATAATAATGGATGATTTACTGGAAAATACTGTGGCGTTCCACAATGGAAGCCTTTTTTTGGGAGGTCGCCGCCTCCAAATTGTTGTTATTTTTGCGGTATAGGGATTTATATTACGCGAGGGGCCTTCGCCGTCAGAACATCAAGTCAATTGTTGTTTTTAATAACGCTTTGGAGAAAAACTCACTATTTAGTTTTTAATTTCTTTTTTATTAATTAATTTGCGAACGTTTCAACTAGGCACGATGTCGGTCAAAATTGTAATGGCCGCTCGTATTTTATTATTTCTCTTTTTCTTTCTTTGTGTGACGTTGGCTGCAGTTGTACTTGCCATGCGTGTTGCCACTGCGTGCGCCTGTCAAGTACAACTAAAGCCCCAACCACATAGGATGCTTTACCATATTTTTGCTAATGCTACATCACCCTTCCTTTGAAAAAAAGAAGAATTTGGCAACTTGATCATTTTTGCCACATTCTTCTTTTTGCATTCTATATAATTAATTGGTTCGAATGAACGAATATATTAGGGTGCACCTTCCTTTTGAATTTGTTCATTAGAAGCAATTTTAAATTTTTATTGTTATCTAAACTTTACATTAGTGTTTTTGAATTTTCGTTTTGTTGTTTTTTTTTTTCTCTTTTATGTACATATATAAATCAGATTGTATGAATTTCCTCTTCTTACATTTATATTAACATATATATTAGAAAAATTTTACAAATTGGACATATTCAATTTAGTATAACGATTTGGTTTATATTAAAAAAAAATTTTTTTTCGTTTTCATAGGCAAATAAAGTTCTTAGATACTATTTAAATAGTTACCATTACATTATACATTAGAGATTATTTTTTGGTTCTGTCATTTTTGATATTACAATTTAACTTTGAATTTTCATTTTGTTGATTTTACATTAGAAAAATATAAGTATATACATTTTAAATAAGTTGTTTTTTTTTTTTTGGCTATTTAACAGTGCTTATTTACGTAACAATAAAATTATTAGAATATTTTGGATTTTTTTTTTGTTTTTTTTTTTTTTTTGTTATAAATATATTACTTTATTTTTATAAGTCGATTTGTGTGTACTTCTTTTTCCTTTTTATTTGTTTCATAAATAATTGTTGCATTAGGCCCGTCTATTTTAGTTACCGTAAATGGGCCTTGGTATATATTTTCGTGTTTTTGACGGGGCTCTTTTTGTAGAAGAACCTTGTTGCCTACTTGTATAGATAACGGACGTGCCGTTTTATGAAAATGTGTTTTAGTTTGAATTTTATGCTTATTTATTAAATGTTTTGCCAATTCATGTGATTTTTGCATTCTAAATTTGACTTCTTTACTATAGTTTTCCACGTTATAAATGGGATCTATTTGTTCTTTTTTTAGTTCGTGTGGCAATGTAGCCTTTTTCCCCAATACTAACTCAAAAGGAGTAAATTGGTTATTGAAAACTGTATGTGTTGTTGTGTTATGGAAAAATGTGAAGTATTTCAGGTATGTGTCCCAATCGGAAAATGTTTCATCTAAATTAAATATTCATTAAAAACTCTATGATTTCTTTCAACTGAACCAACCGTTTCATGGTGGTAGGCCGTTGAAAAATCATGTTTAGTATTTAAACGTTTGGTTAATTCGAAAAATACTTCATTTTTAAACTCTGTTCCTAAATCAGATCTAATGGATTTCATTATTCCGTAATTTAAAATGAAACTCTCAAAAACTGCTGATGCTACTCTTTTAGCTGATTTATCTGGTATTGCAACTGTTACCAGATATTTAGTTAAATCACAAATCATGGTAACTGCGAACCTGTTACCATATTTTGATTCTGGTAGAGGTCCTATTGTATCTATTATTAAAATATCAAACGGTTTGCAAGGTGTAGGTGTAATAACTAATTGTTCTTTTGTTTTAGGTTTCGCTTTATTTAAAAGACACTTATTGCAATTTTTAACGAATTTAGCTATATCACGACTCATATATTTCCAATAGTATTTAGTTCTCAATTTTGCATATAGTTTTTTCGTACCGCAGTGTCCGCCTAGAAGTGGGTCATCGTGAAAAATTGTCATCAGTTTCTGTTTTTTGTCGTTCTCTGTTACCGTTTCTACTAGGTCTGTTAATATAATTTGTAAACTTTTTAAAATTTGATTTCCTCTATCTTTTAAATTTGTGATCGTGAAATATTTGAAAAATATATCATTTTTTGGCCATTCTAACTGCTTAATCTTGTGCATGTCGGCTACTTTTTCAAGCCTCAAAAGTAACTCATCTAAATTCGTTATTTCGTTGGCATTCGCTAAATTAAGTAACTCGGTTTTTTTGTGTTTTAAATGTGCACATAGTTGAAAATTTTAAATTTGGTCGCTTTTATCGTAGGTTATTTGTGTTTTAACTCGCGGTATTTTCTTAGAGAAGTCGTACGAAAATTTGTCGTAAACCTGTACTGCTTGTATTTCACTAGTTTCGTCTGTCTTGGGTTTGTCGTTATTTTGTGGTCTTGTCTGTCTTGACTTTGACCTTGTTGTAACTACTAAAACATGTTTCGTCGAGTCTTTTATTTCGTCTATTGTTATTCGTGAAAGCGCGTCAGCCACAACGTTCGATTTGCCTTTAACGTATACTATTGTAAAATTATATTTTGCAAGTTCTAATCTTATTCTTGTAAGTTTGGATGACGGATCCTTCATATTAAAAAGATAAACTAATGGTCTATGGTCGGACTTTACTATAAAATGTGTACCGTAAACGTACGGACGAAATTGTTTAATTGCGAAATATATTGCTAAAAGCTCTAACTCAATGATAGATTTGTTCTGTTCTGCTTTGTTAAAAGATTTTGAAGCGAAACAGATTGGTAAGTCAGCATCTTCATGCTTTTGACTTAATATAGCACCGCATCCAACTTTTGAAGCATCAACTGTAATTATGAACTCTTTACTAAAGTCAGCATACTGTAAAATTTGAGGAGACATTAGAGCTAATTTTAATTTCGAAAAAGCAATTTCACAAGCTTCGTCCCAAACAAAGTCCACTTTTTTCTACTTAAACGATTGAGAGGTGCTGCCAGCAATGCAAAATTCGGAATAAATCGTATATAATAGTTTGCAAAGGCGACAAAGCGCCGAACGGCATCTTTGTCAGTAGGCTTTGTATATTTTTTAATCGCATTTATTTTAGAATCGTCTGGCAGTAATCCTTTCGAGGAACATTTGTGTCCTAGGAAAGTTACTTCGGAACGAAGGAAATTACATTTGTTGGGATTCAGCTTTAAGTTGAATTTTCTACAAGTTTCAAAAACTTTCTCTAAATTTTTACAATGATGTGTCTCGCTACACCCTATGACGATAATATCGTCGATATACATGAATGCTTGATTAGGCGCGATGCCTGAAAATGCTAGTGACATCATACGCGAAAATGAATTGGGTGCTACATTTATACCAAAAGGTAAGATTTTCACCGAAAAACTCCTCTATCAGTACTAAAAGATGTTACGTCCCTGGAGTTAGGATGCAATGGAATTTGATGGAAACCAGAAAAAAGATCTAAAGTTGAAAAATATTTTGACCTACCAAGGTTGTCAAGTATATCGTCCACTCGTGCTAACGGAAATTTGTCAGCGATAAGCTTTTTATTAACCGCTCTAAAATCTACGCACATACGATATGCCTTTTGACCTGTGGGATCTTTTTTTGGAACTAAAATTAGTGGGCTATTGTAATTTGAAAAACTTGGCTCTATTAAATCGTTCTGCAGTAAATTATCAACCTGTCTATTTATTTCTTCCCGTTGTGAATAAGGCAAACGATAGTTTTTAATGTAAACCGGGTTTTGTCAGTCAATCTAAGTTTCTGTTCGTAAAAGTTGTTAAGGGTCATACGGTCCGTTTTTAAAGCAAATACATCGGCATATTTTAGGCATAAATCAAGCAATTGGCATTGGTCATATTTTGGCATTTGTTTTTGTAGAACACTTTTTAATTCTTCCAGACGTTTTGTATTTTATGAAGTTTCACTGATTTTGTATACGTTGAAGTTGGTAATTTCTTCGGTTACTATATTGCATTTTTTGACATATTTTTCCTCATCGGTTATATTTCAAACTTTTAAAATTGGGTTATTTGTGTCAACAATGCACTTTGCGGTAAAAACACCACTACAAATTTCCTGGGCGTCTACAATTTTTTGATTTTTTCAAATTAAACAACCGATAAACTTCACATCTTGGAGGAATCACTAAAGTGTCTGTGGTCATACCATGTAAACTTTTTATACTATGAGTTTCTGTGCCAATGCTAATTGTTATGCTATTGTTTGCATAGTCGATTATGCACTTATGTATATGTTTTTAGAAAATCCTTGCCGAGTATGCCGTCCGAAGGTATGTTAAAATCGTCACTTACTACGTGTAATTTATGCGGAATGAAAAAATTTGATGCAATTAAATTTGTATTTACTGTACCTAACGTTGAAACCGAATTTGTTGTTACAACTTTTATGTTAATAATATCTTTACCGTATTTGAACTCTATCTGTTAAACTTGAAAATTTAATTAAGGAAATATCAGCTTGAGAATCTACGAGAAAAGTGCATGGCTTATAAGAATCACTACATTTTAATTCGATGAAATCGGAATAGTTGAGATTCAAACAGTAAACAGCGTTTTTAGGAAAGTTTTCATCCAGTATTCTAGGTCTTGCTCCCCCAGTGTTCGCTCCTGAGGGGCGTCCGCGTTTAAAGCGCGCACATTAGCATTATTACACGCATTTCCACGTCTGTTACTATTGTTTCCCCGAGAACTAGACCGATTGCCCGAATTATTGTTATTAGAATTATTACTGTTGCCTCTTCTACTATTGTTATTAAACATATAACTGTTTCCATTATTATTGTATCTGCTGTTATTGTTTTTGAAACGGCTGTTATTGTTATTGAAACGACTGCTATTGTTATTGAACCTATTACTGTAATTATGTCCCCTAAATCCGCCTCGAAAACTTTTGGCCTATTAACACGCGACTGAAACGCTAGCACTTGACGTTCTTTAACCTCTTTATTACGCTCAACTATCATTTTTGCAACTACGTCCTTTGAGTCGCGGAAAGTAGTTGATGCTAAAATTGACTTTACTAATTCTGAACGAGTGTCCAGCCTACATACGTTAACTGTTTGCTCTACAGCCATTTCGTGAGCTTTCGCTTGCGTCATACCTTCAATGATCAGGGAACGTTCTAATGAGTCTGACAATTCTTCAACACGCTTGGCAAATTCCGAGTAGTTATTGTTTACCACATGTAAAGACGTGATTTTACCCGCGACAATTTTTGAATTGTCGGGTTTAATTCTACTTCGTAACGCGGCTTTAATTTGACTAACGGAATTTACCTCAGTTGGAATTGCTTCGCATGCTTTACCCTCGAGTTTCGATTTTAGAAACGATATGAAAGTACCAGTTAAATTTTCATCGGCGAACTCTTCAAGTAATTCAATTTTGTCTATAAAGGACTCAAGCGCCAACGGATCGCCGCTGTAGTTTTCTCTAATAGAAGTAGCACACATGGTAATGAAAGATCTCTTTTGCTCGAGTGTTGATCGTTAAGATCTGAAGCTGTATTAGAAGAATTTGAGGCAATGTTTGGACTAATTGGATCGTTAAGATCTGGGTTTAAGTTAGAAAAAGTTGAAGTTAATTTTGCACTATTGGAATCGTTGAGATTTGACTCTAAATTAGAAGTTAAATTTTTGCTAGAAGAATCTTTGAAGCCTGGGAAATCTGCTGATAAAGATAATTTATTTTCCTGTTTTGAGAATTTTTCGGTTGACGATGAAGTTAAACTTTCGGAGCTTGAAGCTAATTTATCGGAATCGGATTTTGAATCTGAAGTTTTGTGGACTCGCTTCCTATCTCTAAGGTTGTACATGTAGTTATAAGAAGAGCAAAAGAATTAAGTTTAAACTACTATGAAATTAATGAAGCACTTATTGGGTGTATACTTGAAGCTGAAATGTTGGAAGGAAAAAAATTGGAAAGGGACAGTGAATTGTCGCTAACGAAATATTTGTAATTTACTGGAGAATCTAATTGAAACAAAAATATTGATACTAGAAAGCTGAAAGAAGAAATTGAATTTAGAATGGGCTCAAAAATTTAAAAGTATGAATGGCAAACAAATCTCAGTAATGTGGTAATCACGGACGCACCGCTTTGTTTAAAAAAAATCTCATTTGGTTTTTTACGGAACCACCGTTTATATCAAAAAAATTCAATTGGTTTTCCACAAACCAACGTTTATATCAAAATTCCAAAATTTATAGATTATACGTGAACTGCTTATCTAGTTCACTGAGTCTTATATGGTGAAAAAGAATTTTTTGGAGAATGTACATATTAAAAAAATGAAGTATAATGAAAATTTGAGAAATGGAAATACAGACATGTAAAACTTTGAATGAAAAATGTGTGAAATGATTTGAAAATTTTAAATAAAAATTGAAGCTTGAGGGTATGGGAATTTGTAAAATTAGTTGAGAAGCTTTTAAATTAGAAATTTGAAAATATTAGAAATTTGAAGAAAATGTGAATTCGTAAAATGAGTTGAGACTTGAGGGAAAAATTTAAATGTAAATTTGCAAATGTTGAATTTTATAAAATGGTTCGAAAATTTTAGAATTGTTGAAAACTGAAAAAGTATTAATTGTTAAGTTTAGACGGACGCACCGCTTTAATCAAAAAATGTATTTGGTTGTTCAACAGTACCACCGTTTTAATCAAAATCCAAAAAAATTATGTATAAAAGTAAATGTGTGTATGTAGAAAAAATTTGCACAAAAACTACATATACATATGTAAGTAGTATACTTAAGAGCTGCTTTCGAGGTTCCGCCTAGCCGTCGCTGCTTTTTCTGCTGCGCTGCTGCCCCGATGTTGGTTCTGCTGCTGCTACTGCGCTGCCAATATTATGCGCTGCTGGTGTTGTTGCTGCTGCATATATAGATATATGGCGTGGTTTTCTGCCGTTAGGTGAGTAGAGGAATGCCGTTGCTAATGTCGATGCTTGGTAGTACAGTTGCCCTTAAGTAGGCGAATTAAGTTTTCCGAATTACAGATCTTATTATTTCCGTTTCTTTAACTTGTATTATCTCTGCCTCTTTTAATGTGTATTTGTAGTCGTAGATTTAGTTCTAAAATTTTCTTATTAGTATATATTTGCAAGTATTTCGTTAGCCAATTTTATTACTTCTGTATTTTGTTATAAATTCGAAGATATTTTATTAGACATTTTTATTATTTCCGTTTTGTTATAAATTTTGAAATGTTGTATTTCATTTTTTGTTATATAGTTGAAAATATTTGTTAGAAAAATTGTATTAATTCCGTTTTTATTAGATTCGAAATTATTTTATTAGAAAAATTTTATTACCTCCGTTTTGTTATAAATTTTGAAAATGTTCTATTAGAAAAATTGTTACCTCTGTTTTTCTTATAATTTTAAAATATTTTGTTAGAAATCTTTTTATTACTTCCGTTTTTGTTAAATAAATTTAAGTTATTTTATTAGAAAAATTTTATTAACTCTGTATTGTTATCAAGCTTAAATTATTTGGTTAGCGTTTTATTTAATGTTTTAAAATTTTCTTTTTCACTGTACCACCACTTTCTTTCACTCTACTCACCGTCGCTGCCGAATTTCAAATGACCGAGGCTCCAGCCTCACGGTCGCCATGTGGCGTTCCACAATGGAAGCCTTTTTTGGGAGGTCGCCACCTCCAAACTGTTGTTATTTTTGCGGTATAGGGATTTATATTACGTGAGGGGCCTTCGCCGTCAGAACATCAAGTCAATTGTTGTTTTTAATAACGCTTTGGAGAAAAACTCACTATTTAGTTTTTAATTTCTTTTTTATTAATTAATTTGCGAAAGTTTCAACTAGGCACGATGTCGGGCAAAATTGTAATGGCCGCTCGTATTTTATTATTTCTCTTTTTCTTTCTTTGTGTGACGTTGGCTGCAGTTGTACTTGCCATGCGTGTTGCCACTGCGTGCGCCTGTCAAGTACAACTAAAGCCCCAACCACATAGGATGCTTTACCATATTTTTGGTAATGCTACAATACCATCTCCGAACTAAAACAACTTCACAACATAGAAATGAAATTCATAGTAAAGTACGTGGATGACTTTTTTGCGATTGTCAAACGAAACGACCTGGAGATTATTCTAAGCACGCTAAATAAGTACCGAAATAAGCTGCAATTTACCATGGAAAAAGAGGAAATTCGGTTATACCCTTTTGGATGTTCTTATCCACAGGAAAAATGACAAACTCATACTTGACTGGTACTCCAAATCCATCGCCTCCGGACGCATTATAAATTTCATATCATCACAGCCCAAAAAATATAAAATAAACACAGCGAAAAATTTAATACACAAAATATTTACGTTAAGGCACCAAAAGTTCTGAAAAAAAAACAAAACAAAATATACTCCATACTCACCAATAACAATTACCCGAGTCACTTAATTACAGCACTAATAAAACAAGAACTATCAGAAGGAAATAGAAAACGAAATAAAGCATCAACAGAGTTCGCAACGGAGGCAAAGCAATACCACAGTTTCACATACTTACCCAAGTTTACTGAAAACTGCAACCACACACATGGAAACACAGCTGATCTAAAGAGCGCGAAAATAATAGACATAGAAAAGAGGGAAAGAACGAGATTCACGTTGGAAAGTCTACACATATTACAAAAAAGGGATAGGACAATGAACAAAAAAGAGGACACAAAATTCATTGCTGCTAGCTATTTGGCATGCTTATGACACTCAGTACGACAAGTGTACCTAAAGATGATGGTACCGATAAATCTTTTTTAGTTTATAATCACTTCGTTTTTTTGTGATATTATATGTGTTATGTTATTTTTTTCTACGTAAGTTTTTGTCAAAAAAATGTTTGTTATAGTGATAAAACATGTCAAAATTAATTTTTTTCGGGTCAAGTTAAAGATTTAACCCCTGATGATGCCAAGGAGTTTAGCGAAACGTTGGGTAAAAATGGAGGAAAAATAAAGTTTTTTAATGTTTTTATTTCAAATTGAAAAGACCTGGAAAGCCTATAAACATTCAAATAATTAAAAACTGGTCAGAAAATTAAAAGAAGCAAAATCGATGCCGAGATTGAAGCATTGAGAATTCGTATACAGGAGTTGCAACTAAATCGCCCAGCAGTTTCAGCGTGTAATCCAAAGGTAAAAACTCCATCCTTTGACGGCCATGTTTCTTTCCAGGTATTTAAGCTTCAATTTTAAAAGACGTCAACAGTGAACCACTGAAATGCTGAAGATAAAGTTGCTCCACTGTTCGTGGCATTGAAAGGGCCTGCAGCTGAAATCTTACAGACTATTCCATAGTATGAAATGAACAGTTATGCAGCATTGATGGCCCCTGTCGAGAGACGTTACGGAAGCGAGCATAGGAAACAGATATATTAAATTGAGTTGCAAAACCGCTACCAACAAGCGAATGAGACTTTGCAGGAGTTTGCGTCGGATGTCGAAAGGCGGGCCCATTTAGCAAATGCGGACGCACCCGTGGAATGCACCGAGGAAGACAAAGAGAAAACAGCCTTCAGTGTCGGAGGTTGTCTTTGGCAATTTACAGTGATGCCTGTTGGACTTTGTAACGCACCAGCTACTTTTGAGAGACTCATGAATCCAGTATTGAAAGGACTACATTGGAATACATGGTTGGCGTACCTGGACGACATCGTCGTATTGGGAAAAAAGTTTGATGAACATCTTAAGAACTTGGAGGGAGTTTTCCAGAGAATAGCTGGTGCTGGTCTGAAAGTAAGTCCCAAAAAGTGTTCGCTGTTTAAAAAGGAAGTAAGTTATTTGGGTCACAAGGTAACGCCAGAGGGCATCTGCACTGCGAACGAAAAGATAGAAGCTGTAAAGGATTGCCCAAGACCACAAAACCTGCATGAATTGAGAAGTTTCCTTGGGCTATGCACATATTACCGTCGATTTGTACCAAACTTTGCCAGCGTAGCCCATAACCTCCACGAGCTTATAAAAAAAATAAAGCTTTTGAATGGAAGAACGGGGAAGAACTGGCTTTCCAAATATTGAAAGAGCGTTTGTGCGCAGCCCCAATGTTGGCATATCCAATTCCAGGAGCAACGTTTATTCTAGATACAGATGCGGGCGGATATGCTATAGGAGACGTTTTATCGTAACTGGCGGATGGATAGGAGAAGGTAGTTGAATATTACAGCCGAGCAATTGGAAAACCAGAGAGGAACTATTGCGCTACACCGAGAGCTGTCAGCATTGTTGGATTGCATTAAACATTTTCACAAGTAACGTTACGTGGCTGACTGTTTGGGGTGGTGAAGGGCATCGGCAAGCAAGCATGCTTGCATCCCAGGCTAGCTCGCCAGATTGGGAAGGGTATTGCACCACCGTCCTCACCCGCAGCCACATGTACAAAAATGGTTCATACCTGCATGATTAGTAAAAAGGAAGACAAAGCTGAAAGAGGTCGAAACATAAGTGAGGGACATAGTTAGAGGGGCAGAAAAAGCTGGAGGCCTGTCCTGTTAGGTGGAGTCTACCCTCTACATGCACTGCACCCTGGACACTGTGCTGACCCCTATTACTTTACAGTGCCCCCAAACCTGACAAAAGTCTGTCAGTCGTAAGTTACTCATATTCCCTATACCCTCCCTCACCTGACCTTGCCACGCGCAAGCGCGGACCAACACCAAATATTTTCAATTAACCCTGCATATTGATAGAATATTCGCTTCAGCCATATATTTCATTAGTTTATTGACAATTCTTTGGCTTAATTCTACACCTCTGTGCTAAAGAATGAGGCAAAAAGTGTTTAAAAAAACGAAGGTGATTATAGATATGAAATAAACAAAAAGAAAATTCAGATCAAATGTAAATATTAACAAGTAAGGAAGGCTAAGTTCGGGTGTAACCGAACATTACATACTCAGTTGAGAGCTACGGAGACAAAATACGGGAAAATCATCATGTAGGAAAATGAACCTTTGGTAACCCTGGAATGTGTTTGTATGACATGTGTATCAAATGGAAGGTATTAGAGAGTATTTTAAGAGGGAGTGGGCCATAGTTCTATAGGTGGACGCCATTTAGGGATATCGCAATAAAGGTGGACCAGGGCTGACTCTAGAATTTGTTTGTACGATATGGATATCAAATGAAAGGTGTTAATGAGTATTTTAAAAGGAATTGGGCCTTAGTTCTATAGGTGGACGCCTTTTCGAGATATCGCCATAAAGGTGAACCAGGGGTGACTCTAGAATTTGTTTGTACGATAAGGGTATCAAATGAAAGATGTTAATGAGTATTTTAAAAGGGAGTGGGCCTTCGTTCTATAGGTGGACGCCTTTTCGAGATATCGCCATAAAGGTGGACCAGGGGTGACTCTAGAATTTGTTTGTACGATATGTGTATCAAATGAAAGGTGTTAATGAGTATTTTAAAAGGGAGTGGGCCTTAGTTCTATAGGTGGAGGACTTTTCGAGATATCGTCATAAAGGTGGAACAGGGGTGACTCTAGAATATGTTTGTACGACATGTGTATCAAGTGAAATGTGTTAATGAGTATTTTAAAAGAGCTTGGGCCTTAGTTCTATAGGTGGACGCTTTTTCGAGATATCGCCATAAAGGTGGACCAGGGGTGACTCTAGAATGCGGGTATCAAATCAAAGGTGTTAATGAGTATTTTAAAAGGGAGTGGGCCTTAGTTCTATGGGTGGACGCCTTTTCGAGATATCGCCATAAAGCTGGAACAGGGGTGATTCTAGAATTTGTTTGTACGATATGGGTATCAAATGAAAGATGTTAATGAGTATTTTCAAATGGAGTGGGCCTTAGTTCTATAGGTGGACGCCTTTTCGAGATATCGCCATAAAGCTGGACCAGGGGCGACTCTAGAATTTGTTTGTACGATATGGGTATCAAATAAAAGATGTTAATGAGTATTTTAAAAGGGAGTGGGCCTTAGTTCTATAGGTGGACGCCTTTTCGAGATATCGCCATAAAGGTGGACCGGGGGGGGGGGGGGGGGGGACTCTAGAATTTGTTTGTGCGATATGTGTATCAAATGAAAGGTGTTAATGAGTATTTTCAAATGGAGTGGGCCTTAGTTCTATAGGTGGACGCCTTTTCGAGATATCGCCATAAAGCTGGAACAGGGGTGATTCTAGAATATGTTTGTACGACATGGGTATCAAATGAAAGGTGTTAATGAGTATTTTAAAAGGGAGTGGGCCTTAGTTCTATAGGTGGACGACTTTTCGAGATATCGTCATAAAGGTGGACCAGGGGTGACTCTATAATGTGTTTGTACGATATGGGTATCAAATTAAAGGTATTAATGATAGTTTTAAAAGGAAGGGGTGGTAGTTTTATATGTGAAGGCGTTTTCGAAATATGGACCAAAATGAGGACCAGGGTGAGCCACACCATCATCTGCCGGGTACCGCTAATTTATTTGTATATGTAATACCACGAACACTATTCCTGCCAAGATTCCAAGGGCTTTTGATTTCGCCATGCAGAACTTTTTCATTTTCTTCTACTTAATATGGTAAGTGTCACATCCATTTTACAAAGTTATTTTCTAAAGTTACATTTTGTGTCAATAAACCAATCCAATTACCATGTTTCATTCCTTTTTTCGTATTTGGTATAGAATTATGGAATTTTTTTTATTTTTCGTAATTTTCCATGTCGAAAAATTGGGCGTGGTCATAGTCGGATTTCGGCGATTTTATATACCAAAACAAAGTGAGTTCAGATAAGTACGGGAACTGAGTTTAGTAAAGATATATCGATTTTTGCTCAAGTTATCGTGTTAACGGCCGAGCGGAAGGACAGACGGTCGACTGTGTATAAAACCTGGGCGTGGCTTCAACCGATTTCTCCCTTTTTCACAGAAAACAGTTATCGTCCTAGAATCTAAACCCCTACCAAATTTCACAAGGATTGGTAAATTTTTGTTCGACTTATGGCATTAAAAGTATACTAGACAAATTAAATGAAAAAGGGCGGAGCCACGCCCATTTTGAAATTTTCTTTTATTTTTGTATTTTGTTGCACCATATCATTACTGGAGTTGAATGTTGAAATAATTTACTTATATACTGTGAGATATAAAATTTTTTGTTAAAATTTGACTTAAAAAAAATTATTTTATGAGGTGGGTTTGGTCAAAGGCTGAGGTATGCTCAAGTCAATCCAGAGTCGGATGGAGGTCCCACTTCCCCCACCTAAATAAATACACAGTAAATTAGTGTTTTGATTTCGAACACACACACACACGCGGCTCTCAGGCTAAAATATCCACAACCTTTAATCCAGGAGAGAGAGAGAGAGAGATGTTCACTAGGTAGTGTCGCTGACAATATAGTGTAACCCAAGGACGACGGCTCTCCACAGATAGAGGGAGATAGAGTGCTAGCTAAGCGGTGGCTGAGATGGTGAAGACGACGGTGGCTCTCGCTAAGGGGTGCTAACGGCGGTAGTAATGACGGCGGTAGTTAGGATCACGCCCGAAGAGAGATTACTGGGTGACGGTGGCTCTCACCAAATAGCTATGATGACGGTGGTGGCTAGACTGCGGGATGGGATGTCCAAGGATCGGGATGGCGATGATGTTGTACCTACGGCGAAGTGTCTATATTAGTATGAGGCTAACTAACTACAATATATTGGCTCGTGTATTCGGCTAGGGTAGTAGGGGAGTTTATCCCGCCACAGGCGTTGGGAAGTGTTCCCCTCTTACCTGAGCCGTATATCCGTGCATTACCCTTCCTCTGAGTAATAGGGGGGGTGAGTCCCGTCTTTCTCAGAGGAGATGATAGCAAAATATTAGGGTTGCCCAATAGGCCGGTGGGGAAGTACCATCGGCAGAACCGACCTTGTAACTTTACCCCCCTCGACCCAAAGGGAGTCCCTGGAATATGGGTAGGGCTGCCCAATAGGCCTGGGGGGAAGTACCATCGGCAGAACCGACCTTGTAACTTTACCCCCCTCGACCCAAAGGGAGTCCCTACAATGTATTTATATTGGCTCGAGCAGTCTACTAGAGTAGTGGGGAAATCCGCCCCGCCAATGGCGTTGTGACGGGTTTCCTTCCTACCCGAGAAGGCTGCTCGTGCATTACCTTTCCGATGAGTAATAAGGGGTGTGAATCCCGTCTTACTCACCGGAAATGTGGGTAAACCTGCGGGGTGTCCGATAAGCAGGGGGCGCGTACCATCGGTGGAACCGACCTTGTAACGCACCCTCCTAACCCAAAGGGCACCCCTTGTCGACCGCCAGTGGCGGCCGACACGCACTTCACTTACCTACGGCGAAGTGTGCCTGGTGTATTCCGGCCAATCATCTTATTCATAGGTAACTATGAACACGTTGGGAATTATGCTCGCATTGTCGCGCACAGCGCGCCACGAATGAAAATTCCCAAGCATTGTGCGTTCACCATCGCTGGCTTGCTTTGTGCTTGCGCGATGGTTGTTGGGCCGGTATGTATGTATATATGTATGTCGGTACATACACTACTAGGGGTGGCAGTAAATGGAAAATATGATGTTAGGGGTGGGCGCAAAATAGGAAATAGATATTGTGGCGTAGCATTTGCTACGTTACAGTCCCCCTCCTACTTCGGCGGACGAAAGGTTGTGGTATTCTAGGGTTTTTGCGCGGAGGCCTGAACTACCATGGGCAGAGCCCAGGTATGTTTTATCATCGGTTGAATCCGATGGCTCGGCCGACATGTGTGTATATGTGTTCGTTGATGTTTTTATTATTATGATTGATTGATTTTTTTTTCTTCTTCTTTTTTCAACAATAATGTGTACATTTCATTTTTGTTTAAATTTACATTGCAAGTAGAAATTCATTTTAAATTTACATTTCAAGATTAAGGTATTTACATTTCATGTATAGAAAACTTATCAAACTAGGTCGGATCTTGCTTCTCCTCAGCCAGCGAATCGTACCATCTAGGAGTGTTCTTTCAGCTTGATTATGGCGTGATCTTCGTCCACCCCATGCGCCGTGTTACACCCTTTTTGCGATTTAGCCATAGTCCGGGCAAAGAAGTCTGGGCGTGGTTTCCATTAATAGTATCGTGTGGCTCTCGGTTTGGTCCATACGGTATAGTGTCACCAGCGGTTGGTTTGTCGCATACGATGGCGTTTAGATGGCCGGCTATTAATGGCGGGTTCCAGAATACCTTAGCGTCCAGTATTCGTGGCTTATTTGCGGGCCACGGTACTGCGTCGAATGTAGGCGGTTCTTCGGGCATGGCATATTTTGTTCGTGCTTCTCTCGGCCCAACGAAGTTGCGGTTAAAATTCATTTCGGCGGTTGATTTGTGTTGGGTCGTATTTATGGCGAACGCTTTTTCTGGTACTTGCCGTTGCCAGTTCAGATGGTCTTGTTTCGTACGTTGTGCCACCCTTGTTTTGATAACGCGATTAACGCGTTCGGTAGGATTTTTGTGGGGGGCACACGGTTTGGTAAATCGGTGGGTGATGTTATGATCCTTCAGGATCGTTGCCGGAGCGTTAGTGACGAGTTGCTCACAATTGTTGCTGAGGATGGCCGGGTAATAACTTTGTTTTAGTGTTGTGTCTGTGTTCTGCGGCAGTGTTTGGCCCTTTTAGGTGTGTGGGTGCTTTTTGATGTGTTTCTATGAGCTCTAGGTGTTCTATCTTTCGCTCTTCGTTGAGGTGTTCCGCTTCTGTTATGTAATGCAGGGTTACGGGTGCGTTTGCTTTGGTTGCACCGGCTGTGGTAAGGGGCTTTCCATCCAGTGAGACGGTAACGTTGCGCTTTGCCAAAAAGTCCATACCCAGGATAACACTCTCGGCCAAATTAGGGATAACAGACACCAACGTACTGGCTGTTTGATCATTGTATTTCACCTTGACCGGGTAGGAATGGGTGCTCGCAATGCATGATTGGTTGGCGAGTTGCACGTTGCGACGATTGGATAACGGTGGAATCTTTCGTCGTTCCAGATGCCTTCTTACGGCTTCATTGATGTATGTCACGGTGGCCCCCGTGTCGATCAGGGCGCGGCACATCAATCCTTCTATGGACACCTGTATGTGAAAACGTTCGTCGTTCCCCTTCCCTTTGGCTACGGATGATAATAGTGCGGGTGTTATCGGATTATTTCGGTTCATTCCGTAGCATGCACAATCCCTGGAGAGCGTTCCGTCTCTGCCGCATCTAGAACAAAAAGGTCGTCTTTTGTTGTTGCAATGGGAGCGGCGGTGGCCGCGTTTCTTGCATCGCCAGCAGGTGATTCTTGCATCGTAACGGTCAGTGAGTGTGGACAGGGAGTTTGTTATTTGATCATTCTGCTCCTCCAGCTCCTCGATTATTACTGTGCTTAAGCTATGTGCTAACAGTCAGCTCTGTTTGGCTTCTTCGCTTCGCAGCAGTTCGTACTCGCCGGTGAGCTCCATAAGCTGCTCTATCGTTTGGAACTCGCCCCGCATCACAAAAAGTCGATACTCCACCCGTAGTCCGTCATATATGCGTTCTAGATGATCTTCTTTGCACAAAGTCGGGTGGCGGCGAATCATCGTCTGGAGGGCGAGGATATAGTCCTTGGCATTTTCTCTGCTCGTCTGTTTTCTTTGGCGGATAGCGTCCTCTAGCTGGCTAATGTGTCGCTTCGGCAAAAAGAATTTTCCGGCTTCGGAGCGGAAGTCAGCCCATGTGTGTAGTTGTTGTTTTCGCAGGCGGAACCATTGAAGGGCTTTGCCACGCAGTATCTCTGGAAGGGTTGGGAGGAGTTGATCTGGCTTAATCAGATAGCATTCTGCCAGTTCCTCAATCCTTTCCAGGAAGTCGTATAATGTGTCGCCTCCAGCGTAATGTACATCCCAGCGGCGGACTGTATTCATGACCTCCGTGTTACTTATGCCGCTCTGCTCGCGCTGGAGGGATATTGTTTTGATTGTGACGGCCGGCGTGGTGTTTTGCGTAGATGTGACTGGCCGGGCCTCTTCGGCGGCGATCTCCATCTCTACCTCTCTCAAAAGAATTTCTGTTGACTTACGCTTTCGTTGGTCTCGGACGTATGCGCTGAGTGTGCTGCGCAATTCGGCGACGGTATGTCCTTCGGTGTAGATTCGGTAGCGTTTGCATTCTTCGATTAGCCTCTCCTTCTTCAGCAGGTAAATCCAGCTTAGAGAGTCGACGTTGAGCGTGGTGGTGGTGGTTTCGCTTATCTTTGTGTCAATTGTTGTTTGTGTGTTCGGCGAACCCGTTCCTACAGTGTTGGTGCTCTCGATGGTTTGGCACAGTCGCCTGAGGAGACGGGTCCCTGCTCGGGCGCCATTTATGAGGTGGGTTTGGTCAAAGGCTGAGGTATGCTCAAGTCAATCCAGAGTCGGATGGAGGTCCCACTTCCCCCACCTAAATAAATACACAGTAAATTTGTGTTTTGATTTCGAACACACACACACACGCGGCTCTCAGGCTAAAATATCCACAACCTTTAATCCAGGAGAGAGAGAGAGAGAGATGTTCACTAGGTACTGTCGCTGACAATATAGTGTAACCCAAGGACGACGGCTCTCCACAGATAGAGGGAGATAGAGTGCTAGCTAAGCGGTGGCTGAGATGGTGAAGACGACGGTGGCTCTCGCTAAGGGGTGCTAACGGCGGTAGTAATGACGGCGGTAGTTAGGATCACGCCCGAAGAGAGATTACTGGGTGACGGTGGCTCTCACCAAATAGCTATGATGACGGTGGTGGCTAGACTGCGGGATGGGATGTCCAAGGATCGGGATGGCGATGATGTTGTACCTACGGCGAAGTGTCTATATTAGTATGAGGCTAACTAACTACAATATATTGGCTCGTGTATTCGGCTAGGGTAGTAGGGGAGTTTATCCCGCCGCAGGCGTTGGGAAGTGTTCCCCTCTTACCTTAGCCGTATATCCGTGCATTACCCTTCCTCTGAGTAATAGGGGGGGTGAGTCCCGTCTTACTCAGAGGAGATGATAGCAAAATATTAGGGTTGCCCAATAGGCCGGGGGGGGAAGTACCATCGGCAGAACCGACCTTGTAACTTTACCCCCCTCGACCCAAAGGGAGTCCCTGGAATATGGGTAGGGCTGCCCAATAGGCCTGGGGGGAAATACCATCGGCAGAACCGACCTTGTAACTTTACCCCCCTCGACCCAAAGGGAGTCCCTACAATGTATTTATATTGGCTCGAGCAGTCTACTAGAGTAGTGGGGAAATCCGCCCCGCCAATGGCGTTGGGACGGGTTTCCTTCCTACCCGAGAAGGCTGCTCGTGCATTACCTTTCCGATGAGTAATAAGGGGTGTGAATCCCGTCTTACTCACCGGAAATGTGGGTAAACCTGCGGGGTGTCCGATAAGCAGGGGGCGCGTACCATCGGTGGAACCGACCTTGTAACGCACCCTCCTAACCCAAAGGGCACCCCTTGTCGACCGCCAGTGGCGGCCGACACGCACTTCACTTACCTACGGCGAAGTGTGCCTGGTGTATTCCGGCCAATCATCTTATTCATAGGTAACTATGAACACGTTGGGAATTATGCTCGCATTGTCGCGCACAGCGCGCCACGAATGAAAATTCCCAAGCATTGTGCGTTCACCATCGCTGGCTTGCTTTGTGCTTGCGCGATGGTTGTTGGGCCGGTATGTATGTATATATGTTTGTCGGTACATACACTACTAGGGGTGGGCAGTAAATGGAAAATATGATGTTAGGGGTGGGCGCAAAATAGGAAATAGATATTGTGGCGTAGCATTTGCTACGTTACAGTCCCCCTCCTACTTCGGCGGACGAAAGGTTGTGGTATTCTAGGGTTTTTGCGCGGAGGCCTGAACTACCATGGGCAGAGCCCAGGTATGTTTTATCATCGGTTGAATCCGATGGCTCGGCCGACATGTGTGTATATGTGTTCGTTGATGTTTTTATTATTATGATTGATTGATTTTTTTTTCTTCTTCTTTTTTCAACAATAATGTGTACATTTCATTTTTGTTTAAATTTACATTGCAAGTAGAAATTCATTTTAAATTTACATTTCAAGATTAAGGTATTTACATTTCATGTATAGAAAACTTATCAAACTAGGTCGGATCTTGCTTCTCCTCAGCCAGCGAATCGTACCATCTTGGAGTGTTCTTTCAGCTTGATTATGGCGTGATCTTCGTCCACCCGATTTAGCCATAGTCCGGGCAAAGAATTCTGGGCGTGGTTTCCATTAATAGTATCGTGTGGCACTCGGTTTGGTCCATACGGTATAGTGTCACCAGCGGTTGGTTTGTCGCATACGATGGCGTTTAGATGGCCGGCTATTAATGGCGGGTTCCAGAATACCTTAGCGTCCAGTATTCGTGGCTTATTTGCGGGCCACGGTACTGCGTCGAATGTAGGCGGTTCTTCGGGCATGGCATATTTTGTTCGTGCTTCTCTCGGCCCAACGAAGTTGCGGTTAAAATTCATTTCGGCGGTTGATTTGTGTTGGGTCGCATTTATGGCGAACGCTTTTTCTGGTACTTGCCGTTGCCAGTTGCGATGGTCTTGTTTCGTACGTTGTGCCACCCTTGTTTTGATAACGCGATTAACGCGTTCGGTAGGATTTTTGTGGGGGGCACACGGTTTGGTAAATCGGTGGGTGATGTTATGATCCTTCAGGATCGTTGCCGGAGCGTTAGTGACGAGTTGCTCACAATTGTTGCTGAGGATGGCCGGGTAATAACTTTGTTTTAGTGTTGTGTTGTGTCTGTGTTCTGCGGCAGTGTTTGGCCCTTTTAGGTGTGTGGGTGCTTTTTGATGTGTTTCTATGAGCTCTAAGTGTTCTATCTTTCGCTCTTCGTTGAGGTGTTCCGCTTCTGTTATGTAATGCAGGGTTACGGGTGCGTTTGCTTTGGTTGCACCGGCTGTGGTAAGGGGCTTTCCATCCAGTGAGACGGTAACGTTGCGCTTTGCCAAAAAGTCCATACCCAGGATAACACTCTCGGCCAAATTAGGGATAACAGACACCAACGTACTGGCTGTTTGATCATTGTATTTGACCTTGACCGGGTAGGAGTGGGTGCTCGCAATGCATGATTGGTTGGCGAGTTGCACGTTGCGACGATTGGATAACGGTGGAATCTTTCGTCGTTCCAGATGCCTTCTTACGGCTTCATTGATGTATGTCACGGTGGCCCCCGTGTCGATCAGGGCGCGGCACATCAATCCTTCTATGGACACCTGTATGTGAAAACGTCCGTCGTTCCCCTTCCCTTTGGCTACGGATGATAATAGTGCGGGTGTTATCGGATTATTTCGGTTCATTCCGTAGCATGCACAATCCCTGGAGAGCGTTCCGTCTCTGCCGCATCTAGAACAAAAAGGTCGTCTTTTGTTGTTGCAATGGGAGCGGCGATGGTCGCCTCCAGCGTAATGTACATCCCAGCGGCGGACTGTATTCATGACCTCCGTGTTACTTATGCCGCTCTGCTCGCGCTGGAGGGATATTGTTTTGATTGTGACGGCCGGCGTGGTGTTTTGCGTAGATGTGACTGGCCGGGCCTCTTCGGCGGCGATCTCCATCTCTACCTCTCTCAAAAGAATTTCTGTTGACTTACGCTTTCGTTGGTCTCGGACGTATGCGCTGAGTGTGCTGCGCAATTCGGCGACGGTATGTCCTTCGGTGTAGATTCGGTAGCGTTTGCATTCTTCGATTTGCCTCTCCTTCTTCAGCAGGTAAATCCAGCTTAGAGAGTCGACGTTGAGCGTGGTGGTGGTGGTTTCGCTTATCTTTGTGTCAATTGTTGTTTGTGTGTTCGGTGAACCCGTTCGTACAGTGTTGGTGCTCTCGATGGTTTTGGCACAGTCGCCTGAGGAGACGGGTCCCTGCTCGGTTGCCATTTATGAGGTGGGTTTGGTCAAAGGCTGAGGTATGCTCAAGTCAATCCAGAGTCGGATGGAGGTCCCACTTCCCCCACCTAAATAAATACACAGTAAATTAGTGTTTTGATTTCGAACACACACACACACGCGGCTCTCAGGCTAAAATATCCACAACCTTTAATCCAGGAGAGAGAGAGAGAGAGATGTTCACTAGGTAGTGTCGCTGACAATATAGTGTAACCCAAGGACGACGGCTCTCCACAGATAGAGGGAGATAGAGTGCTAGCTAAGCGGTGGCTGAGATGGTGAAGACGACGGTGGCTCTCGCTAAGGGGTGCTAACGGCGGTAGTAATGACGGCGGTAGTTAGGATCACGCCCGAAGAGAGATTACTGGGTGACGGTGGCTCTCACCAAATAGCTATGATGACGGTGGTGGCTAGACTGCGGGATGGGATGTCCAAGGATCGGGATGGCGATGATGTTGTACCTACGGCGAAGTGTCTATATTAGTATGAGGCTAACTAACTACAATATATTGGCTCGTGTATTCGGCTAGGGTAGTAGGGGAGTTTATCCCGCCGCAGGCGTTGGGAAGTGTTCCCCTCTTACCTTAGCCGTATATCCGCGCATTACCCTTCCTCTGAGTAATAGGGGGGGGTGAGTCCCGTCTTACTCAGAGGAGATGATAGCAAAATATTAGGGTTGCCCAATAGGCCGGGGGGGAAGTACCATCGGCAGAACCGACCTTGTAACTTTACCCCCCTCGACCCAAAGGGAGTCCCTGGAATATGGGTAGGGCTGCCCAATAGGCCTGGGGGGAAGTACCATCGGCAGAACCGACCTTGTAACTTTACCCCCCTCGACCCAAAGGGAGTCCCTACAATGTATTTATATTGGCTCGAGCAGTCTACTAGAGTAGTGAGGAAATCCGCCCCGCCAATGGCGTTGGGACGGGTTTCCTTCCTACCCGAGAAGGCTGCTCGTGCATTACCTTTCCGATGAGTAATAAGGGGTGTGAATCCCGTCTTACTCACCGGAAATGTGGGTAAACCTGCGGGGTGTCCGATAAGCAGGGGGCGCGTACCATCGGTGGAACCGACCTTGTAACGCACCCTCCTAACCCAAAGGGCACCCCTTGTCGACCGCCAGTGGCGGCCGACACGCACTTCACTTACCTACGGCGAAGTGTGCCTGGTGTATTCCGGCCAATCATCTTATTCATAGGTAACTATGAACACGTTGGGAATTATGCTCGCATTGTCGCGCACAGCGCGCCACGAATGAAAATTCCCAAGCATTGTGCGTTCACCATCGCTGGCTTGCTTTGTGCTTGCGCGATGGTTGTTGGGCCGGTATGTATGTATATATGTATGTCGGTACATACACTACTAGGGGTGGGCAGTAAATGGAAAATATGATGTTAGGGGTGGGCGCAAAATAGGAAATAGATATTGTGGCGTAGCATTTGCTACGTTACAATTTTTTAAAGTGGGCGTGGTCGTTCTCCGATTTTGTTAATTTCTATTAGGCATACATATAGTAATAGGAGTAGCGTTCCTGCCAAATTTCATCATGACATCTTCAACGACTCCCAAATTACAGCTTGCAAAACTTCTAAATTACCTTCTTTTAAAAGTGGGCGGTGCCACGCCCATTGTACAAAGTTTTACTAATTTTCTATTCTGCGTTATAAGTTCAACTCACCTACCAAGTTTCATCGCTTTATCCGTCTTTGGTAACAAATTATCCCACTTTTTCGATTTTTCGAAATTTTCGATATCCACCATATATATACCACGACCACTTGCGTGGTTATATTCCGATATCGTTCATTTTAAATAGCGATCTGAGATGAGTTCCCAGGAACCTACATACCAAATTTCATCAAGATACCTCAAAATTTACTCAAGTTATCGTGTTAACGGACGGACGGACGGACGGACATGGCTCAATCAAATTTTTTTTCGATACTGATGATTTTGATATATGGAAGTCTATATCTATCTCGATTCTTTTATACCTGTATAACCAACCGTTATCCAATCAAAGTTAATATACTCTGTGAGTTCTGCTCAACTGAGTATAAAAATAAGAACAGAATTCAGTGGGAAAATTGGCTAAAATACCTTATACTTATTTTACAGGCCCATTCCAGTAAACTTTTGTGCGCTAATTTTTGACTGTTTGCAGTTTTAAGCAAAAACACCTAATTAAAGTTTGAAAAATTGTGAAAATAATTCGAAATAATTATGTAAAAGTGCAGATTATAAATATGTTATCTATTTATATTTATTTAATATTAATTGCATCCTTTTACAACATCAAAAATTAAAATGGAAAAAGTTGATCTTTCCATAAGCATGCATGCAAACTGGTCAATGGCAACAGTGCTTTCCTGTAAACAATACACACACAAATATGTAATGTACATGTACAAAGACGCATACATTGATTCCTACGGGCTTGAGGGTTCGGTCAAACGTGTTTCGTACGACAAACGTCCGTACGTTCGTCACACGTCGGTGCATACTTGCAGCTTAATACGAATATATCATAAAAGTCGGAACAGCTACAAATAGCGCAAGAAAATAAAACCCTAATCAGATGCGAAATATGCTTGGAAATAAAGGTGACAAAAAGGTATGGACTTGAATTTATTTTGCACAAAATAGGCAAAAACACCGTGCAGTTAATGATTATACAGAAAATGTATGGTGGGCTGTGTATGTATGATTGTGTGTACTTAGTGCCAATTTCAAATAACTCTGTTTGTACCTATATTTCCTGGTTTTTTTATTTTCTTTGGCTAATTTCTTAACTAATTCCATATGGGGACTATCCTCAACGCTAATATATGTACCAATATACGCTACATACATAAGTTTAAGAATGGCACTCACCGCATTACTCTCTCCAATATAGGCGCCTGCATCTCGATGAGTAGCTACGCTGAAATGATAAAAAAAACTGTCAAATATACATATGTACATACATATACTACGCTCAATCACTTGATCAGTTCGCTCGCTTATGATCTTGATTTGTGAGTAATCTAGTAGTGATAAATTTAACACATCCCTGCTAGACAGCTATCAGTAATTTGAGGCATCAAATGACAGATATGGCTGATGGAAAATTACATCAGAGCGTAAAGCCAAGTTTCTATCAGGTTGTTAGAAGCGACATGACAAACCTGATGTAAACATTTTGTATACGTGTATGCATACACATACATAGCATGGTTTTCCATAGGAATAAAAGGAAAAATGTATGCGAGTGTATTAGTGATGTTAAAAATTCTGTTAGTGTGTTGGAGTTTCCGTCAGCTCTGCCTAGCAGGGATTCGGCTTTACTGCGGGAATTCCCGTCATTCAAGTGCCCCTCAATAAATCAATTGTGGGAATTATCGCACATTTTGAATCGAATCTTTCAACCGCCAAAAACGGTTTACTTTTTATCACTGTACATTGGTAGTGTTGGTAAAGTGTTAGACTACTGTCGATAACAAGAAAACCACAATTCAACTGGTAATCCCCGTTCAAAGTTTAAACGTACCAGTTGTTTATTATACTCAGCGTACTTTGCACACAGAGTATATTAACTTTGATTGGATAACGGTTGGTTGTACAGGTATAAAGGAATCGAGATAGATATAGACTTCCATATATCAAAATCATCAGTATCGAAAAAAATTTGATTGAGTCATGTCCGTCCGTCCGTCCTTCCGATTGTCCGCCTGTCCGTTAACACGACAACTTGAGTAAATTTTGAGGTATCTTGATGAAATTTGGTATGTAGGTTCCTGGGCACTCATCTCAGATTGCTATTTAAAATAAACGAAATCGGACTATAACCACGCCCACTTTTTCGACATCGCAAATTTTGAAAACAAAAAAAGTGCTAGGTGGGTTGACCTTATGATGCAGGATAGAAAATTAGTAAAATTTTGGACAGTAGGCGTGGCACCGCCCACTATTAAAAAAAGGTAATTTAAAAGTTTTCCAAGCTGTAATTTGGCAGTCGTTGAAGATATCATGATGAAATTTGGTAGTAACGTTACTTCTATTACTATATGTGTGCTCAATAAAAAATAGCAAAATCGGATGACGAACACGCCCACTTTAAAAAAAAAATTTTTTAAAGTCAAATTTTAACAAAATATTTTATATCTTACAGTATATAAGTAAATTATGTCAACATTCAACCCCAGTAATGATATGGCGCAACAAAAGACAAATTAAAAGAAAATTTCAAAATGGGCGCGGCTCCGCCCTCTTTCATTTAATTTGTCTAGAATACTTTTAATGCCATAAGTCGAACAAAAATGTACCAACCTTGTGAAATTTGTTAGGGGCATAGATTCTATGACGATAACTGTTTTCTGTGAAAAAGGGAGAAATCGGTTGAAGCCACGCCCAGTTTTTTTACATAGCCGGTCGTCTGTCCTTCCGCTCGGCCGTTAACACGATAACTTCAGCAAAAATCGATATATCTTTACTAAACTTAGTTCCGTGCTTCTCTGAACTCGCTTTATCTTGGTATAAAAAATGGACGAAATCCGACTATGACCACGCCACTTTTTCGATATCAAAAATTACGAAAAATAAAAAAATTCCATAATTCTACACCAAATATGAAAAAAGGGATGAAACATAGTAATTGGATTGGTTTATTGACGCAAAATATAGCTATAGAGAAAACTTTGTAAAATGGTTGTAACACCTACCATATTAGGTAGAAGAAAATGAAAAAGTCCTGCAGGCGAAATTAAAAGCCCCTGGAATCATGGCAGGAATACTGTTCGTGGTATTAAATATATGTATAAATAAATTAGCGGTACCCGACAGATAATGTTCTGGGTCACCCTGTCCACATCTTGTTCGATATCTCGAAAACGCCTTCACATATAAACCTAAGAGTCACTCCATTTTAAGACCCTCATTAATACCTATAATTTGATACGCATACCGTACAAACGCATTCTAGAGTCACCTGTGGTCCACCTTTATGGCGATATCTCTAAAAGGTGTCCACCAATAGAACTAAGGCCCACTTCCTTTTAAGATACTCATTAGCACCTTTAATTTGATACCCATATCGTACAAACAAATGCTAGAGTCACCCTGGTCCACCTTTATGGCGATGTCTCGAAAAGGCGTCCACCTATAGAACTAAGGCCCACTCCTTTTTGCAATACACATTAACACCTTTCATTTGATACCCATATCGTACAAACACATTCTCTAGTCACCCCTCGTCCACCTTTATGGCGATATCTCGAAAAGGCTTCCACCTACAGAACTAAGGCCCACTCCCTTTTAAAATACCCATTAACACCTTTCATTTGATACCCATATCGTACAAACACTTTCTAGAGTCACCCCTGGTCCACTTTTACGGCGATATCTCGAAAAGGCGTCCACCTATAGAACTAAGGCCCACTCCCTTTTAAAATACTTATTAGCACTTTTCATTTGATACACATATCGTACAAATGCATTCTAGAGTCACCCCTGATCCACCTTTATGGCGATATCTCGAAAAGGCGTCCACCTATAGAACTAAGGCCCACTCCCTTTTAAAATACTCATTAACACCTTTCATTTGATACCCATATCGTACAAACACATTTTCTAGTCACCCCTCGTCCACCTTTATGGCGATATCTCGAAAAGGCTTCCACCTATAGAATTAAGGCCCACTCCCTTTTAAAATACTTATTAACACTTTTCATTTGATACACATATCGTACAAACGCATTCTAGAGCCACCCCTGGTCAACCTTTATGGCGATATCTCGAAGAGGCTTCCACCTATAGAACTAAGGATCACTCCCTTTTAAAATACTCATTACCACCTTTCATTTGATACCCATATCGTATAAACAAATTCTAGAATCACCCCTGGTCCACTTTTATGGCGATATCCCGAAATTGCGTCCAACTATAGAACTAAGGCCCACTCCCTTTTAAAATACTTATTAACACCATTCATTTGATACTCTTATCGTACAAACACATTCTACAGTCACCCCTGGTCCACCTTTATGGTGATATCTCGAAAAGGCGTCCACCTATAGAACTAAGGCCCACTCCCTTTTAAAATACTCATTAACAAATTTCATTTGATACTCATATCGTACAAACGCATTCTAGAGTCACCTCTGGTCCACCTTTATGGCGATATCTCGAAAAGGCGTCCCCTATAGAACTAAGGTCCACTCCCTTTTAAAATACTTATTAACACCTTTCATTTGATACCCATATCGTACAAACCCATTCTAGAGTCACCCCTGATCGACCCTTATGGCGATATCTCGAAAAGGCGTCCACCTATATAACTAAGGCCCACTCCCTTTTAAAATACTCATTAACACCTTTCGTTAGATACCCATATCGTACAAACAAATTCTAGAGTCACCCCTGGTCCACCTTTATGCTGATATCTCGAAAAGGCGTCCACCTATAGAACTAAGGCCCACTCCCTTTCAAAATACTTATTAACACCTTTCATTTGGTACCCATATCGTACAAACGCATTCTAGAGTCACCCCTGATCCACCTTTATGGCGATATCTCGAAAAGGCGTCCACCTATAGAACTAAGGCCCACTCCCTTTTAAAATACTAATTAACACCTTTCATTTGATACCCGTATCGTACAAACTTATTCTAGAGTCACCCCTGGCGATATCTCGAAAAGGCGTCCACCTATAGAACTAAGGCCCACTCCCTTTTAAAATACTTATTAACACCTTTCATTTGGTACCCATATCGTACAAACGCATTCTAGAGTCACCCCTGATCCACCTTTATGGCGATATCTCGAAAAGGCGTCCACCTATAGAACTAAGGCCCACTCCCTTTTAAAATACTCATTAACACCTTTCATTTGATACCCATATCGTACAAACTTATTCTAGAGTCACCCCTGGCGATATCTCGAAAAGGCGTCCACCTATAGAACTAAGGCCCACTCCCTTTTAAAATACTTATTAACACCTTTCATTTGATACCCATATCGTACAAACGCATTCTAGAGTCACCCCTGGTCCACTTTTATGGCGATATCCCGAAATTGCGTCCACCTATAGAACTATGGCCCACTCCCTTTTAAAATAATCTTTAATACCTTCCATTTGATACCCATGTCATACAAACACATTCCAGGGTTACCCTAGGTTTACTTTCCTACATGGTGATTTTCCCTTTTTTGTCTCCAAAGCTCTCAGCTGAGTATGTAATATTCGGTTACACCCGAACTTAGCCTTCCTTATTTGTTTATTTTATATTTATCTTAAAAATCGTTTAGGTATGTTCAAATCTCACCAAATGCTTACGTGTATAGGATATATTGTTGTCTGAAAAAATCATAGAGATCAGTGGTATATATAGTATATATCTCATACAACCGATTGTTCAGATAAGAAACTTTTCGCAATTTCTACCCCATTTTAACAGCTATACCCTTAAAATTTCAACGATTGCTTACGTATATAGTTTATATAATTTTGTGTATAAAAATCATAGAGATATGTGATATATATAATATATATATGATGGAATATATATTATATATATTTTTTGTTTTGCAATTTCAGCCCCATTTTAACAGCTAGAAGCTTCAAATTTCACCAAATGCTTACGAGCATAGCATATATCGTTGTCTGAAAAAATCTGAGAGATCAGTGGTATATATAGTATATATCTCATACAACCGATTGTTCAGATAAGAAACTTCGCGCAATTTCTGCCCCATTTTAACAGCTAGAAGCTTAAAATTCCACCAATTGCTAAAGAAAAAATCATAGAGTTCGGTGGTATATATATTATATACCCCATATAAACTGTCATTTTTGCACATTTTTTACGGCTACAAGCTTCAAATTTCATCAAATACTTACGCTTACGTCATATATTGTTGAAATACGTGATTCGTAGTCATAGATTTTACATGCAGACCACAAAAAATGTGAAACTTTGCATCCTCATACAAAGTACCTACCTATTTTTATACTTTTCATGAAAATGAAATGATATATTAACTTTGGCACGAATCTCAACATTGTAAGTCCTTAAAGGAAAATAGATATACCCACCATTAAGTATACCGGAATAATTAGGATAAAGAGCTGAGTTGATTTAGCCATGTCCGTCTGTCTGTTTGTATGCAAACTAGTCCCTCAGTTTTTGAGATATCTTGATAAAATTTGGTGAGCGGGTGTATTTAGATGTCCGATAAGACATTTGTCGGAACCGGCCGGATCGGACCACTATAGCATATATCCTCCATACAAACGATTTTTCAGAAAAAGAGGTTTTTGTCATATCTTTCCCAATTCATCAGATAAAAGCTTCAAACTTCACCATATAGTTTCGTATATTGCACATATCATTGTCCGAAAAAATGGATGAGATCGGTCGTTTATATAGTATATATCCCCCACAACTGATTGTTCAGATAAGAAACTTTTCGTAATTACTGGCCCATTTTTCGCAATTTCTGCCCCATTTTAACAGCTAGAAGCTTCAAATTTCACCAAATGCATACGTATATAGCATATATTGTTGTCTAAAAAAATCATAGAGGTCGTTGGTATATATATTATATACCACATATAAACTGTCATTTTTGCCCCTTTTTTACGGCTAGAAGCTTCAAGTTTCATCAAATTTCATCAAATATTTACGTTTACGTCATATATTGTTGAAATACGTAATTCGTAGTCATAGTTTTTATGCAGACCACAAAAACGTGAAACTTTGCGTCCTCACACAAAGTACCTACCTATTCGTATACTTTTCATGATAATGAAATGGTATATTAACTTTGGCACGAATCTCTAAATTGTAAGTTCTTAAAGGAAAATAGATAGACCCACCATTAAATATACCGGAATAATCAGGATGAAGAGCTGAGTTGATTTAGCCATGTCCGTCTGTCCGTCTGCCCGTCTGTCTCTTTGTATGCAAACTAGTCCCTCAATTTTTGAGATATCTTGATAAAATTTGGTGAGCGGGTGTATTTAGGTGTCCAATTAGACATTTGTCGGTACCGGATGGATCGGACCACTATAGCATATATCCTCCATACAACCGATTTTTCAGAAAAAGAGAATTTTTGTCATATCTTCCTCAATTTATCAGAATGAAGCTTCAAACTTCACCATATACTTTCGTGTATTGCACATATTGTTGTCGGAAAAAATGGATTAGGTCGGTCGTATATATAGTATATATCCCCCACAACTGATTGTTCAGATAAGAAACTTTTCGTAATTACTGCCCCATTTTTCGCAATTTCTGCCCCATTTTAACAGCCAGAAGCTTCAAATTTCACCAAATGCATACGTATATTGTTGTCTGTAAAAATCATAGAGATCGGTGGTATATATAGTATATATCTCATACAACAGATTGTTCAGATAAGAAACTTTTCGCAATATCTACCCCATTTTAACAGCTATCAGCTTCAAATTTCACCAATTGCTTACGTATATATTATATATTGTTGTGTGAAAAAATCATAGCGATCGGTGGTATATATATTATATACCCCATATAAACTGTCATTTTTGTCCCCTTTTTACGGCTAGAAGCTTCAAATTTCATCAAATACTTACGTTTGCGTCATATGTTGTTGAAATACGTAATTTGTAGTCATAGTTTTTATATGCAGGCCACAAAAAACGTGAAACTTTGCATCCTCACACAAAGTACCTACCTATTTTTATACTCAGAGTGCTTTGCACACAGGGAATATTAATTTTGATTGGATAACGGTTGGTTGTACAGGTATAAAGGAATCGAGATAGATATAGACTTCCATATATCAAAAACATCAGTATTGAAAAAAAATCTGATCGAGCCATGTCCGTCCGTCCGTTCGTTCGTCCGTCTGTCCGTTAACACGATAACTTGAGTAAATATTGAGATATCTTCACCAAATTTGATAACCACGCCCACTTTTTATATATATAACATTTTGGAAAACACAAAAACCTGATTATTTAAAGAACAAATATTTAAATGGGCGTGGCACCGCCCACTTGGTATAAAATCAATTTTACAAATATTATTAATCATAAATCAAAAATCGTGAAACCTATCGTAACAAAATTCGGCAGAGAGGTTGCCTTTACTATAAGGAATGCTTTGAAGAAAAATTTTTTTATGTACACAGGCGTAATGTTATTCAGTCTTAGTTTTTGTTCGTAAAAGTTCTTTAATGTCGTAGGCTTTGCTGGTCTAGTATAGCTAGTGCAAGTAAAAACTTGTAATTTTATCCACTATCACCGTACGTTTCGCCAATGTTTTTATAGCGATTTTTGTGTTTTCATAAATAAATTTTATGCTTGTTTTTGTGTTGCCTTTTTGTTACTTTTGTGGAAATAAAGATTATACCCCTGATGATGCCAAGGAGCTTGGCGAAACGTAGGGTGATAGTGGATAAAATTACAAGTTTTTATTTGCACTAGCTATACTAGAGCAGCAAAGCCTACATAAGATAAAAACTCAAATAAATCCAAAACTGGTCAGCATATTATTAATAAAGTTGTTTAATGTCTTTTTGTCGTCACTAAGAGCGAAAATGTCCGAATATTCTAAACATAAATCAAGTAAATTGCTTGAGGCGTACCTAGGCAATTGGTTTTTTTAAATTTTCTTTACCTCATTAATGCGATTATCTTCTTTTGACACTTTGTTGACTTTATAAACGTGATATAGAAATGGGTTCAGTCCGACTGTTAGATTTTTTAATGTATTTTATGCTGTTTGTTGTATTTGTTACTTTGAGAATGGGATTGTTTGTATCTATGATATATCTTCATGTAAAAATTCCATTAGTGATTTCTTGTGAGTCCACGAAGAGTGGTTCTGTTGATTAGTTTAAATAAAAAATTCGAAAAACTTCGCATCGAGGTGGAATAACGCAAGTATCGCCTTCCGTTCCGTGCAGGATTGGAAGTGATACTTTTTCGTTGCCTATCCAAAAAGAAATACAATTTGAGGCTTAGTTGATATTACCTTTGTTTCAAAAAATCTTTTACTAGTATTCCGTCTGTCGGAATATTAAAATAATTATTTAACACGTGTAGTGTATGTTTGATGAAAAAATTTGAGAAATGTAGCTTGGTTGTAAAATTCCCTTGCGTAGAAACCATATCGGGAGTAACTCCAGTGATATTAATTGTATCAATATGATTAATTGATGAAATATTGTCAACGCAAGAAATTTTTATTAACGAGATGTCGGCTTGTGTGTCGACAAGAAATGTGCACAATTTTTTAGAACCAGTAACGTATAACTGTATAAAAGCGGAAAAATTTAAATCTAAGCAATAAATTCTTTTAGAAGAAAAAAATTGTGTGAAGGATCCGTTAGTTGTCCGTCTCGTCCTCCCGCAGTGTTCGCTCCAAAATTCGAAAAACTTCGCATCGAGGTGGAATAACGCAAGTATCGCCTTCCGTTCCGTGCAGGATTGGAAGTGATACTTTTTCGTTGCCTATCCAAAAAGAAATACAATTTGAGGCTTAGTTGATATTACCTTTGTTTGCTTTCAAAAAATCTTTTCCTAGTATTCCGTCTGTCGGAATATTAAAATAATTATTTACCACGTGTAGTGTATGTTTGATGAAAAAATTAGAGAAATGTAGCTTGGTTGTAAAAGTGCCTAGCGTAGAAACCGTATCGGGAGTAACTCCAGTGATATTAATTGTATCAATGTGATTAATTGATGAAATATTGTCAACGTAAGAAATTTTTATTAACGAGATGTCGGCTTGTGTGTCGACAAGAAATGTGCAAAATTTTTTAGAACCAGTAACGTATAACTGTATAAAATCGGAATAGTTTAAATCTAAGCAATAAATACTTTTAGAAGAAAAAAAATTGTGTGAAGGATCCGTTAGTTGTCCGTCTCGTCCTCCCGCAGTGTTCGCTCCGAAGGGGCGTTCGCGTTTAAAGTCCGTACATTTGCAGTACTACTCCTATTGTTCGAAGTACGAGTATTGTTTGCATTGCCAGTTCGATTGTTGTTATTATTATTATTGAAATTGTTCTGAAATTGGTTTCCTGAACGAGAATATTGCGGATTATTGCCTCTACTATAATTGTTTTTAAAATTTGGTCTGTTTTGCCTATAGTTGTTGTAATTTCGCGTTTGATTCGAAAAACTTCGACCACGATTATTGCTTTGAAAACTTCTGAAATGATTGTTACTACGTCCCCTGAATGCTAATACTTGATGCTCTCTAACTTCGTTTGACCGTTCTACTATTAGCTTGGCTACTACGTCTTTGACATCTGTAAATGTAGTTGAAGCGATAATTGATTTACTAAACTTGACCTTGCTGGCGGCCACCGTGGTGTGATGGTAGCGTGCTCCGCCTACCACACCGTATGCCCTGGGTTCGCACCCCGGGCAAAGCAACATCAAAATTTTAGAAATAAGGTTTTTAAATTAGAAGAAAATTTGTCTAAGCGGGGTCGCACCTCGGCAGTGTTTGGCAAGCGCTCCGGGTGTATTTCTGCCATGAAAAGCTCTCAGTGAAAACTCATCTGCCTTGCAGATGCCGTTGGGATAAAAACATGTAGGTCCCGTCCGGCCAATTTGTAGGGAAAATCAGGAGGAGCACGACGCAAATTGGAAGAGAAGCTCGGCCTTAGATCTCTTCGGAGGTTATCGCGCCTTACATTTATTTTTATTTTTATAAACTTGACCTTGCATTCAGTCCACAAACGTTTGCCTGCTTTATACCTTCGATTATAAGCGAGCGTTCCAACGAGTCTGCTAGTTCCTAAACATGTCTAGAAAAGTCAGTATAATTGTTGTTGTTTACTTGCAAAGCTGCGATTTTTTCAGCCACAACTTTCGAGTTGTATGGTTTTATACGGTTACGCAGTGCTATTTTTATGTCATCAGCAGAAAGTATTTGTGAAGGTATTGCCTCCCGGGCTCTGCCTTCGAGTTTGGATCCTATAAAGGTAATAATAGTATCTTTTAAAGTTCCATCGCTTAAACTTTCAATCAAATCGATTTTATCCAATAATTATTCTGAGCAATCTCCACTATAATTTTCGCGTATGATTGAAGCGCAAAGGCTAATGAAACTTTTCTTTTGCTCTAAAATAGCCATTTCAAAAAGATGTGTAAAATCGAAAAAAAAAATTAGGTGAATTACTTTCTGCTGATTGATTTTCTAAAGGCAATAATAAACTTGGTTCTGTATTAAAACTTTCTGAACTTTGAGAATTGAAATCGAAAAATTCTTCGTCTGACTCCTCTTCACGAATAATCGCTAATTCTTCTACATGAATTTTTATTTGCAATTTAATCGATCAAAGCATTTAATTAATTGTTTTTTACAACGTGATAACAGAACTTGTGCTTGTTTTAGGTTAGAATCTTAATTGCTATTAGTTACGTATAATAAGATATCGTTATACAATTTAACAAATGCATGCTTGTATTCTTTTAATTTTCCAAAATTTGTTGATAATGGTTGCAAAATTCGCTTTGTTATTTAAAAGAAATCAAGCTTTTTTGCTTTTATTTCAGTATATAAATTCTGGCATAACCTTTTAACCACAAACTTATTTAAAAAATTAAAAAAAAATGTATTGTAGTAGCCCAAGTATATAGTCAATGTAGCGTAGTAAAGTAGACGTTGTTTATTTCAGTAGAAGCCAATAATCGCAAAAGTTTATAAAAAATTCAAGACCCAAATTCAAAATCGAGAAAAATTTTCAAATCCGAGAATTATTAAACCACATAAAATTTAATAAGTAGAATAATGAATTTCAGTCATAAACTGTTTGATTAATTGCGAAGAATATAAAGGAGAATTTTGAATAATTACGAAGAATATGAAGGGGAAATTTTCCAAATTTGATTAATTGATGGTCTAATGACTTCCAGGGCAGATACCGATTACAAAAACTTAAAAAAACTGAATACTAAAAATGTATTTTATTAAAATAACCATGTAAAATAAGTAAAAGGCAGAATAAGGAATTAAATTGAATAGAGGAAGCTATATTGTAAACCCAGAAAATTGCTACTGCATTTGTGAGGAATACGTGTTCGTAAGAAAGAAATCTCAAAGGAAGAAGCAAAATTGGTTTGAGAATTAATTTGAATAAAATGAAAAATTATTATGTAATATAAGTTAAAATGCACTGAATTTGGACACTCTATTTTGGCAATTATACCTGATACGTAAAAAAGCAAAATACTATTTTAAATATTTTATATATATTGGACTTACGAAAGTCCGCAAAGTACCGTATACAAAAATCACCTTTAAAACACGTATGGAGTTTTCATGCAAAAGAGGGTGTTCACATGCAAGTTAAAACAAATGAATGCGTTTAAATGTGTATTGTATGTATATAATGTGGATAACATGGAAAGCGATTTAGAAATTTCATATTATTGCAAAACCGAAATGTGACTATTCTTATGTATTTATATGTATGTATGTAGATACGTCGGTGCAGTAGCGTCACAAATGAGGATTGGGTGGTTGCTGATGGGCGCTGGTACCATTGTACACTTTACCAAGTAGCGCAACTAACAGCTGATCGCTCAAAATTAGCACACATACACAAACATCACTAATGGCCATATTACGGCAATCTTTACGGAAATTCAAGTTAAATTTTTAAACAGACATAAAATGTTATAATTTTGGAATATATAGCATCTAGGACACCTTAATTGCAGTAATTGAAAGAAAATGTTTGCTTATACTCAAATATTTAATTATTTTTTCTAAATTTATCTTTAATATTGATACAATTATTGAAGGTATATTAATCCAATGCAACTCTGCTCTTCCTACTGTTCTTCATTCCACTCCATTCGAGTGCCTTCTTTCACTAAATTCGAGTGCCTTCCACTCTATTCGCAACATAACCTCAATTTAAGCTGCCAAACTGTATAGTAAACAATGGCTGGTACTAACTACAACAGTAACAACACAACTATAACTCACGAACGATGATGTTGAAATTCGTTTAATGATGGTAATTTCATATGCGTTGCAGCCGTATGGAATAAAATTGATATTTTTCATATATTTAATATATGTATGTGTATCGGCGGCCGCGTAGAAATTACAATTTAAGAGCAAAATCCTAACAAACTGTTGGTTAAAAATATGTTCTTAGATCGTTTCCTGCTCAGAAAATCCGCCATTTTGGATGCTGCATACTTGATGTCAAGAAAAAATATGTATCTGTAGAAGAAATCGAATTACTACCCCTGTAGTTGTTGCGTCGGCATCGTTGCCGGCGTTGCTGTTGCTGAGTAAAATTGCTTATAACGGCTCTAGTCCCGTTACCTTACTGACTCCATTTTCAGGCCTTAGCGTCACGTAACTATCAAAAGCTGTCACGGTCGCAATATAATATTTATTACAGATATATGGTTAGTTCTTACCAAATAGGGGTTGCAGGGTTTTGCCTGTTTTACCGGCAGTGGATTGCCGGGCCTTACAAAAATATCCGAAACGTCACGATGACGATGCCGCGTGGACGTGTTGCCGCCAGTGACACATTGAAAACAATTTTTTTTATTTTGTTCAATGCACAAGTAAGCTTTATTATTTAAAAGTTATCATTTGTATAAACAAAAACTGAGTTTTATTGGTTTTTCAATAGGGTTTTTACCCAAGACTCAAAAGTATATTCTAATAGTTGTATTTTTTGAAGAACGCAACTGGTCCGGCCAGAATGGGAAAATTTATGTATCCGTGTTTTATGCACAAACGGACGAATCATGCCCGATAGGAACGTAGATTAAATGAACATCAGCTGACACAAGGATGTTTTTTAACGAAATGAATTTGATGTGGTGAAATCTTTTGATTGAAATTAAGGCCCGTTCATAGGTGCCATAACAACAGGCTGACGTTACAGGCTCACAACCGCCGATGGTGCCTGCACTATGGAGCGTGTGCGTGAAAGATTTTTAACGCAGCCTGCATACTCTTGTTTCCCGTCCAACGTGTGGCCTCGACCATCGATTCAGTGGCGGTTTTAATTTTATTGTTAAAGCTTGGTTCTATTGCTACCTCTACCTACTAAGTCACTGGGTTACTTCTACTCGTTATACCATACATAAACTATATCACAGATAAAATCTAAGATCTAGAATGAATGAATTAAAATTAAAATATCACAGATAACAATGTTTAAAATAAAATAAAATAAATATCACTGATGGAAATAAAATTAATAGGAAAATATCACAGTAATAATGCCAAGCAAAAAATAAAATAAAAAATAAAATAAAAATTTTTATAAATATAAAAACAAATAATTGCATAAATAATTGCAAAAATAATCAAATAAATAAATAAAGTTAATAATCAAAAAAAATATGAAGAATAGGATAATAGTTTTGTACGTCAAGAGATAAATAAATAAACTACGTCAGTAGTAAGTCGAAATAATAAAAAAAAAAAAAAAATTGTAAATTACAACAACGAAGCACTACACGTACAGACTTGGAATAAAAAAACAAACACCTACGTTGCAAAAATATATATAGCGTGGTATACGCGGATTTTCTTCCCACTACTATCGCCGAGTTCGTACATCGAATTCCCAATACTTTTCAAAACTACGCATTTAATTTGTTTCGGGGCTAACTTGGAATTATAAGTGTCTATTTGCGAACTTTGCTTAAAGTTTCGGCGATAAAGCACGTGTCCAATATTAAACTTCACATCTCTACTTCTAGTTTCATAAACCTTTTTACTCTTTCCGTGGGCCAACTTCAGCTCTTTCATTAACTTGTTTCTAATAATCATCATTTTATCGCTCGTCGCTTCTATCTGTACATCGACATCTTTTACTGCCGCCAGCTTTCGGTATAGCTCATTTGCTGCAGCATGCTGTATCGTTGACATACCGAATGTGGCGAAATATGGCGACTTGTTGATTGCAGAATGCGGACGCGCAAATGCAGCATCCCTGACGCATTTGTCCCAATTCTTTTCATTGTCCTTTATGAAGGATGTAATTATTTGTAATACTGATCGGTTAACCCTTTCACTACCCTGTAGTGAATATAATGCAATTTTTATGTGTTTTGTGCCATATTTCTCCAAAAAGCTGTTAAACATCTCAGACACAAACTGGTTTCCGTTGTCCGAATGGACATATTCGGGCACGCCGAATACATGGAACACATCGCTCTCTAAAAACTTAATGACTTCTGCTGAAGTGGCCCTCCTCATTGGTTTTAAAAACACAAACTTTGGAAAATGGCCTAAGCACACAAATACAAACACATTACCATCACCAGAAGGAGGATACGGTCCCATAAAATCTATGAAAAAACGTTGAAAAGGTCACTCTGTGAGCTTTTGTTTACCCATCATCGGTTGATTGAAAACGTTTTGTGTCTTATTGGTTCTACAAGTTTCGCAATCTTTAACATAGGAGTAGACATCTGAAACCATACCAGGCCAGTAATATTTCTGCCATAGTCGGGATAGTGTTTTATGGATATCACCATCACCAGCGGCCGGTGAGCTGTGAGATGACTCTACCAGCCCCCGTCGCAGCTCCGACGGAACCCAGAGCTTCCAGGTCTGGTCCGCTAGAAGATCGTCCCTCCTGTCGAACTGCGTCCGTTTATAAACGTAACCGTAAGAAGTGCATACGTCTGGGAACATGTGTCCTTGTTCTTAGTCACCGCCTCTTTCAACTCCGTATACTCCTCCGACTCGAGAGAAGTGCCTATGGCTCGATCGTTCGTCTGTATTTCGTCCGCCACTAAGCTGCCTATGAACTCGTTATATATATAAGGAAAATCATGTACTACTTTAATAACAACAACGACAACAAAAATTACTTCCCCAATAAAATCCCATAAATACTTATAAACGGAAATACTGCTCGTATGAATGGTGCTCTAATTAATCCCAGGAATGCCACTACTAAACAGCCTCCTTCTCTTGCCTACCCATCCACTTATGCATCACCAACCCAACCATACTTACGAACCTAAGGTTTATTCCATCTCTCAAAATAAATTTGAATTTACGAACACATAATTAGAATTCAAATACAAAAATCTTTATTCAACAATTTTATGATAACCGACTTCATTTCTAAGCTTTTAATTTTAAAGTTTAACTAATCTAATTTTATTGGCTGGTAACCAGAATGCATATTATATATGAATTAAATCGAAAAAAGTTTACATATCTATATGTGTAGCAGTCTACATAGGCCTTCCAAACTTAAATGCTTAGCTATATATATATATAAGTATGTGCATATATTATTAAAATATTTAGAGCATCAAAATCAATATAAAGGTAGAGCGCAAGAGTGGCATGAGACAAAATTGATAGCAACTTTACTTTAGCAACTTGGGGCAAGCCATACAAAAAATGTGTCATAAGGTATATGAATATATTATGAAAACTATCATGATACTCTCTTGCTCAGAAAGCGTCGCAAGTGGGATATATTATACGTATATATGCACGTCGAAATGTGCAGCGAGAGTATGTATGCTACAAAAAGAATGTTATGCAAAAACAATTAAAGCCATTACATGATTTTGGTCTCGATCGATGTCATCAGGCGCCTGGTGAGATGGTCGTGGACGAAGAGATTGTTTATCTCTCTCTCAAGCTGTTGAAATTAAATATCACATTATTTTTGTGTTTTGTTTTTCTCACTAAAACAAGTACTCTAACCCACTCTTACGATGTACATTTGTAAATACTATTTTGCACTATTCAAATTAGATTTTACTCTGAATACCAGTTTGGTTTTACGGTCGCCAGTGGCGTAGTGAAATTTATATATAAGAGGGAAGCATTGCATATTTGTTAAAAAAGAAAAGATGTAAAAACATGTTTGTTCTTCTTTTTGTATACTAATTAAATAAATTCGTTTTTCATATATCGTTTAGAATCGTTGAAATTGCTCGCATACATTTTGAGTCAGTGCAAATTGCACAAATTATTTTGACCAAATAAAAAAATTTAATCGAACCTTGTTATAACTTAGCTTTAAAAATGAAAAATAAGTAATATGTAGTTATCAATAAAAAAAAAAAATAATAAAAATATCAATTTTATAATCAAAAACAAAGAGAAAGAGTAGTTTCTGTATAAGTAACCAAGTACCAAGCCGAGTAGAAAGCAACACCAAATGTACCAATCATAGATATATCAGCACAAGCCTGCAGCGCTTTCATGAATGCTTTTTGTACCAGATTTGGAAATTGTTCCCAAATTGTTGATTAACGCCCCGATTCTAGTGTGGTAACAACATTCTTCACCACGGTAACGAAATCATGAGGCAACTTTTACACCCTTTTGGTATTCTATTCGCGAAAGTAGCCGGATAATTTTTTACCCACAAAAGTAGGTGGTTTCATCGAAATAACCACACAACAGCTGTTATTTAGAAAACTGCAAAACTGATAAATAAAGAACTGTAAGCGCAAATAAGTAAAGATAATAGTAAAAGTGCTGCCTCTTGCTATAAATATTTGTTTACATTATGTACTTTCACAAAATAAATTACAATATACCTATGTAGAAACTTATCATGCAAGCTAACACGCTGGCGGCCAAACATGTTGGATTCCCACAAGCTGAAGTTTACACATGCAGCTGTGTCACCATAATCATTCTTCCCACAATCCCATAGTCACCTGCCGCTGTGTCAGCATAATCATTCTTGCCACAGTCCCATGGGCCACCTGCAGCTGTGTCAGCATAATTATTCTTCCCCCGTTTGATGGGCCACCTGCAGATGCGCTAGCATAATTATAACCCAACACCCGCTTCAAGGGCAAGTGCATTTCATCATATCGCTCAATTACAATATTGCGCAACGTTATCAAATCTATGGGAACCAAGTCAGTACCTATGCACATTGCAGCGCAGTCAGCATATTTATATTTCACAATGTTATGAGACTTTTGCATTGCACATGCCAGCCAATTAAGACAACTGCGGGAAGTCAAGGCCACACTCACACCCAGACGTCACATATGTCTAACTACAGAATGTAGCTGCACGAAATAATATAAAAGGAAGCAGCAGTACACGCAGAGGGCAGTTGCGTTGGGGCTTTCATACAAACCGCTATCATACTTAATTATAGAATACTGAATAAAATGTTAAATCTTGAATCTAATAAAGCTTATTTTCTTATTTAATGTCCAGGGCAAGTTGGCCCTTTAAGTTTTTTAGTGTAAGGATCACAGATCCTTTAAGTGGCGCCCGAGCAGACACCAGTGAAGCTAAGAGCATTTTAGAGTGAAAAGAGGCTGATAGCCCAAGAAATTGCAAAGAGGGGACAAACCCTGCACAATAAAGTGAAAAGAGGCTAATAGCCCAAGAAATTGGAAAAAGGGAAAAACCATGCTGTATAAAGTGAAAAAGGCTGATAGCCCAAAAAATTATAAAAACGAAAAATAGTGTGCTAATGCTAAGCCTATACGTGATAGGGGTGTAAGTAGAATATCTAAAAATAAATCTTAATATTTTCTTGCAGCATAATAGAAGCGCTGCAGACCACCGTTACACATTTGACAGATGCGCTTAACGCACTCTTGGAAAAGCTGCGTGGATAGGCGGGTAGACAATCTGCGAACCCGGCTCGACATTTTAGAAGGAACTAGCCAATCATCCGGAAGCAGAACCGCGAGCTCCTGCAATGGAGGCGGATCTTAAGGACATCTCCAGGTTACCCGACTGTGTGAAAGAATTGCAAACCTTTGACGGCAATCCCGTCCAATACATTTCATGTGTGCACTCTGTTGAGAGCAACTTGTCTGACTTCAAGGTGGTAAGAAACAAACCGATATACCATGCTTTTTTACAGCACATTCGCCAAAAGTTACGGGGAGCAGCTGACACTGCCCTAATATCGTACAATATATTCGACACCAACTGGAGTGCCATTAAGGAGTGCCTATCACTCCATTACGCTGATAAACACGACATCCGCACTTTGTAGTATCAACTCCATCAATTGTCCCAAAAAGATTCCCAGCTTGATGAATTCTACGCTGCTGTGAATAACCAATTCTCTTTAATTATAAACAAAATCAAAACAGAGACGTACTCTGACGAGACGACAAAAGTCCTCATAGACACTTACAGGGATCGCGCCTTGGATGTTTTCATCCGCGGCCTGAACGGGGAACTGGCTAAAATGCTTCTAATACAACGTCCCAAAACCATACCTGAGGCATATTCCGCATGCCTCGAAATTCAAAACACTAATTTCCGAAACTATACGATTCACAGCGCACGCCACGACAATCGCATTGCTGCGCCAATGAACGCGATACTAGATCACATGCATGGTTGAGGTGCCACCAGGGCACCACCAATACCTCCGAGGACAACATGTCGTCCCCAGGAGCGAAGATTCCCTTTCGAAAAGCGAAATTCAAATCAACAGGAATCCCCAAAGCTAGGCTAACCATCTTCTTCGCAACCACCCGTTGAAAAGATGGACGTGAACCAGTCCATTCTGAGTAGGCGTGTAAACTCCATGAACCGGCCAAACCCCTTCAAACGTGATGCTAGGTCGGAAATCATGAAGCAACAGCGGCTTTATCATGTGACCACAGACGACGCGGAGAAAGAATCTGAACCAGGCCAAGGAGAGGATTTTTCACCGAACGGCCATTTAGCGTACCATATATAGAATACAAACTTTTCGACGCCCGCACGCTGGCCGAATAATTGAAAACTATGGCGAACCCTTTCAACCGATTATTGGAAACGAATTGGTAGGCACTAGGCTATCCCTGCGACATTTTGCAAATAGACATCTTCGAGATTGAAAAACAAAAATACCTTAGCGCAATATATAAATATTCAAAATTCGCTGAGCTATTTGCGATAAAGAACAAGTCTTCAATACACATTCGAAAAAAGTTTACTGATCTCCTTTACTACTTCTCAGTACCAAAAATATTGGTCATGGACAACGAAAGAGGTTTTCTAACTCCTCTTGTCTTAAACTATGTCCGCTCACTAGGTATAGAAGTCTACCAAACCCCCACACAACGAAGTGAAAGCACCGGTCTGGTTGAGCGCTTGCAATGACGATCGGTATGGTTCAACTCCAACATAAGGTCTTTGCTTTAATTGACGTGAAGCTACTCGTGCCCCGAGAAGGCCATTTGCAATCATCAACGCTATGGTTAAAAAGGATCACCACAACCCTTTCGTCAGCTGAGTAATCTCCTATATTCCGATGCAAAATAAATATTTTTTTTAATACAATGCACGCACTGCTCAAAATAAAAACGAAAAAAAAAATAATAGTAATAATAAAAAACAATCTTACAGTCATTGGGCTGGTAAATAAACCCGCATAAAGCGGCAATACGTAAAACGCATAAAAGCGTTCATTAAAATAAAAGAATAAATATAAAAAAAGGGGGAATGACTCTCTCACAAAAGAAAAAAGAAAAACAGAAATAAAGAAAAAAGAAAAGAGAAACAGCTAACCTAGCACTAGACAACTAACATACTAATAACTAACACCAAACAAAGAGCGAAGTCATTTCGTTACACTGCTCCCAAAAAAACAAAAAAACCCCTTAAAAATAAAATCAAAATCTAATTGTTCTTTCCAACTATGAATACCAACTTTCCTTGCCAATTCTTCCACCAGCGCAACTCAACTAGTATAAAAATCCTAGAATAATGATAGTTATAATTTTACATAGCTTTAATCGATTCACTGTATGAATGTATGAATGTGTAAAATCCTAGATTAGAAAATTAATATTAGAATTAAAATATACGTATGGGGTAAAAGTATGGGAAATTAACTCAATGAAATTAGATTAATATCTTTATTTAATTAATAGTATCTGCCTCTGCGCAACTGTACACTCCTACGATATATTCGAGATAGACTCACCACTAGCAACCATACGAGATGGATACGCATGGATCATTGATGGGCACTTCAAACTTACTCATACCATTGACCTGCAGCGATATGACTTGGCAACAACCAGACTAGAGCAAACACTAGAAACGCTTAATGAAACAACATCATTGACAGAGGTACTATCATTCCAATTAAACAGAATCCGCACACACCTGAGTGAACTAAGAGGACATAAATCCGAAAGAGCAAGACGGTCAATTAACTGGATTGGGTCTGCCTGGAAGTGGATCGCTGGCTCACCTGATGCCACCGACTGGGACGAAGTCCTTCGCAACGAAAATGTCCTCAAGGAAAATACTGAACAGCAATACCAGGTAAACAATGCCATTTTAAAAAAGACTAATGAATTATTCCAGAAGCTAAATGGAATAGTGACCATCACGAACAAAGTCCGTGATCAAAGGCACCTGAAAAAATTAGAGCAAGAAATCCAGCACTGAATAACCATTCTTAAGGAGGACGTTAACGAGCTAATCCGCGCCTGCCAGATGGCTAAAGCTGGCATTATTAACAGCAACCTTTTGAGCAAAGAAGAAGTCAACCGACTTTTTAGTGAAATCGATTGAGTATGGCAAGCCATCGATCTACACCAACACCATGATCCTTCTGTATGTGCTGTCCTTGCCTAAGGTCACTGATGCCAGATTTAATCACTTAATCACAAGGGCAAACATCCAAGGAGGTCACCGTATAAATTTGCGATACAGGTCAATCCTGACCAACAAATTCGAGACTTATGGGATAAGAGAAAATTGCTTGCATTTATCTTCTGCTATGGTCTGCGACCGGAAATCTCTAGACTTATTACCGGAAACTGGTTGTCTGGCACGGTTGGTTTGTCGCATACGATGGCGTTTAGATGGCCGGCTATTAATGGCGGGTTCCAGAATACTTTAGCGTCCAGTATTCGTGGCTTATTTGCGGGCCACGGTACTGCGTCGAATGTAGGCGGTTCTTCGGGCATGGCATATTTTGTTCGTGCTTCTCTCGGCCCAACGAAGTTGCGGTTAAAATTCATTTCGGCGGTTGATTTGTGTTGGGTCGTATTTATGGCGAACGCTTTTTCTGGTACTTGCCGTTGCCAGTTCCGATGGTCTTGTTTCGTACGTTGTGCCACCCTTGTTTTGATAACGCGATTAACGCGTTCGGTAGGATTTTTGTGGGGGGCACACGGTTTGGTAAATCGGTGGGTGATGTTATGATCCTTCAGGATCGTTGCCGGAGCGTTAGTGACGAGTTGCTCACAATTGTTGCTGAGGATGGCCGGGTAATAACTTTGTTTTAGTGTTGTGTTGTGTCTGTGTTCTGCGGCAGTGTTTGGCCCTTTTAGGTGTGTGGGTGCTTTTTGATGTGTTTCTATGAGCTCTAGGTGTTCTATCTTTCGCTCTTCGTTGAGGTGTTCCGCTTCTGTTATGTAATGAAGGGTTACGGGTGCGTTTGCTTTGGTTGCACCGGCTGTGGTAAGGGGCTTTCCATCCAGTGAGACGGTAACGTTGCGCTTTGCCAAAAAGTCCATACCCAGGATAACACTCTCGGCCAAATTAGGGATAACAGACACCAACGTACTGGCTTTTTGATCATTGTATTTGACCTTGACCGGGTAGGAGTGGGTGCTCGCAATGCATGATTGGTTGGCGAGTTGCACGTTGCGACGATTGGATAACGGTGGAATCTTTCGTCGTTCCAGATGCCTTCTTACGGCTTCATTGATGTATGTCACGGTGGCCCCCGTGTCGATCAGGGCGCGGCACATCAATCCTTCTTTGGACACCTGTATGTGAAAACGTCCGTCGTTCCCCTTCCCTTTGGCTACGGATGATAATAGTGCGGGTGTTATCGGATTATTTCGGTTCATTCCGTAGCATGCACAATCCCTGGAGAGCGTTCCGTCTCTGCCGCATCTAGAACAAAAAGGTCGTCTTTTGTTGTTGCAATGGGAGCGGCGGTGGCCGCGTTTCTTGCATCGCCAGCAGGTGTTTCTTGCATCGTAACGGTCAGTGAGTGTGGACAGGGAGTTTGTTATTTGATCATTCTGCTCCTCCAGCTCCTCGATTATTACTGTGCTTAAGCTATGTGCTAACAGTCAGCTCTGTTTGGCTTCTTCGCTTCGCAGCAGTTCGTACTCGCCGGTGAGCTCCATAAGCTGCTCTATCGTTTGGAACTCGCCCCGCATCACAAAAAGTCGATACTACACCCTTAGTCCGTCATATATGCGTTCTAGATGATCTTCTTTGCACAAAGTCGGGTGGCGGCGAATCATCATCTGGAGGGCGAGGATATAGTCCTTGGCATTTTCTCTGCTCGTCTGTTTTCTTTGGCGGATAGCGTCCTTTAGCTGGCTAATGTGTCGCTTCGGCAAAAAGAATTTTCCGGCTTCGGAGCGGAAGTCAGCCCATGTGTGTAGTTGTTGTTTTCGCAGGCGGAACCATTGAAGGGCTTTGCCACGCAGTATCTCTGGAAGGGTTGGGAGGAGTTGATCTGGCTTAATCAGATAGCATTCTGCCAGTTCCTCAATCCTTTCCAGGAAGTCGTATAATGTGTCGCCTCCAGCGTAATGTACATCCCAGCGGCGGACTGTATTCATGACCTCCGTGTTACTTATGCCGCTCTGCTCGCGCTGGAGGGATATTGTTTTGATTGTGACGGCCGGCGTGGTGTTTTGCGTAGATGTGACTGGCCGGGCCTCTTCGGCGGCGATCTCCATCTCTACCTCTCTCAAAAGAATTTCTGTTGACTTACGCTTTCGTTGGTCTCGGACGTATGCGCTGAGTGTGCTGCGCAATTCGGCGACGGTATGTCCTTCGGTGTAGATTCGGTAGCGTTTGCATTCTTCGATTAGCCTCTCCTTCTTCAGCAGGTAAATCCAGCTTAGAGAGTCGACGTTGATCGTGGTGGTGGTGGTTTCGCTTATCTTCGTGTCAATTGTTGTTTGTGTGTTCGGTGAACCCGTTCCTACAGTGTTGGTGCTCTCGATGGTTTTGGCACAGTCGCCTGAGGAGACGGGTCCCTGCTCGGGCGCCATTTATGAGGTGGGTTTGGTCAAAGGCTGAGGTATGCTCAAGTCAATCCAGAGTCGGATGGAGGTCCCACTTCCCCCACCTAAATAAATACACAGTAAATTAGTGTTTTGATTTCGAACACACACACACACGCGGCTCTCAGGCTAAAATATCCACAACCTTTAATCCAGGAGAGAGAGAGAGAGAGATGTTCACTAGGTACTGTCGCTGACAATATAGTGTAACCCAAGGACGACGGCTCTCCACAGATAGAGGGAGATAGAGTGCTAGCTAAGCGGTGGCTGAGATGGTGAAGACGACGGTGGCTCTCGCTAAGGGGTGCTAACGGCGGTAGTAATGACGGCGGTAGTTAGGATCACGCCCGAAGAGAGATTACTGGGTGACGGTGGCTCTCACCAAATAGCTATGATGACGGTGGTGGCTAGACTGCGGGATGGGATGTCCAAGGATCGGGATGGCGATAATGTTGTACCTACGGCGAAGTGTCTATATTAGTATGAGGCTAACTAACTACAATATATTGGCTCGTGTATTCGGCTAGGGTAGTAGGGGAGTTTATCCCGCCGCAGGCGTTGGGAAGTGTTCCCCTCTTACCTTAGCCGTATATCCGTGCATTACCCTTCCTCTGAGTAATAGGGGGGGTGAGTCCCGTCTTACTCAGAGGAGATGATAGCAAAATATTAGGGTTGCCCAATAGGCCGGGGGGGAAGTACCATCGGCAGAACCGACCTTGTAACTTTACCCCCCTCGACCCAAAGGGAGTCCCTGGAATATGGGTAGGGCTGCCCAATAGGCCTGGGGGGAAGTACCATCGGCAGAACCGACCTTGTAACTTTACCCCCCTCGACCCAAAGGGAGTCCCTACAATGTATTTATATTGGCTCGAGCAGTCTACTAGAGTAGTGGGGGAATCCGCCCCGCCAATGGCGTTGGGACGGGTTTCCTTCCTACCCGAGAAGGCTGCTCGTGCATTACCTTTCCGATGAGTAATAAGGGGTGTGAATCCCGTCTTACTCACCGGAAATGTTGGTAAACCTGCGGGGTGTCCGATAAGCAGGGGGCGCGTACCATCGGTGGAACCGACCTTGTAACGCACCCTCCTAACCCAAAGGGCACCCCTTGTCGACCGCCAGTGGCGGCCGACACGCACTTCACTTACCTACGGCGAAGTGTGCCTGGTGTATTCCGGCCAATCATCTTATTCATAGGTAACTATGAACACGTTGGGAATTATGCTCGCATTGTCGCGCACAGCGCGCCACGAATGAAAATTCCCAAGCATTGTGCGTTCACCATCGCTGGCTTGCTTTGTGCTTGCGCGATGGTTGTTGGGCCGGTATGTATGTATATATGTATGTCGGTACATACACTACTAGGGGTGGGCAGTAAATGGAAAATATGATGTTAGGGGTGGGCGCAAAATAGGAAATAGATATTGTGGCGTAGCATTTGCTACGTTACAATTTTTTAAAGTGGGCGTGGTCGTTCTCCGATTTGGTTAATTTCTATTAGGCATACATATAGTAATAGGAGTAGCGTTCCTGCCAAATTTCATCATGACATCTTCAACGACTCCCAAATTACAGCTTGCAAAACTTCTAAATTACCTTCTTTTAAAAGTGGGCGGTGCCACGCCCATTGTACAAAGTTTTACTAATTTTCTATTCTGCGTTATAAGTTCAACTCACCTACCAAGTTTCATCGCTTTATCCGTCTTTGGTAACGAATTATCCCACTTTTTCGATTTTTCGAAATTTTCGATATCCACCATATATATACCACGTCCACTTTCGTGGTTATATTCCGATATCGTTCATTTTAAATAGCGATCTGAGATGAGTTCCCAGGAACCTACATACCAAATTTCATCAAGATACCTCAAAATTTACTCAAGTTATCGTGTTAACGGACGGACGGACGGACGGACATGGCTCAATCAAATTTTTTTTCGATACTGATGATTTTGATATATGGAAGTCTATATCTATCTCGATTCTTTTATACCTGTATAACCAACCGTTATCCAATCAAAGTTAATATACTCTGTGAGTTCTGCTCAACTGAGTATAAAAATAAGAACAGAATTCAGTGGGAAAATTGGCTAAAATACCTTATACTTATTTTACAGGCCCATTCCAGTAAACTTTTGTGCGCTAATTTTTGACTGTTTGCAGTTTTAAGCAAAAACACCTAATTAAAGTTTGAAAAATTGTGAAAATAATTCGAAATAATTATGTAAAAGTGCAGATTATAAATATGTTATCTATTTATATTTATTTAATATTAATTGCATCCTTTTACAACATCAAAAATTAAAATGGAAAAAGTTGATCTTTCCATAAGCATGCATGCAAACTGGTCAATGGCAACAGTGCTTTCCTGTAAACAATACACACACAAATATGTAATGTACATGTACAAAGACGCATACATTGATTCCTACGGGCTTGAGGGTTCGGTCAAACGTGTTTCGTACGACAAACGTCCGTACGTTCGTCACACGTCGGTGCATACTTGCAGCTTAATACGAATATATCATAAAAGTCGGAACAGCTACAAATAGCGCAAGAAAATAAAACCCTAATCAGATGCGAAATATGCTTGGAAATAAAGGTGACAAAAAGGTATGGACTTGAATTTATTTTGCACAAAATAGGCAAAAACACCGTGCAGTTAATGATTATACAGAAAATGTATGGTGGGCTGTGTATGTATGATTGTGTGTACTTAGTGCCAATTTCAAATAACTCTGTTTGTACCTATATTTCCTGGTTTTTTTATTTTCTTTGGCTAATTTCTTAACTAATTCCATATGGGGACTATCCTCAACGCTAATATATGTACCAATATACGCTACATACATAAGTTTAAGAATGGCACTCACCGCATTACTCTCTCCAATATAGGCGCCTGCATCTCGATGAGTAGCTACGCTGAAATGATAAAAAAAACTGTCAAATATACATATGTACATACATATACTACGCTCAATCACTTGATCAGTTCGCTCGCTTATGATCTTGATTTGTGAGTAATCTAGTAGTGATAAATTTAACACATCCCTGCTAGACAGCTATCAGTAATTTGAGGCATCAAATGACAGATATGGCTGATGGAAAATTACATCAGAGCGTAAAGCCAAGTTTCTATCAGGTTGTTAGAAGCGACATGACAAACCTGATGTAAACATTTTGTATACGTGTATGCATACACATACATAGCATGGTTTTCCATAGGAATAAAAGGAAAAATGTATGCGAGTGTATTAGTGATGTTAAAAATTCTGTTAGTGTGTTGGAGTTTCCGTCAGCTCTGCCTAGCAGGGATTCGGCTTTACTGCGGGAATTCCCGTCATTCAAGTGCCCCTCAATAAATCAATTGTGGGAATTATCGCACATTTTGAATCGAATCTTTCAACCGCCAAAAACGGTTTACTTTTTATCACTGTACATTGGTAGTGTTGGTAAAGTGTTAGACTACTGTCGATAACAAGAAAACCACAATTCAACTGGTAATCCCCGTTCAAAGTTTAAACGTACCAGTTGTTTATTATACTCAGCGTACTTTGCACACAGAGTATATTAACTTTGATTGGATAACGGTTGGTTGTACAGGTATAAAGGAATCGAGATAGATATAGACTTCCATATATCAAAATCATCAGTATCGAAAAAAATTTGATTGAGTCATGTCCGTCCGTCCGTCCTTCCGATTGTCCGCCTGTCCGTTAACACGACAACTTGAGTAAATTTTGAGGTATCTTGATGAAATTTGGTATGTAGGTTCCTGGGCACTCATCTCAGATTGCTATTTAAAATAAACGAAATCGGACTATAACCACGCCCACTTTTTCGACATCGCAAATTTTGAAAACAAAAAAAGTGCTAGGTGGGTTGACCTTATGATGCAGGATAGAAAATTAGTAAAATTTTGGACAGTAGGCGTGGCACCGCCCACTATTAAAAAAAGGTAATTTAAAAGTTTTCCAAGCTGTAATTTGGCAGTCGTTGAAGATATCATGATGAAATTTGGTAGTAACGTTACTTCTATTACTATATGTGTGCTCAATAAAAAATAGCAAAATCGGATGACGAACACGCCCACTTTAAAAAAAAAATTTTTTAAAGTCAAATTTTAACAAAATATTTTATATCTTACAGTATATAAGTAAATTATGTCAACATTCAACCCCAGTAATGATATGGCGCAACAAAAGACAAATTAAAAGAAAATTTCAAAATGGGCGCGGCTCCGCCCTCTTTCATTTAATTTGTCTAGAATACTTTTAATGCCATAAGTCGAACAAAAATGTACCAACCTTGTGAAATTTGTTAGGGGCATAGATTCTATGACGATAAATGTTTTCTGTGAAAAAGGGAGAAATCGGTTGAAGCCACGCCCAGTTTTTTTACATAGCCGGTCGTCTGTCCTTCCGCTCGGCCGTTAACACGATAACTTCAGCAAAAATCGATATATCTTTACTAAACTTAGTTCCGTGCTTCTCTGAACTCGCTTTATCTTGGTATAAAAAATGGACGAAATCCGACTATGACCACGCCACTTTTTCGATATCAAAAATTACGAAAAATAAAAAAATTCCATAATTCTACACCAAATATGAAAAAAGGGATGAAACATAGTAATTGGATTGGTTTATTGACGCAAAATATAGCTATAGAGAAAACTTTGTAAAATGGTTGTAACACCTACCATATTAGGTAGAAGAAAATGAAAAAGTCCTGCAGGCGAAATTAAAAGCCCCTGGAATCATGGCAGGAATACTGTTCGTGGTATTAAATATATGTATAAATAAATTAGCGGTACCCGACAGATAATGTTCTGGGTCACCCTGTCCACATCTTGTTCGATATCTCGAAAACGCCTTCACATATAAACCTAAGAGTCACTCCATTTTAAGACCCTCATTAATACCTATAATTTGATACGCATACCGTACAAACGCATTCTAGAGTCACCTGTGGTCCACCTTTATGGCGATATCTCTAAAAGGTGTCCACCAATAGAACTAAGGCCCACTTCCTTTTAAGATACTCATTAGCACCTTTAATTTGATACCCATATCGTACAAACAAATGCTAGAGTCACCCTGGTCCACCTTTATGGCGATGTCTCGAAAAGGCGTCCACCTATAGAACTAAGGCCCACTCCTTTTTGCAATACACATTAACACCTTTCATTTGATACCCATATCGTACAAACACATTCTCTAGTCACCCCTCGTCCACCTTTATGGCGATATCTCGAAAAGGCTTCCACCTACAGAACTAAGGCCCACTCCCTTTTAAAATACCCATTAACACCTTTCATTTGATACCCATATCGTACAAACACTTTCTAGAGTCACCCCTGGTCCACTTTTACGGCGATATCTCGAAAAGGCGTCCACCTATAGAACTAAGGCCCACTCCCTTTTAAAATACTTATTAGCACTTTTCATTTGATACACATATCGTACAAATGCATTCTAGAGTCACCCCTGATCCACCTTTATGGCGATATCTCGAAAAGGCGTCCACCTATAGAACTAAGGCCCACTCCCTTTTAAAATACTCATTAACACCTTTCATTTGATACCCATATCGTACAAACACATTTTCTAGTCACCCCTCGTCCACCTTTATGGCGATATCTCGAAAAGGCTTCCACCTATAGAATTAAGGCCCACTCCCTTTTAAAATACTTATTAACACTTTTCATTTGATACACATATCGTACAAACGCATTCTAGAGCCACCCCTGGTCAACCTTTATGGCGATATCTCGAAGAGGCTTCCACCTATAGAACTAAGGATCACTCCCTTTTAAAATACTCATTACCACCTTTCATTTGATACCCATATCGTATAAACAAATTCTAGAATCACCCCTGGTCCACTTTTATGGCGATATCCCGAAATTGCGTCCAACTATAGAACTAAGGCCCACTCCCTTTTAAAATACTTATTAACACCATTCATTTGATACTCTTATCGTACAAACACATTCTACAGTCACCCCTGGTCCACCTTTATGGTGATATCTCGAAAAGGCGTCCACCTATAGAACTAAGGCCCACTCCCTTTTAAAATACTCATTAACAAATTTCATTTGATACTCATATCGTACAAACGCATTCTAGAGTCACCCCTGGTCCACCTTTATGGCGATATCTCGAAAAGGCGTCCCCTATAGAACTAAGGCCCACTCCCTTTTAAAATACTTATTAACACCTTTCATTTGATACCCATATCGTACAAACCCATTCTAGAGTCACCCCTGATCGACCCTTATGGCGATATCTCGAAAAGGCGTCCACCTATATAACTAAGGCCCACTCCCTTTTAAAATACTCATTAACACCTTTCGTTAGATACCCATATCGTACAAACACATTCTAGAGTCACCCCTGGTCCACCTTTATGCTGATATCTCGAAAAGGCGTCCACCTATAGAACTAAGGCCCACTCCCTTTCAAAATACTTATTAACACCTTTCATTTGGTACCCATATCGTACAAACGCATTCTAGAGTCACCCCTGATCCACCTTTATGGCGATATCTCGAAAAGGCGTCCACCTATAGAACTAAGGCCCACTCCCTTTTAAAATACTCATTAACACCTTTCATTTGATACCCGTATCGTACAAACTTATTCTAGAGTCACCCCTGGCGATATCTCGAAAAGGCGTCCACCTATAGAACTAAGGCCCACTCCCTTTTAAAATACTTATTAACACCTTTCATTTGGTACCCATATCGTACAAACGCATTCTAGAGTCACCCCTGATCCACCTTTATGGCGATATCTCGAAAAGGCGTCCACCTATAGAACTAAGGCCCACTCCCTTTTAAAATACTCATTAACACCTTTCATTTGATACCCATATCGTACAAACTTATTCTAGAGTCACCCCTGGCGATATCTCGAAAAGGCGTCCACCTATAGAACTAAGGCCCACTCCCTTTTAAAATACTTATTAACACCTTTCATTTGATACCCATATCGTACAAACGCATTCTAGAGTCACCCCTGGTCCACTTTTATGGCGATATCCCGAAATTGCGTCCACCTATAGAACTATGGCCCACTCCCTTTTAAAATAATCTTTAATACTTTCCATTTGATACCCATGTCATACAAACACATTCCAGGGTTACCCTAGGTTCACTTTCCTACATGGTGATTTTCCCTTTTTTGTCTCCAAAGCTCTCAGCTGAGTATGTAATATTCGGTTACACCCGAACTTAGCCTTCCTTATTTGTTTATTTTATATTTATCTTAAAAATCGTTTAGGTATGTTCAAATCTCACCAAATGCTTACGTGTATAGGATATATTGTTGTCTGAAAAAATCATAGAGATCAGTGGTATATATAGTATATATCTCATACAACCGATTGTTCAGATAAGAAACTTTTCGCAATTTCTACCCCATTTTAACAGCTATACGCTTAAAATTTCAACGATTGCTTACGTATATAGTTTATATAATTTTGTGTATAAAAATCATAGAGATATGTGATATATATAATATATATATGATGGAATATATATTATATATATTTTTTGTTTTGCAATTTCAGCCCCATTTTAACAGCTAGAAGCTTCAAATTTCACCAAATGCTTACGAGCATAGCATATATCGTTGTCTGAAAAAATCTGAGAGATCAGTGGTATATATAGTATATATCTCATACAACCGATTGTTCAGATAAGAAACTTCGCGCAATTTCTGCCCCATTTTAACAGCTAGAAGCTTAAAATTCCACCAATTGCTAAAGAAAAAATCATAGAGTTCGGTGGTATATATATTATATACCCCATATAAACTGTCATTTTTGCACATTTTTTACGGCTACAAGCTTCAAATTTCATCAAATACTTACGCGTACGTCATATATTGTTGAAATACGTGATTCGTAGTCATAGATTTTACATGCAGACCACAAAAAATGTGAAACTTTGCATCCTCATACAAAGTACCTACCTATTTTTATACTTTTCATGAAAATGAAATGATATATTAACTTTGGCACGAATCTCAACATTGTAAGTCCTTAAAGGAAAATAGATATACCCACCATTAAGTATACCGGAATAATTAGGATAAAGAGCTGAGTTGATTTAGCCATGTCCGTCTGTCTGTTTGTATGCAAACTAGTCCCTCAATTTTTGAGATATCTTGATAAAATTTGGTGAGCGGGTGTATTTAGATGTCCGATAAGACATTTGTCGGAACCGGCCGGATCGGACCACTATAGCATATATCCTCCATACAAACGATTTTTCAGAAAAAGAGGTTTTTGTCATATCTTTCCCAATTCATCAGATAAAAGCTTCAAACTTCACCATATAGTTTCGTATATTGCACATATTATTGTCCGAAAAAATGGATGAGATCGGTCGTTTATATAGTATATATCCCCCACAACTGATTGTTCAGATAAGAAACTTTTCGTAATTACTGGTCCATTTTTCGCAATTTCTGCCCCATTTTAACAGCTAGAAGCTTCAAATTTCACCAAATGCATACGTATATAGCATATATTGTTGTCTAAAAAAATCATAGAGGTCGTTGGTATATATATTATATACCACATATAAACTGTCATTTTTGCCCCTTTTTTACGGCTAGAAGCTTCAAGTTTCATCAAATTTCATCAAATATTTACGTTTACGTCATATATTGTTGAAATACGTAATTCGTAGTCATAGTTTTTATGCAGACCACAAAAACGTGAAACTTTGCGTCCTCACACAAAGTACCTACCTATTCGTATACTTTTCATGATAATGAAATGGTATATTAACTTTGGCACGAATCTCTAAATTGTAAGTTCTTAAAGGAAAATAGATAGACCCACCATTAAATATACCGGAATAATCAGGGTGAAGAGCTGAGTTGATTTAGCCATGTCCGTCTGTCCGTCTGCCCGTCTGTCTCTTTGTATGCAAACTAGTCCCTCAATTTTTGAGATATCTTGATAAAATTTGGTGAGCGGGTGTATTTAGGTGTCCAATTAGACATTTGTCGGTACCGGATGGATCGGACCACTATAGCATATATCCTCCATACAACCGATTTTTCAGAAAAAGAGAATTTTTGTCATATCTTCCTCAATTTATCAGAATGAAGCTTCAAACTTCACCATATACTTTCGTGTATTGCACATATTGTTGTCCGAAAAAATGGATTAGATCGGTCGTATATATAGTATATATCCCCCACAACTGATTGTTCAGATAAGAAACTTTTCGTAATTACTGCCCCATTTTTCGCAATTTCTGCCCCATTTTAACAGCCAGAAGCTTCAAATTTCACCAAATGCATACGTATATTGTTGTCTGTAAAAATCATAGAGATCGGTGGTATATATAGTATATATCTCATACAACAGATTGTTCAGATAAGAAACTTTTCGCAATATCTACCCCATTTTAACAGCTATCAGCTTCAAATTTCACCAATTGCTTACGTATATATTATATATTGTTGTGTGAAAAAATCATAGCGATCGGTGGTATATATATTATATACCCCATATAAACTGTCATTTTTGTCCCCTTTTTACGGCTAGAAGCTTCAAATTTCATCAAATACTTACGTTTGCGTCATATGTTGTTGAAATACGTGATTTGTAGTCATAGTTTTTATATGCAGGCCACAAAAAACGTGAAACTTTGCATCCTCACACAAAGTACCTACCTATTTTTATACTCAGAGTGCTTTGCACACAGAGAATATTAATTTTGATTGGATAACGGTTGGTTGTACAGGTATAAAGGAATCGAGATAGATATAGACTTCCATATATCAAAAACATCAGTATTGAAAAAAAATCTGATCGAGCCATGTCCGTCCGTCCGTTCGTTCGTCCGTCTGTCCGTTAACACGATAACTTGAGTAAATATTGAGATATCTTCACCAAATTTGATAACCACGCCCACTTTTTATATATATAACATTTTGGAAAACACAAAAACCTGATTATTTAAAGAACAAATATTTAAATGGGCGTGGCACTGCCCACTTGGTATAAAATCAATTTTACAAATATTATTAATCATAAATCAAAAATCGTGAAACCTATCGTAACAAAATTCGGCAGAGAGGTTGCCTTTACTATAAGGAATGCTTTGAAGAAAAAATTTTTTATGTACACAGGCGTAATGTTATTCAGTCTTAGTTTTTGTTCGTAAAAGTTCTTTAATGTCGTAGGCTTTGCTGGTCTAGTATAGCTAGTGCAAGTAAAAACTTGTAATTTTATCCACTATCACCGTACGTTTCGCCAATGTTTTTATAGCGATTTTTGTGTTTTCATAAATAAATTTTATGCTTGTTTTTGTGTTGCCTTTTTGTTACTTTTGTGGAAATAAAGATTATACCCCTGATGATGCCAAGGAGCTTGGCGAAACGTAGGGTGATAGTGGATAAAATTACAAGTTTTTATTTGCACTAGCTATACTAGAGCAGCAAAGCCTACATAAGATAAAAACTCAAATAAATCCAAAACTGGTCAGCATATTATTAATAAAGTTGTTTAATGTCTTTTTGTCGTCACTAAGAGCGAAAATGTCCGAATATTCTAAACATAAATCAAGTAAATTGCTTGAGGCGTACCTAGGCAATTGGTTTTTTAAAATTTTCTTTACCTCATTAATGCGATTATCTTCTTTTGACACTTTGTTGACTTTATAAACGTGATATAGAAATGGGTTCAGTCCGACTGTTAGATTTTTTAATGTATTTTATGCTGTTTGTTGTATTTATTACTTTGAGAATGGGATTGTTTGTATCTATGATATATCTTCATGTAAAAATTCCATTAGTGATTTCTTGTGAGTCCACGAAGAGTGGTTCTGTTGATTAGTTTAAATAAAAAATTCGAAAAACTTCGCATCGAGGTGGAATAACGCAAGTATCGCCTTCCGTTCCGTGCAGGATTGGAAGTGATACTTTTTCGTTGCCTATCCAAAAAGAAATACAATTTGAGGCTTAGTTGATATTACCTTTGTTTGCTTTCAAAAAATCTTTTACTAGTATTCCGTCTGTCGGAATATTAAAATAATTATTTAACACGTGTAGTGTATGTTTGATGAAAAAATTTGAGAAATGTAGCTTGGTTGTGAAATTCCCTTGCGTAGAAACCATATCGGGAGTAACTCCAGTGATATTAATTGTATCAATATGATTAATTGATGAAATATTGTCAACGCAAGAAATTTTTATTAACGAGATGTCGGCTTGTGTGTCGACAAGAAATGTGCAAAATTTTTTAGAACCAGTAACGTATAACTGTATAAAATCGGAAAAATTTAAATCTAAGCAATAAATTCTTTTAGAAGAAAAAAATTGTGTGAAGGATCCGTTAGTTGTCCGTCTCGTCCTCCCGCAGTGTTCGCTCCAAAATTCGAAAAACTTCGCATCGAGGTGGAATAACGCAAGTATCGCCTTCCGTTCCGTGCAGGATTGGAAGTGATACTTTTTCGTTGCCTATCCAAAAAGAAATACAATTTGAGGCTTAGTTGATATTACCTTTGTTTGCTTTCAAAAAATCTTTTCCTAGTATTCCGTCTGTCGGAATATTAAAATAATTATTTACCACGTGTAGTGTATGTTTGATGAAAAAATTAGAGAAATGTAGCTTGGTTGTAAAAGTGCCTAGCGTAGAAACCGTATCGGGAGTAACTCCAGTGATATTAATTGTATCAATGTGATTAATTGATGAAATATTGTCAACGTAAGAAATTTTTATTAACGAGATGTCGGCTTGTGTGTCGACAAGAAATGTGCAAAATTTTTTAGAACCAGTAACGTATAACTGTATAAAATCGGAATAGTTTAAATCTAAGCAATAAATACTTTTAGAAGAAAAAAAATTGTGTGAAGGATCCGTTAGTTGTCCGTCTCGTCCTCCCGCAGTGTTCGCTCCGAAGGGGCGTTCGCGTTTAAAGTCCGTACATTTGCAGTACTACTCCTATTGTTCGAAGTACGAGTATTGTTTGCATTGCCAGTTCGATTGTTGTTATTATTATTATTGAAATTGTTCTGAAATTGGTTTCCTGAACGAGAATATTGCGGATTATTGCCTCTACTATAATTGTTTTTAAAATTTGGTCTGTTTTGCCTATAGTTGTTGTAATTTCGCGTTTGATTCGAAAAACTTCGACCACGATTATTGCTTTGAAAACTTCTGAAATGATTGTTACTACGTCCCCTGAATGCTAATACTTGATGCTCTCTAACTTCGTTTGACCGTTCTACTATTAGCTTGGCTACTACGTCTTTGACATCTGTAAATGTAGTTGAAGCGATAATTGATTTACTAAACTTGACCTTGCTGGCGGCCACCGTGGTGTGATGGTAGCGTGCTCCGCCTACCACACCGTATGCCCTGGGTTCGCACCCCGGGCAAAGCAACATCAAAATTTTAGAAATAAGGTTTTTAAATTAGAAGAAAATTTGTCTAAGCGGGGTCGCCCCTCGGCAGTGTTTGGCAAGCGCTCCGGGTGTATTTCTGCCATGAAAAGCTCTCAGTGAAAACTCATCTGCCTTGCAGATGCCGTTGGGATAAAAACATGTAGGTCCCGTCCGGCCAATTTGTAGGGAAAATCAGGAGGAGCACGACGCAAATTGGAAGAGAAGCTCGGCCTTAGATCTCTTCGGAGGTTATCGCGCCTTACATTTATTTTTATTTTTATAAACTTGACCTTGCATTCAGTCCACAAACGTTTGCCTGCTTTATACCTTCGATTATAAGCGAGCGTTCCAACGAGTCTGCTAGTTCCTAAACATGTCTAGAAAAGTCAGTATAATTGTTGTTGTTTACTTGCAAAGCTGCGATTTTTTCAGCCACAACTTTCGAGTTGTATGGTTTTATACGGTTACGCAGTGCTATTTTTATGTCATCAGCAGAAAGTATTTGTGAAGGTATTGCCTCCCGGGCTCTGCCTTCGAGTTTGGATCCTATAAAGGTAATAATAGTATCTTTTAAAGTTCCATCGCTTAAACTTTCAATCAAATCGATTTTATCCAATAATTATTCTGAGCAATCTCCACTATAATTTTCGCGTATGATTGAAGCGCAAAGGCTAATGAAACTTTTCTTTTGCTCTAAAATAGCCATTTCAAAAAGATGTGTAAAATCGAAAAAAAAAATTAGGTGAATTACTTTCTGCTGATTGATTTTCTAAAGGCAATAATAAACTTGGTTCTGTATTAAAACTTTCTGAACTTTGAGAATTGAAATCGAAAAATTCTTCGTCTGACTCCTATTCACGAATAATCGCTAATTCTTCTACATGAATTTTTATTTGCAATTTAATCGATCAAAGCATTTAATTAATTGTTTTTTACAACGTGATAACAGAACTTGTGCTTGTTTTAGGTTAGAATCTTAATTGCTATTAGTTACGTATAATAAGATATCGTTATACAATTTAACAAATGCATGCTTGTATTCTTTTAATTTTCCAAAATTTGTTGATAATGGTTGCAAAATTCGCTTTGTTATTTAAAAGAAATCAAGCTTTTTTGCTTTTATTTCAGTATATAAATTCTGGCATAACCTTTTAACCACAAACTTATTTAAAAAATTAAAAAAAAATGTATTGTAGTAGCCCAAGTATATAGTCAATGTAGCGTAGTAAAGTAGACGTTGTTTATTTCAGTAGAAGCCAATAATCGCAAAAGTTTATAAAAAATTCAAGACCCAAATTCAAAATCGAGAAAAATTTTCAAATCCGAGAATTATTAAACCACATAAAATTTAATAAGTAGAATAATGAATTTCAGTCATAAACTGTTTGATTAATTGCGAAGAATATAAAGGAGAATTTTGAATAATTACGAAGAATATGAAGGGGAAATTTTCCAAATTTGATTAATTGATGGTCTAATGACTTCCAGGGCAGATACCGATTACAAAAACTTAAAAAAACTGAATACTAAAAATGTATTTTATTAAAATAACCATGTAAAATAAGTAAAAGGCAGAATAAGGAATTAAATTGAATAGAGGAAGCTATATTGTAAACCCAGAAAATTGCTACTGCATTTGTGAGGAATACGTGTTCGTAAGAAAGAAATCTCAAAGGAAGAAGCAAAATTGGTTTGAGAATTAATTTGAATAAAATGAAAAATTATTATGTAATATAAGTTAAAACGCACTGAATTTGGACACTCTATTTTGGCAATTATACCTGATACGTAAAAAAGCAAAATACTATTTTAAATATTTTATATATATTGGACTTACGAAAGTCCGCAAAGTACCGTATACAAAAATCACCTTTAAAACACGTATGGAGTTTTCATGCAAAAGAGGGTGTTCACCTGCAAGTTAAAACAAATGAATGCGTTTAAATGTGTATTGTATGTATATAATGTGGATAACATGGAAAGCGATTTAGAAATTTCATATTATTGCAAAACCGAAATGTGACTATTCTTATGTGTTTATATGTATGTATGTAGATACGTCGGTGCAGTAGCGTCACAAATGAGGATTGGGTGGTTGCTGATGGGCGCTGGTACCATTGTACACTTTACCAAGTAGCGCAACTAACAGCTGATCGCTCAAAATTAGCACACATACACAAACATCACTAATGGCCATATTACGGCAATCTTTACGGAAATTCAAGTTAAATTTTTAAACAGACATAAAATGTTATAATTTTGGAATATATAGCATCTAGGACACCTTAATTGCAGTAATTGAAAGAAAATGTTTGCTTACACTCAAATATTTAATTATTTTTTCTAAATTTATCTTTAATATTGATACAATTATTGAAGGTATATTAATCCAATGCAACTCTGCTCTTCCTACTGTTCTTCATTCCACTCCATTCGAGTGCCTTCTTTCACTAAATTCGAGTGCCTTCCACTCTATTCGCAACATAACCTCAATTTAAGCTGCCAAACTGTATAGTAAACAATGGCTGGTACTAACTACAACAGTAACAACACAACTATAACTCACGAACGATGATGTTGAAATTCGTTTAATGATGGTAATTTCATATGCGTTGCAGCCGTATGGAATAAAATTGATATTTTTCATATATTTAATATATGTATGTGTATCGGCGGCCGCGTAGAAATTACAATTTAAGAGCAAAATCCTAACAAACTGTTGGTTAAAAATATGTTCTTAGATCGTTTCCTGCTCAGAAAATCCGCCATTTTGGATGCTGCATACTTGATGTCAAGAAAAAATATGTATCTGTAGAAGAAATCGAATTACTACCCCTGTAGTTGTTGCGTCGGCATCGTTGCCGGCGTTGCTGTTGCTGAGTAAAATTGCTTATAACGGCTCTAGTCCCGTTACCTTACTGACTCCATTTTCAGGCCTTAGCGTCACGTAACTATCAAAAGCTGTCACGGTCGCAATATAATATTTATTACAGATATATGGTTAGTTCTTACCAAATAGGGGTTGCAGGGTTTTGCCTGTTTTACCGGCAGTGGATTGCCGGGCCTTACAAAAATATCCGAAACGTCACGATGACGATGCCGCGTGGACGTGTTGCCGCCAGTGACACATTGAAAACAATTTTTTTTATTTTGTTCAATGCACAAGTAAGCTTTATTATTTAAAAGTTATCATTTGTATAAACAAAAACTGAGTTTTATTGGTTTTTCAATAGGGTTTTTACCCAAGACTCAAAAGTATATTCTAATAGTTGTATTTTTTGAAGAACGCAACTGGTCCGGCCAGAATGGGAAAATTTATGTATCCGTGTTTTATGCACAAACGGACGAATCATGCCCGATAGGAACGTAGATTAAATGAACATCAGCTGACACAAGGATGTTTTTTAACGAAATGAATTTGATGTGGTGAAATCTTTTGATTGAAATTAAGGCCCGTTCATAGGTGCCATAACAACAGGCTGACGTTACAGGCTCACAACCGCCGATGGTGCCTGCACTATGGAGCGTGTGCGTGAAAGGTTTTTAACGCAGCCTGCATACTCTTGTTTCCCGTCCAACGTGTGGCCTCGACCATCGATTCAGTGGCGGTTTTAATTTTATTGTTAAAGCTTGGTTCTATTGCTACCTCTACCTACTAAGTCACTGGGTTACTTCTACTCGTTATACCATACATAAACTATATCACAGATAAAATCTAAGATCTAGAATGAATGAATTAAAATTAAAATATCACAGATAACAATGTTTAAAATAAAATAAAATAAATATCACTGATGGAAATAAAATTAATAGGAAAATATCACAGTAATAATGCCAAGCAAAAAATAAAATAAAAAATAAAATAAAAATTTTTATAAATATAAAAACAAATAATTGCATAAATAATTACAAAAATAATCAAATAAATAAATAAAGTTAATAATCAAAAAAAATATGAAGAATAGGATAATAGTTTTGTACGTCAAGAGATAAATAAATAAACTACGTCAGTAGTAAGTCGAAATAAAAAAAAAAAAAAAAAATTGTAAATTACAACAACGAAGCACTACACGTACAGACTTGGAATAAAAAAACAAACACCTACGTTGCAAAAATATATATAGCGTGGTATACGCGGATTTTCTTCCCACTACTATCGCCGAGTTCGTACATCGAATTCCCAATACTTTTCAAAACTACGCATTTAATTTGTTTCGGGGCTAACTTGGAATTATAAGTGTCTATTTGCGAACTTTGCTTAAAGTTTCGGCGATAAAGCACGTGTCCAATATTAAACTTCACATCTCTACTTCTAGTTTCATAAACCTTTTTACTCTTTCCGTGGGCCAACTTCAGCTCTTTCATTAACTTGTTTCTAATAATCATCATTTTATCGCTCGTCGCTTCTATCTGTACATCGACATCTTTTACTGCCGCCAGCTTTCGGTATAGCTCATTTGCTGCAGCATGCTGTATCGTTGACATACCGAATGTGGCAAAATATGGCGACTTGTTGATTGCAGAATGCGGACGCGCAAATGCAGCATCCCTGACGCATTTGTCCCAATTCTTTTCATTGTCCTTTATGAAGGATGTAATTATTTGTAATACTGATCGGTTAACCCTTTCACTACCCTGTAGTGAATATAATGCAATTTTTATGTGTTTTGTGCCATATTTCTCCAAAAAGCTGTTAAACATCTCAGACACAAACTGGTTTCCGTTGTCCGAATGGACATATTCGGGCACGCCGAATACATGGAACACATCGCTCTCTAAAAACTTAATGACTTCTGCTGAAGTGGCCCTCCTCATTGGTTTTAAAAACACAAACTTTGGAAAATGGCCTAAGCACACAAATACAAACACATTACCATCACCAGAAGGAGGATACGGTCCCATAAAATCTATGAAAAAACGTTGAAAAGGTCACTCTGTGAGCTTTTGTTTACCCATCATCGGTTGATTGAAAACGTTTTGTGTCTTATTGGTTCTACAAGTTTCGCAATCTTTAACATAGGAGTAGACATCTGAAACCATACCAGGCCAGTAATATTTCTGCCATAGTCGGGATAGTGTTTTATGGATATCACCATCACCAGCGGCCGGTGAGCTGTGAGATGACTCTACCAGCCCCCGTCGCAGCTCCGACGGAACCCAGAGCTTCCAGGTCTGGTCCGCTAGAAGATCGTCCCTCCTGTCGAACTGCGTCCGTTTATAAACGTAACCGTAAGAAGTGCATACGTCTGGGAACATGTGTCCTTGTTCTTAGTCACCGCCTCTTTCAACTCCGTATACTCCTCCGACTCGAGAGAAGTGCCTATGGCTCGATCGTTCGTCTGTATTTCGTCCGCCACTAAGCTGCCTATGAACTCGTTATATATATAAGGAAAATCATGTACTACTTTAATAACAACAACGACAACAAAAATTACATCCCCAATAAAATCCCATAAATACTTATAAACGGAAATACTGCTCGTATGAATGGTGCTCTAATTAATCCCAGGAATGCCACTACTAAACAGCCTCCTTCTCTTGCCTACCCATCCACTTATGCATCACCAACCCAACCATACTTACTAACCTAAGGTTTATTCCATCTCTCAAAATAAATTTGAATTTACGAACACATAATTAGAATTCAAATACAAAAATCTTTATTCAACAATTTTATGATAACCGACTTCATTTCTAAGCTTTTAATTTTAAAGTTTAACTAATCTAATTTTATTGGCTGGTAACCAGAATGCATATTATATATGAATTAAATCGAAAAAAGTTTACATATCTATATGTGTAGCAGTCTACATAGGCCTTCCAAACTTAAATGCTTAGCTATATATATATATAAGTATGTGCATATATTATTAAAATATTTAGAGCATCAAAATCAATATAAAGGTAGAGCGCAAGAGTGGCATGAGACAAAATTGATAGCAACTTTACTTTAGCAACTTGGCGCAAGCCATACAAAAAATGTGTCATAAGGTATATGAATATATTATGAAAACTATCATGATACTCTCTTGCTCAGAAAGCGTCGCAAGTGGGATATATTATACGTATATATGCACGTCGAAATGTGCAGCGAGAGTATGTATGCTACAAAAAGAATGTTATGCAAAAACAATTAAAGCCATTACATGGTTTTGGTCTCGATCGATGTCATCAGGCGCCTGGTGAGATGGTCGTGGACGAAGAGATTGTTTATCTCTCTCTCAAGCTGTTGAAATTAAATATCACATTATTTTTGTGTTTTGTTTTTCTCACTAAAACAAGTACTCTAACCCACTCTTACGATGTACATTTGTAAATACTATTTTGCACTATTCAAATTAGATTTTACTCTGAATACCAGTTTGGTTTTACGGTCGCCAGTGGCGTAGTGAAATTTATATATAAGAGGGAAGCGTTGCATATTTGTTAAAAAAGAAAAGATGTAAAAACATGTTTGTTCTTCTTTTTGTATACTAATTAAATAAATTCGTTTTTCATATATCGTTTAGAATCGTTGAAATTGCTCGCATACATTTTGAGTCAGTGCAAATTGCACAAATTATTTTGACCAAATAAAAAAATTTAATCGAACCTTGTTATAACTTAGCTTTAAAAATGAAAAATAAGTAATATGTAGTTATCAATAAAAAAAAAAAAAAATAAAAATATCAATTTTATAATCAAAAACAAAGAGAAAGAGTAGTTTCTGTATAAGTAACCAAGTACGCCGAGTAGAAAGCAACACCAAATGTACCAATCATAGATATATCAGCACAAGCCTGCAGCGCTTTCATGAATGCTTTTTGTACCAGATTTGGAAATTGTTCCCAAATTGTTGATTAACGCCCCGATTCTAGTGTGGTAACAACATTCTTCACCACGGTAACGAAATCATGAGGCAACTTTTACACCCTTTTGGTATTCTATTCGCGAAAGTAGCCGGATAATTTTTTACCCACAAAAGTAGGTGGTTTCATCGAAATAACCACACAACAGCTGTTGTTTAGAAAACTGCAAAACTGATAAATAAAGAACTGTAAGCGCAAATAAGTAAAGATAATAGTAAAAGTGCTGCCTCTTGCTATAAATATTTGTTTACATAATGTACTTTCACAAAATAAATTACAATATACCTATGTAGAAACTTATCATGCAAGCTAACACGCTGGCGGCCAAACATGTTGGATTCCCACAAGCTGAAGTTTACACATGCAGCTGTGTCACCATAATCATTCTTCCCACAATCCCATAGTCACCTGCCGCTGTGTCAGCATAATCATTCTTGCCACAGTCCCATGGGCCACCTGCAGCTGTGTCAGCATAATTATTCTTCCCCCGTTTGATGGGCCACCTGCAGATGCGCTAGCATAATTATTGTAAGCAGCATAATTATAACCCAACACCCGCTTCAAGGGCAAGTGCATTTCATCATATCGCTCAATTACAATATTGCGCAACGTTATCAAACCTATGGGAACCAAGTCAGTACCTATGCACATTGCAGCGCAGTCAGCATATTTATATTTCACAATGTTGTGAGACTTTTGCATTGCACATGCCAGCCAAGTAAGACAACTGCGGGAAGTCAAGGCCACACTCACACCCAGACGTCGCATATGTCTAACTACAGAATGTAGCTGCACGAAATAATATAAAAGGAAGCAGCAGTACACGCAGAGGGCAGTTGCGTTGGGGCTTTCATACAAACCGCTATCATACTTAATTATAGAATACTGAATAAAATGTTAAATCTTGAATCTAATAAAGCTTATTTTCTTATTTAATGTCCAGGGCAAGTTGGCCCTTTAATTTTTTTTAGTGTAAGAATCACAGATCCTTTAAGTGGCGCCCGAGCAGACACCAGTGAAGCTAAGAGCATTTTAGAGTGAAAAGAGGCTGATAGCCCAAGAAATTGCAAAGAGGGGACAAACCCTGCACAATAAAGTGAAAAGAGGCTAATAGCCCAAGAAATTGGAAAAAGGGAAAAACCATGCTGTATAAAGTGAAAAAGGCTGATAGCCCAAAAAATTATAAAAACGAAAAATAGTGTGCTAATGCTAAGCCTATACGTGATAGGGGTGTAAGTAGAATATCTAAAAATAAATCTTAATATTTTCTTGCAGCATAATAGAAGCGCTGCAGACCACCGTTACACATTTGACAGATGCGGTTAACGCACTCTTGGAAAAGCTGCGTATATAGGCGGGTAGACAATCTGCGATCCCGGCTCGACATTTTAGAAGGAACTAGCCAATCATCCGGAAGCAGAACCGCGAGCTCCTGCAATGGAGGCGGATCTTAAGGACATCTCCAGGTTACCCGACTGTGTGAAAGAATTGCAAACCTTTGACGGCAATCCCGTCCAATACATTTCATGTGTGCACTCTGTTGAGAGCAACTTGTCTGACTTCAAGGTGGTAAGAAACAAACCGATATACCATGCTTTTTTACAGCACATTCGCCAAAAGTTACGGGGAGCAGCTGACACTGCCCTAATATCGTACAATATATTCGACACCAACTGGAGTGCCATTAAGGAGTGCCTATCACTCCATTACGCTGATAAACACGACATCCGCACTTTGTAGTATCAACTCCATCAATTGTCCCAAAAAGATTCCCAGCTTGATGAATTCTACGCTGCTGTGAATAACCAATTCTCTTTAATTATAAACAAAATCAAAACAGAGACGTACTCTGAGGAGACGACAAAAGTCCTCATAGACATTTACAGGGATCGCGCCTTGGATGTTTTCATCCGCGGCCTGAACGGGGAACTGGCTAAAATGCTTCTAATACAACGTCCCAAAACCATACCTGAGGCATATTCCGCATGCCTCGAAATTCAAAACACTAATTTCCGAAACTATACGATTCACAGCGCACGCCACGACAATCGCATTGCTGCGCCAATGAACGCGATACTAGATCACATGCATGGTTGAGGTGCCACCAGGGCACCACCAATACCTCCGAGGACAACATGTCGTCCCCAGGAGCGAAGATTCCCTTTCGAAAAGCGAAATTCAAATCAACAGGAATCCCCAAAGCTAGGCTAACCATCTTCTTCGCAACCACCCATTGAAAAGATGGACGTGAACCAGTCCATTCTGAGTAGGCGTGTAAACTCCATGAACCGGCCAAACCCCTTCAAACGTGATGCTAGGTCGGAAATCATGAAGCAACAGCGGCTTTATCATGTGACCACAGACGACGCGGAGAAAGAATCTGAACCAGGCCAAGGAGAGGATTTTTCACCGAACGGCCATTTAGCGTACCATATATAGAATACAAACTTTTCGACGCCCGCACGCTGGCCGAATAATTGAAAACTATGGCGAACCCTTTCAACCGATTATTGGAAACGGATTGGTAGGCACTAGGCTATCCCTGCGACATTCTGCAAATAGACATCTTCGAGATTGAAAAACAAAAATACCTTAGCGCAATATATAAATATTCAAAATTCGCTGAGCTATTTGCGATAAAGAACAAGTCTTCAATACACATTCGAAAAAAGTTTACTGATCTCCTTTACTACTTCTCAGTACCAAAAATATTGGTCATGGACAACGAAAGAGGTTTTCTAACTCCTCTTGTCTTAAACTATGTCCGCTCACTAGGTATAGAAGTCTACCAAACCCCCACACAACGAAGTGAAAGCACCGGTCTGGTTGAGCGCTTGCAATGACGATCGGTATGGTTCAACTCCAACATAAGGTCTTTGCTTTAATTGACGTGAAGCTACTCGTGCCCCGAGAAGGCCATTTGCAATCATCAACGCTATGGTTAAAAAGGATCACCACAACCCTTTCGTCAGCTGAGTAATCTCCTATATTCCGATGCAAAATAAATATTTTTTTTAATACAATGCACGCACTGCTCAAAATAAAAACGAAAAAAAAATAATAGTAATAATAAAAAACAATCTTACAGTCATTGGGCTGGTAAATAAACCCGCATAAAGCGGCAATACGTAAAACGCATAAAAGCGTTCATTAAAATAAAAGAATAAATATAAAAAAAGGGGGAATGACACTCTCACAAAAGAAAAAAGAAAAACAGAAATAAAGAAAAAAGAAAAGAGAAAAGAGAAACAGCTAACCTAGCACTAGACAACTAACATACTAATAACTAACACCAAACAAAGAGCGAAGTCATTTCGTTACACTGCTCCCAAAAAAACAAAAAAACCCCTTAAAAATAAAATCAAAATCTAATTGTTCTTTCCAACTATGAATACCAACTTTCCTTGCCAATTCTTCCACCAGCGCAACTCAACTAGTATAAAAATCCTAGAATAATGATAGTTATAATTTTACATAGCTTTAATCGATTCACTGTATGAATGTATGAATGTGTAAAATCCTATATTAGAAAATTAATATTAGAATTAAAATATACGTATGGGGTAAAAGTATGTTCGAGATATATTCGAGATAGACTCACCACTAGCAACCATACGAGATGGATACGCATGGATCATTGATGGGCACTTCAAACTTACTCATACCATTGACCTGCAGCGATATGACTTGGCAACAACCAGACTAGAGCAAACACTAGAAACGCTTAATGAAACAACATCATTGACAGAGGTACTATCATTCCAATTAAACAGAATCCGCACACACCTGAGTGAACTAAGAGGACATAAATCCGAAAGAGCAAGACGGTCAATTAACTGGATTGGGTCTGCCTGGAAGTGGATCGCTGGCTCACCTGATGCCACCGACTGGGACGAAGTCCTTCGCAACGAAAATGTCCTCAAGGAAAATACTGAACAGCAATACCAGGTAAACAATGCCATTTTAAAAAAGACTAATGAATTATTCCAGAAGCTAAATGGAATAGTGACCATCACGAACAAAGTCCGTGATCGAAGGCACCTGAAAAAATTAGAGCAAGAAATCCAGCACTGAATAACCATTCTTAAGGAGGACGTTAACGAGCTAATCCGCGCCTGCCAGATGGCTAAAGCTGGCATTATTAACAGCAACCTTTTGAGCAAAGAAGAAGTCAACCGACTTTTTAGTGAAATCGATTGAGTATGGCAAGCCATCGATCTACACCAACACCATGATCCTTCTGTATGTGCTGTCCTTGCCTAAGGTCACTGATGCCAGATTTAATCACTTAATCACAAGGGCAAACATCCAAGGAGGTCACCGTATAAATTTGCGATACAGGTCAATCCTGACCAACAAATTCGAGACTTATTGGATAAGAGAAAATTGCTTGCATTTATCTTCTGCTATGGTCTGCGACCGGAAATCTCTAGACTTATTACCTTAAACCTCAGCCTAGTACACGGAATAACAATGGAAAAGGTCAAACTTCTGAAATACCTAAGGGACAAGACCAATTGGTTCGCACTTTCTGTAGGATCAGGGTTATTGTTACTTATGCTATTCATTTGGTGCATTTGGAGGAAGATCACAGCAAGGATAATCTTACCTGAAATAAACATTCCAAATCGGCTAAGTCGAACAGGCGAAATCCTTCTTCGCCAACTAATCCGCGGGACGCAGATCTTTAAAGGGGGAAGAGTTAACACGCTGGCGGCCCCAACATGTTGGATTCCCACAAGCTGAACTTTACTCGTGCAGCTGTGTCAGTATAATCATTCTTCCAACAATCCCATAGCCACCTGCCGCTGTGTCAGCATACTCATTATTCCCACAGTCCCATGGGCCACCTGCAGCTGTGTCAGCATAATTATTCTTCCCACGTTTGATGGGCCACCTGCAGCTGCGCTAGCATATTTATTGTAAGCAGCATAATTGCAACCCAACACCCGCTTCAAAGGCAAGTGCATTTCATCATATCGCTCAATGAAAATATTGCGCAACGTTATCAAGCCTATGGGAACCAAGTCAGTACCCATGCATATTGCAGCGGAGTCAGCATATTTATATTTCACAATGGTGTGGGACTTTTTCATTGCACATGGCAGCCAAGTAAGACACCTGCGGGAAGTCGAGGCCACACTCACACCCAGACGTCGCATATATCTAGCTACAGAATGTAGCTGCACGAAATGTTATAAAAGGAAGCAGCAGTCCACGCAGAGGGCAGTTGCGTCGGGGCTTTCATACTAACCGCTATCATACTTAATTATAGAATACTGAATAAAGTGTTAAATCTTAAATCTAATAAAGCTTCTTTTCTTATTTAATGTCCAGGGCAAGTTGGCCCTTTAATTTTTTTTTAGTGTAAGGATCACAGATCCTCTAAGTTGCATAATATGCATACACATCGTCCCGTTTATTCGTTAACCTCGTATCTACAAGTGAGGCATTTTCGGTAAAGCGAACACGGTTGCCACATCATGTTTTCATTTGGGACCAAAATTCATCGAAAAAAGGACCAACTTTTTGTTTTATTTTATTGGTAAAAAATAAAAAATTTTAGGATGTTTACATATAAAATTTTACTAAACATAGTGAAGACTTTCCTTTAATTCAAGCTGAACAAACAAATATATGTGCATGCAACCAAAAATGGTTCTATATTTTGACATAGGGTAAGTCTATCGCTTTCACCAACCAAACGTTGTGAACCTAGTTTTGGTCACAAAGGTATTGGTTCTAGCATTATGTTGTTGATTGCAATGAAAAAAAATGTATATTGCAGTTGGGTTTTAGTAAGGGAATGTTCAAAATTTGCGTTCTGGTGTTGCCGAACTATGTATGTGTAAAACTCAGTAAATCATAAATGAAACTAGGCAATTTTGTTAGAACTATTTTTATAGATGCTTACTTTTTCCCTTAACGTTTAAACTTCACATTAGAGCATAGATTCAGTTAGTGTGAGTTTTGATCCCAGGAACCCCTGAGCTAGCACATACGGGAATAATTTTATACAAAACATTTCATCCGAAATCAAATCTCGTTTGCATTTGCTTCCTTCTGTCTTCGAGTTGAAATATTTCTTGTGCCAAGTTACTTAGTTTTCAATTACCTTGCGTGGCTTAACGCCACAATAGTCCAGGAACTCCTTGAACTCATTGAGTTGGATGAGAAAGATTTAAATATCAACGTGCCAAACGAGAAGTAATGCATAGAATTTCTTTGTAAAAGTTTTGAAAGTGTTAGGCTCACGGCAGAGTGCTCGCTATAAGCTATGCTAGGCGAGAAGCAATTTTTATTTTCATATATTTTACATAGTGTTGTATAACCCATCGAAATATATAGCCGTTGTTAATATTATTGTATAACAAGAGTTTTTTTTTTTGATTAGTCGGTTATTTCATCAACAATTAACGACATTGTGTTTACCAACACTTTTCTTTTTAATTAAATGTTATTGTTCTGGTACATTTTATTGACTGAGCAATTTTTTATGGTGAGAGTTCCATTGAAGTAAATTCAAAATTATATGGGGGCTATCGAAAGTGTGGCGAATTTTTGGGCAATATTGTGAAATTTTACCTAAGTGAAAAAGAAAGAAAAGTACCAATCGTGGATACTGCCTAAAAAGGACCAAAATTGAAGAAAAGGGACCAGCGGACCAAATGGGGTTGGAAGGGCCCATTTTTGGTCCAAAAGGACCAAAGTGGCAACCGTGAAAGCGAAGAAAACTACCTTTCATCACACTGGTAAGTTTTTCGGTGATGACAGCATTACAACTTGGGCCAGAATCGCGGATAAAAGAACTGGTAACGATATTCGGTTACATAATGTTCTGGGTACTATTTTACCGGTAACGCTCAGAATCGGGGCGTAAATCAGTTTTGGTCATACCAATACCAGTATCAATAATGGTCAAGGTGCCAGCAGTTTTGTTTGGAATGAGCTTATTGTACAACTTTTTACCGCTGTCTAATTTGTAGAATCTGTGAGTGACTCGTAATATATTTTTATCCAAAGCATCGGATGATGCAAAATTCACGTAGGAAAATTTCTTTGTTGGAGTAGAATGTGTTGGTGATCAACTACATAGGCTGAACAAGTTCAGCTTGGAAAGCGAAGGTTTCCAAATCTTCTGGAATCTTTATTCTTAAATTTTTTTATAAAACTGCACAAAATTAAATAAAAGTTCCTTATTTTTTTAAAACAGCAATCACTTGCATAAATTTGCATATTCATTTTGATGTACTCTTAACCAGCAATATTATTTTTAAGCGTATTTTATTTTCTACTCGAACTGCTCTGCTTCAACGCCAACTTAAAAAAAGGAAAAGAAGTCTTTCGCCAGCGGAAGTCGAAGTTGCTCTTTCTCGTGCAGGTAGTTTGACATCTCTCAAGTTGACAAACTTCACAAATAATACAGTATCGTTAGTAGGGTTACCAGCAAAAGCATAGAATGATACTAAGTTTTAGAGTGGACTTTTACGGTTTCATAAGTCGCGGTCACAGTTGGATACCGGAATCATAACCCTGGAGCTTCAAACCCCACCTCCAGCCTCCCAGAAAGATCTTTCTGATTCATGAGCCATTTGAGGCTGGCATAATCAGTTATGATGGTGAACGGGGATCCTTCCACATTAGGGCTGCAATCTCTTCATACTGACGATAGCGGCATAGCATTCAAGTTCTGTAACGCTGTAATTTTTCTGCGCTTTATTTAATTTTGCCAAAACGTAGGCAATATGTCTTTCGTTCTGGTCATCGTCCAGTTGGAACAAAGCCCCTCCCACTTCGTCAGTGGATGCGTCACACTGTATATAAAATTTTCAGTTGAATTCAGGTTGCGTAAGCACCGGTTGCGAAATCAAACTCTGTTTTAAAATTTCAAATGATTTAATTGCTTCGTCCGTCATAGTAAATTTCTTTATTTTGTCTTTCTTGAGGCAGTCGTGCAGCGGAGCTTCAATTGTCACATAGTCCTGTATGAAACGTCGGTAGCAGCCCGATATGCCCAGGAACCGTCGTAGTTGCTTCGAGGTATGGGTAAGTCCCTCACAGCTACCACCTTATTGAGGTGTGTTCTAATGCACCCATCCACGACTACGTACCCTAAATGTCGCACCTCCTTAAAACAGGTATTGGTTTTTTCTAACTTAATCGTCAATCTTGCCTCGCAAAGACACTGAGCGACCTTTTCCAAGAGACACATATGCGACACAAAATCCTCAGAACGAACTAACAAATCGTCCAAATAAACAAAAACAGACTCACGTAGAACGACCGGAATGACCTTGTCCATAAGACGACACATTCGTTTTGCTGCGTTGCACAACCCAAAAGGCATGACAGTAAACTGGTAAAGAGGTTGGCCAGGGACAGTGGAGGCAGTTTTTTCTCGCGAGTTAATCTCGAGGGGAATCTGCCAGAAAGCGTCCTTAAGGTCAGTTGCGGAGTTAAAGCATGTTTTCTGGAACCTACTGAGGTTTCCATCGATGTGGGGTAAGAGGTATGCGTCTGTAATCGTCCTCTCATTCACTTTTCGTGCGTCCAAACAAAGACGGTCTTTTGTGCCCTTAATCACGAGCGGAACCGGCGAATTCCAACTGCTATTTGATTCCTCTATTACTCCCATGGGGTCGACTATACATTAAGGGACCAATTGGTTTTATTCGTAAACCAAAGGGGTTTGAGCTTTGAAATTTTTGCATATAGGTTCTCAAGGAGTTCCCCAACGAGAATCAGTAAGTAATTTTTAATTGTTATTAACAACTTACTAGTAATTAGTTGTTAAAATTACCATGGTATAACTATCACTTTTTATCTACATACGAACACTCACAAGAATTTTATACATAAGTACACTTTATAATGTTTATAAAACCACATCCAACTATTTTCATTTGTTTAAATTTGCGTATTATTGTAAAACTTAATGATTTATTTGTTTACTTTCCGCGAACACAAGCATACAGCCATTTTATCTAATTCACTGCATGCTTGGTGCTACCAGATGCTTTAAATTGCTCTAACGCATGAAAAATTTTTAAATAGTACCAACGAGGAAAATGTACCTTTTTCATTAATCTCCATTTATTTATTTTACGAAAAAAAATAGAAAATTTGGAATAAAAAATCGCGCGATTTTTTATTCCAAATTTTCGCCTGCGGCGCTTTAATTTTTTTAAATAATTTACGAATATTTTATAAAAAATTGAAAATTTGGAACAAACAATCGCGCCATTTTTTATTCCAAATTTTCCCCTGCGGCGCCTTTTATTTTTTGAAATAATTTACGTATATTTTATAAAGCGGCGCTTTTTATTTTTTTCTTCTAATAAATTATATTTACACAAAAACCAAATAAATGTTCGTCCGCGTGTCACAACATGATTAGTTTTGCTTGTGGTAGTAACGCGTCCTTCTGTGTTTTTAAAACAAAACAGGGAAACGCCAGGGTGGCGGAGTTGACCGGGAACTCCAGCCAGGAGCAACCCGGCAACCCAGCAGTAAAGATTTTCATGCGGGAAAAGAAGGAGAATGGAATTAAAGTAGAGGGAGGGGTAACCGAAAGGCGGGAAATGAAAAGCTTACACCAGAGGAAGGTAGAATATGAGGAGACTAGAAGAATAATATTTTTCGAGGCATTTAATAGAAGGAGGAAAACTAGGAACTTCAAGAAAATAGAAAAGATGAAGGAGAAAAGGAAATTTTATAGGGGAATAAAAAGTAAAATTGTGTCAACCATAGTCACCATGAAAGGTGATAACAGATTTTTTGCTAAGACTGGAATAGGAGGTCATGAGGTCCTGGCTCTCTTGGAAGGGGGTGCGGACTCCCCCTTTCTAAAAACACCACCACAATCTGCCGGAGGCTCATAGTTTGATTACAATTTAATATTAAATTTACCAAAAAAATGCAAGAAAACACAGTGAATTGAGCAAAAATGGTGCTACCAGACTTCAAAATATGTATTGATAAAAAACGACTCAATCTATTTTTATCACGCCTTTTTTTATTCCAGATTTTCTATTTTTTTTTTTTATGAAGTAAACGTAATTTATTTGTAATAATCGCATTTTTAATTACAAATTTTCAATTTTTCATGAAATAAACATAATTTATTAAAAGAAAAAAATAAAAAGTGCCGCTTTATAAAATATACGTAAATTATTTCAAAAAATAAAAGGCGCATCAGGCGAAAATTTGGAATAAAATATCGCGCGATTGTTTGTTCCAAATTTTAAATTTTTTATAAAATATTCGTAAATTATTTAAAAAAACTAAAGCGCAGCAGGAGAAAATTTGGAATAAAAAATCGCGCGATTTTTTATTTAAAATTTTAAATTTTTTATAAAATATACGTAAGTTATTAAAAAAAAAATAAAAAGTGGCGCAGGCGAAAATTTGGAATAAAAGATCGCGCGATTTTTTATTCCAAGTTTTAAATTTTTTATAAAATATACGTAAATTATTTAAAAAAATAAAAAGCTCCGCAGGCTAAAATTTGGAATAAAAAATCGCGATTTTTTATGCCAAATTTTCGCCTGCGGCGCTTTTTATTGAACGCTACATACATAGAAAAATGGCACATCAAATTCGATGGGACCAACAAATGGATGAGCGTCGAAAGCTTCATCTTTCATGTTGAGCGAATGCGGGAACAGTATGCTATTTCCTTTTTCCAGCTTTTCACGGACTTTCATTGTCTGGTTTCCGGCGGTGCCTTGAAGTGGTCGATAAGTGCTTACAGGAGTCCCTGTCTGGGTAGACCTACCTCCGGTGTAAAACACAGATCAATGTCCGTTGATCTGCTGCCCAACAAGTTGGTACCAATCGGTGAGCTGGGTGTTCAAGTCCACCAGCCTTGGTTTGGCCGAGGAGGACTATTCACCCTCCTCTTCCATTTTCGGGTAATGGCACCCGGTTGCACGGCAACTCCACCGCGAGTTCCGTGCTTGCCTCAGTATCCCTCTTTCATTGATTTTATAATCTCGGGTATCTAATTGTCAGGTCAATCAGATCGAGATTTGTGTTTTGTCGCAATCAACCTTTTCTGTCCTGCAGTGTTACAACAATGTATAATACATTGTTAACGACAGAGCTGATTTTGCTCAGACATTGCTTGAAGGCGGCACCTCCCTCCAACGCTATGCACCACATGTTATGATCAAAAACGCCCGTTCGCCGTGAACCAACTACCGATGTAATCTATCAGCGCAAGTGTCTTTCCTCATGAATAGCTACTTAAATGTTCCATAGAGTGAGAGTGTCATATAAGTCCTTATGAATAAAACTATCTGGTGGTAATAACAGACAGTGATGCTCACAAGTACTTCCGACACAAACACTCGCAAGATACATCTTCACTAATTATGGTAATAACCCACTTGCGCATCAAGACACATCTCGCTAGTCACAGGTACTTGTGCGTTTATGATCATGTTGCAACTGAACCCAGCTAAGCGTTCTATTCAGTTTTATGCAACTTTGTTCTGCATTATTTGCTACTTTATATATGCCCACATATTCATCGTTATTTGCTACTGTGGTATACATCTTCTAATAACTCGCTTCGTTGTATAATCTTCCTCATTATTCTTCATTATTCATCAATTACGCTCCGTTTTATTCCACAATTCAGGGTCAGTTTCTCAATGAATTTGGCTATACTGTTACAAGCAAGAGACCGAATTCTCTTGAGTTTGCACGCCCCAAGGGAAAACAAGTCTACTCAGGGCGTGCCATAAAGTGAACTCTTATTTGAAACCACAGCCACCGTGATGCTCCCACAAGGGGGCCATCCCAGGACAGGAGGTGAGACTTGAGTACAAAGCATCGTTCGATGCCGTCAGATCACACTGGCTTCTCCTGCTCCCGCGGTAGCAGTTTTTATAAGGACCATGCGTAGGGTCCTACCGGGTGATAGCCGCGTCCACCCTGATACCTTTCGATTAAAACACCTTACTCATGGATTGGGTACCCATGGTATTATGGTCGCCTTTTACGACCGGTATAACTACCGTGGGTATATTCTTTCCCCTAGCCCACAGGGGTGCCTTGAAGTGGTATTGGCAGGTCCTCGAGGACCATGCAAATGAGCCCAAACTTGGAAACTTCGAGCTAAAGGTGGAGATGCTAAGCCACTTCAAGTCCGCCGAGTTCAACTATCGAATCATCCGTGAAATCGTGGAAAGGAAACATCAAACCGCAGAAGCTTTCGATGACTTTTCTTGCGAAGTCCACAACCTGACGTTCCGTTTGCGGAAGAGGATCCCTGAGAAGGAACTGGTTGGCATAATAAGGGGACCAGGGGTGACTCTAGAATGTGTTTGTAATGAGTATTTTAAAAGCAAGTGGGCCTTAGTTCTATAAGTGGACGCCTTTTCGAGATATCGCCATAAAGGTGGACCAGAGGTGACTCTAGAATGCGCTTGTACGATATGGGTATCAAATTAAAAGCATTAATGACGGTTTTAAAAGGGAGTGGCTCTTAGGTTTATATGTGAAGACGTTTTCGAGATATCGACCAAGATGTGGACCAGGGTGACCCAGAACATCATCTGTCGGGTACCGCTAATTTATTTATATATATAATACCACGAACAGTATTCCTGCCAAGATTCCAAGGTCTTTTGATTTCGCCCTGCAGAAATTTTTCATTTTCTTCTACTTAATAGGGTGTCACACACATTTTACAAAGTTTTTTCTATAGTTATATTTTGCGTCAAAAAACCAATCCATTTACCATGTTTCATCCCTTTTTTTACCTTTATATTAAGTCGCTTTCATGTTTGTCCCCTAATTTCGATACGAATTTTTGACCCATGGAAAAGTCTTTTTCCGTAACTTCCCGTTGAGCTAGACACTTGATACTTAGAACATGGTTCAGATCTGAGAGACATTACAATGAAAGTGAAAAAAAAATCCCCTGGGTGGCGCACGGATCGAGATATACAGAAAATCAATTTTAAAATGGTAATTTTGTGATCGACTGTTAACTAACTTCTCGGTGATCCAGAGACTTGAAGCTTAGCACATAGTTTTCGAGTCGATGACACTACACTTCTTGGGAAACAAAATGCCGCTAGGTGGCAGACGAATCGAGATAAACGAAAATCCCTGAAAATCCTTGAAAAAACGCAGGGAATCTTGCAATCGATTTTTGAGTAACTTCCCGGTGAGCTGGAGATATGAAACTTTAGCCGTAAGTCAGAACCCGGTGACAATGCAATATTTTATCAAAAAAATTCCACTAGGTGTCGCATGGATCGAGATACAGTGTACTCTCTCCTAACGGCCAATTCTCTTAAGTGGACACCTCTCATAAACGGACAATTTTTTCAGTACCAAAAAAATTCTTAAGCATTTGTTAAGCTTTTCCCTTTTGAGCAGACAACCCTCCCATAAAAGGACGCGGACACTTGCTTTTTACCCCAAAGGGCTTTTTAATTTCCCATAACCGGACAGCTTACAACACTTTTTTTCATTTACTTTTTACCATATTCCTACAGCTGTTGCTTATTCACTAACACGTGCATGGATGTAGGGGAATCCCCTAAATACGAAGAACCTGTTTTCAATACAGTAAAAAACATAAAAATGTATGTATGTACCTATTGCATACACGTCGTTAGTATCTTCTTGTGTGTGTACGTACGTGAATCGCAATGCCTTTTAATGTTGGCTTTTTAACGCCAACCATTTTTGCTGGGTTCACATATGAAATTTTGTTAATATTAATTTAATTACTTACATGTAATTTGTTTTCTAATTTCTATTGCACTAAATTAATGTATTATATATATTTATTACGAATCGTACGTGCATATTAATATTTGGTTTTATTTACATGCAAATTGAAATTTTTGTTTTCGTATATTAATATAAATTTTAATTTGAGATTTCATGCTTCAATAACAGAGTAATGAAAATTTAAAATTAGGTACAAGCTAGTTTGTAAGTTTGTATGAAGAAAAGTTTAGTTTACCTTATTGACTCGGTTTTTGTGAACGGTTTTTTCCTTTTTATTCATTTCATCTAAAACCGTGACATTAACTCCATCAATTTTTGTGACTATATATGGTCCTTGGTAAATACCTTCGTGTTTATTTCTGGTTCTTTTTGTACTACTACCTTATCGTTTATATTAATAGCTAACGGACGCGTCCTCTTATCATATAGATCCTTATTTTTAATTTTATGTTTATTAATTAAATCTTTTGCTATTTTTTGCTTTTTTTGTAGTCTATATTTTACTTCTTTTGCATAATTTTCAACATTGTAAACTGGATCGATTTGTTCCTTTGAACTTCATTTGGTAAGGTAACATTTCTACCGAATACTAATTCGTATGGCTTAAATCCATTATCAACAAGTAAGGAAGGCTAAGTTCGGGTGTAACCGAACATAACATACTCAGTTGAGAGCTATGGAGACAAAATAAGGAAAATCAATCTGGGGTAACCCTGGAATGTGGTTGTATAACATGTGTATCAAATGAAAGGTATTAAAGAGTATTTTAAGAGAGAATAGGCCATAGTTCTATGGATGAACGCCATTTAGGGATATCGCCATAAAGGTAGACCAGGGCTGACTCTAGAATTTGTTTGTACGATATGGGTATCAAATGAAAGGTGTTACTGAGCATTTTAAGAGGGAGTGGGCCTTAGGTCTATCGGTGGACGCCTTTTCGAGATGTCCCCATTAAGGTGGACCAGGGGTGATTCTATAATGTGTTTGTACGATATGGGTATCAAATGAAAGCTGTTAATGAGTATTTTGAAAAGGAGTGATCCTTAGTTCCATAGGTGGACGCCGTTTCGAGATATCGCCATAAAGGTGGACCAGGGGTGTCTCTAGAATGTGTTTGTACGATATGGGAATCAAATGAAAGGTGTTACTGAGCATTTTAAGAGGGAGTGGGCATTAGGTCTATAGGTGGACGCCTTTTCGAGATATCGCCATTAGGGTGGGCCAGGGGTGACTCTAGAATGTTTGTACGGTATGGGTATCAAACGAAAGGTGTTACTGAGCATTTTAAGAGGGAGTGGGCATGAGGTCTATAGGTGGACGCCTTTTCGAGATATTGTCATTAGGGTGGGCCAGGGGTGACTCTAGAATGTGTTTGTACGATATGTGCATCAAACGAAAGGTGTTACTGAGCATTTTAAGAGGGAGTGGGCATTAGGTCTATAGGTGGACGCCCTTTCGAGATATCGCCATTAGGGTGGGCCAGGGGTGACTCTAGAATGTTTGTACGATATGGGTATCAAACGAAAGGTGTTACTGAGCATTTTAAGAGGGAGTGGGCATTAGGTCTATAGGTGGACGCCTTTTCGAGATATCGCCATTAGGGTGGGCCAGGGGTGACTCTAGAATGTGTTTGTACGATATGGGTATCAAATGAAAGGTGGTAAGGAGTATTTTAAAAGGGAGTAATCCTTAGTTCTATAGGTGGACGCCTTTTCGAGATATCGCCATAAAGGTGGACCAAGGGTGACTCTAGAATGTTTGTACGATATGGGTATCAAACGAAAGGTGTTACTGAGCATTTTAAGAGGGAGTGGGCATTAGGTCTATAGGTGGACGCCTTTTCGAGATATCGCCATTAGGGTGGGCCAGGGTGACTCTAGAATGTGTTTGTACGATATGGGTATCAAATGAAAGGTGGTAATGAGTATTTTAAAAGGGAGTAATCCTTAGTTCTATAGGTGGACGCCTATTCGAGATATCGCCATAAAGCTGGACCAAGGGTGACTCTAGAATGTTTGTACGGTATGGGTATCAAACGAAAGGTGTTACTGAGCATTTTAAGAGGGAGTGGGCATTAGGTCTATAGGTGGACGCCTTTTCGAGATATCGCCATTAGGGTGGGCCAGGGTGACTCTAGAATGTGTTTGTACGATATGGGTATCAAATGAAAGGTGGTAATGGGTATTTTAAAAGGGAGTAATCCTTAGTTCTATAGGTGGACGCCTTTTCGAGATATCGCCATTAGGGTGGGCCAGGTGTGACTCTAGAATGTTTGTACGATATGGGTATCAAACGAAAGGTGTTACTGAGCATTTTAAGAGGGAGTGGGCATTAGGTCTATAGGTGGACGCCTTTTCGAGATATCGCCATTAGGGTGGGACAGGGGTGACTCTAGAATGTTTGTATGATATGGGTATCAAACGAAAGGTGTTACTGAGCATTTTAAGAGGGAGTGTACATTAGGTCTATAGGTGGACGCCTTTTCGAGATATCGCCATTAGGGTGGGCCAGGGGTGACTCTAGAATGTTTGTACGATATGGGTATCAAACGAAAGGTGTTACTGAGCATTTTAAGAGGGAGTGGACATTAGGTCTATAGGTGGACGCCTTTTCGAGATATCGCCATTAGGGTGGGCCAGGGTGACTCTAGAATGTGTTTGTACGATATGGGTATCAAATGAAAGGTGGTAATGAGTATTTTAAAAGGGAGTAATCCTTAGTTCTATAGGTGGACGCCTTTTCGAAATATCGCCATTAGGGTGGGCCAGGTGTGACTCTAGAATGTTTGTACGATATGGGTATCAAACGAAAGCTGTTACTGAGCATTTTAAGAGGGAGTGGGCATTAGGTCTATAGGTGGACGCCTTTTCGAGATATTGCCATTAGGGTGGGCCAGGGGTGACTCTAGAATGTTTGTACGATATGGGTATCAAACGAAAGGTGTTACTGAGCATTTTAAGAGGGAGTGGACACTAGGTCTATAGGTGGACGCCTTTTCGAGATACCGCCATTAGGGTGGGCCAGGGGTTACTCTAGAATGTTTGTACGATATGGGTATCAAACGAAAGGTGTTACTGAGCATTTTAAGAGAGAGGGGGCATTAGTTCTATAGGTGGACGCCTTTTCGAGATATCGCCATTAGGGTGGGACAGGGGTGACTCTGGTATGTTTTTGTACGATATGGATATCAAATTAAAGGTATTATTGAGGGTTTTAAAAGCGAGTGGCCCTTAGATGTATATGTGAAGGCGTTCTCGTGATATCCACCAAAATGTGGACCAGGTGATCCAGAAAATCATCTGTCGGGTACTGCTAATTTATTTATATATGCAATACCACTAACAGTATTCCTGCCAAGATTCCAAGGGCTGTTGATTTCGCCTTGTAGAACTTTTTCATTTTCTTCTACTTAATATGGTAGGTGTCACACCCATTTTACAAAGATTTTTCCAAAGTTATATTTTGCGTCAACAAACCAATCCAGTTACCATGTTTCATCCCTTTTTTCGTATTTGGTATAGAATTATGGCATTTTTTTCATTTTTCGTAATTTTCGATATCGATAAAGTGGGCGTGGTTATGGTCAGATTTCGCCCATTTTTTATACCAAGAAAAAGTGAGCTCAGGTAAGTACGTGGGCTAAGTTTAGTAAAGATATATCGGATTTTGCTCAAGTTATTGTGTTAATGGCCGAGCGGAAGGACAGACGGTGGACTGTGTATAAAAACTGGGCGTGGCTTCCATCGATTTCGCCCATTTTCAGAGAGAACAGTTACCGTCATAGAATCTATGCCTCTACCAAATTTGAGAAGGATTGGTAAATTTTTGTTCGACTTATGGCAATAAAAGTATTCTAGACAAACTAAATGAAAATGGGCGGAGCCACGCCCATTTTGAAATTTTCTTTTATTTTTGTATTTTGTTGCATCATATCATTATTGGAGTTGAATTTTGACTTAATTTACTTATATACAGTAAAGATATTAAATTTTTTGTTAAAATTTGAATTTAAAAAATTTTTTTTTTTAAAAGTGGGCGTGTTCTTAATCCAATTTTGCTAATTTTTATTTAGCACATATAGAGTAATAGTAGTAACGTTCCTGCCAAATTTCATCATGATATCTGCAACGACTGCCAAATTACAGCTTGCAAAACTTTTAAATTACCTTCTTGTAAAAGTGGGCGGGGCCATGCCCATTGTCCAAAATCTTACTAATTTTCTATTCTGCGTCATAACGTCAACCTATCTACCAAGTTTCGTCGCTTTATCTGTCTTTTGTAATGAGTTATCGCACTTTTTCGGTTTTTCGAAATTTTCGATATCGAAAAAGTGGGCGTGGTTATAGTCCGATATCGTTCATTTTAAATAGCGATCTGAGATGAGTGCTCAGGAACCTACATACCAAATTTCATCAAGATAACTCAAAATTTACTCAAGTTATCGTGTTAACGGACGGACGGACGGACGGACGGACATGGCTCAATCAAATTTTTTTTCGATCCTGATTATTTTGATATATGGAAGTCTATATCTATCTCGATTCCTTTATATATGTACAACCAACCGTTATCCAATCAAACTTAATATACTCTGTGAGCTCTGCTCAACTGAGTATAAAAACTGTACTAGGAGTTGAATTATGCAAAAATGTAAAATATTTCAAATAAACGTCCTATTCGGGGAAGTTATCATTTAGAAAAGCTCGTAAATATTCATTAAACACCCGATGATTTCTTTCAATTGTACCTAGGGTTCCATGATGGTAAGCCGTAGAAAAATTATGTTCGATTTTTAGGAGTTTAGTTAATTCAGAGAAAATTTCATTTGTATATTCGGTTCCTAAATCGGTTTTAATTGATTTCATTATGCCATAAATGAGGATGAAGCCTTCAAAAATTGCTGTTGCAATTGTTTTTGCTGTCTTATCAGGGATTTATATTGTAACTAGGTATTTGCTTAAGTCGCACATAATGGTAACCGCGAACCTATTCCCATTATTCGACTCAGGCAAAGGTCCTATTGTATCTATAACTACGACATCGAAAGGTTTGTAGGGTGTTGGTGTAAGCACCAAATTTTCTTTGGTTTTTGGCTTCACTTTATTCAAAAGGCATTTTTTGCAATTTTTGACGTATGTGGCAATATCACGGGTCATACCTTTCCAATAATATTTTGTACGTATTTTTGCGTAAAGTTTTTTATTTCCGCAGTGACCTCCGGGTATGGGGTCATTGTTGTAAATTTCCATTAATTTAAGTTTTTTGTCGTTGTCCGTAACTGTTTCGACAGGTTCTATTAATAGTATTTGTAAATTTTTTAGAATTGAATTCCCTGTACTTTTAAAATTTGAAATAGAAAAATATTTAAATATTTCATCATCTTTTTTTCATTCTGCTTGCTTAATACTGTGTTTACCAGCTTCTTTTTTAAGCTTCAAAAGTAATTCATCTAGTTGCATTATTTTGTTAGTACACACAATATTAAGTAACTCGAGTTTTTTATGTTTTAAATGCGCATATATTTTTAAATTGATTTTATCATTATCGTTGTCATGACATATTTGGTTTTCTATCCTATGGATTTTCTTGGAAAAATTATATGAAAATTTGTCGAATACCTGTAATTTGACATTTGCTTCGTTTATGTCTTCAGCCGATTGTTGTAATTGTTCATGACGTTTCGTCATAGACCTCGTCTGTACTGCTAAAATTTGATTATTGGAATTTTTAAGTTCTTGAATTGAAATTCGCGATAATGCGTCTGCACCTTGGGAATAAAAATAGATGATAAGCTGAATTTCAACGAGCACGTGGATTAAACGGTAGGAAAAATAGCGAAAAAGTTATATTTTACACAACGAACCTGCAAATATTTAAATAGAAGGTATAAAATCATCGTCTACAGATCTATAATCGAACCTAATTTTATTTATTGTCCAACTATATTTTTCATCTTGCGAGATAGTCAGATATACAAGCTGCAAAAGCAACAGAAACGCGCTATGAGATTCATTCTCAAAAAACGGTATGACACACCTATCAGAGACATGCTATGCTCTCTTAATTGGCTTAGCATTAGACAGCAACTTTTTTATTATACCATAAAATTTATTAAAAACATAATAGAAGGAACTTTGCCTGCGTATTTGAGGACTAATATGTAAAAGATGTGCACTCTGTAAATACTCGTAATAAAAATGATTTTAATCTGTGTAAAGATGTGCACTCTGTAAATACTCGTAATAAAAATGATTTTAATCTGCCGGCTTATAAAACTGAAGCAGACAAATGTAATCTGTATTATAAAGGTCTTAAATCCTATAATGAACTAACGAATGATATTAAATCATGTCATTCCAATAAATTTAAACAAAAATTGTACAATTATTGCAGAACACTACCAATTTAGTGCTGGACAGGCGGACTTCCATAGCATGGATAGAAGTGCAGCGAAACTATACTGCTATGTAGCGCAAAGACTTCCGAGCTCTTGTACGCATACAAAAAAGGTTGCCGAAGGACATACTGAAACGCATCACTCGATTAACTCAGTGAATCGCCGTGCAGATGTTGCCTTCGCGCTTTACTAATATGCGTAAAATGCCTACATACTACACAAGCACAACGCTTTGTTCGCATGATCTGGAAGTCTCCCATCCGGAGTACTCCAAGGTAGGACATATATGTAACTATTCAAGATTGCATAGTCCAGAAGACAATTATAAACATGTAAAATAGATTTAAGTTAGGCTTAGGAAAGCCGTAATAAATAAATACATTATACATTATACATTATACACCTACGTTAGATTTTCCTTTAATATATTCTATAGTAAAATTATATTCGGACAATTCCAAACGGATTCTGGAAAGTTTCGACGACGGATCTTTCATATTAAATAGATAAACTAGTGGACGATGATCTGATTTAACTTTGAAGTGAGTGCCATAAATATATGCACGAAATTGCTTTATTGCAAAATATATTGCCAAAAGTTCTATTATTGCTTTATTTTTTTTCCGATTTGCTAAAGGCTTTTGAAGCAAAACAAATTGGCAAGTCGTTACCATTATGAGTTTGACTCAGTATTGAACCACAACCTAACTTTGAAGCATCAACCGTAATTAAAAATTCTTTGGTGAAATCTGGATATTTTAATAGTTTTGGAGAAATCAGACTTTTTCTTAGTTTTTCGAAAGCTAACTCACATGCCGTATCCCAATTAAATTCAACCTTTTTTCTACTCGGACGATTCAATGGAGCTGCTAAAGAAGCGAAATTTGGAATGAATCTCCTATAATAATTTGCAAATGCCACGAATCTTCGGACAGCATCTTTATCGCGTGGCTTAGGATACCTTTTAATTGCTTCAATTTTTGAATCGCCTGGTAGCAAACCATTTGCTGAGCATTTATGCCCTAAGAAAGTTACTTCAGGTCGAAGAAAATTACACTTTTTTGGGTTAAGTCGCAAGTTGAACTTCCTACAGGTCTCGAAAACTTTTTTTAGATTATTGAGATGATGTGCTTTACTACATCCAATTACTATTATATCGTCTACATACATAAAGGCTTGGTTGGGTGAAATACCAGAAAATGCAATTGACATCATTCTTGAAAATGAATTTGGAGCCACGATTAGACCAAATGGTAACACCTTCCATCGAAAAGCTCCGCGGTCAGTACTAAAAGATCTTATGTCTCTTGAATCTTTGTGAAGTTGAATTTGGTGAAAACCCGAAAAAATATCTAAAGTAGAAAAGAATTTCGCACGGCCAAGGTTATCGAAAATATCGTCTACACGTGCCAAAGAAAATTTATCGGCAATTAACTTTTTATTTACAGCCCTAAAGTCAACGCACATTCTATACGATTTTTGGCCATTTAGGTCTTTTTTCGGTACCAAAATCAAAGGAATGTTATAATTCGAACAACTATTTTCGATCAGATCGTTTTCCAATAATTTATTAACCTGTTTATTTATTTCTTCGCGTTGAGAAAACGGTAGGCGGTAATTTTTAATGTATACTGGCGTCGTATCGTTTAGTCCTAGTTTTTGTTCATAAAAATTGTTTATTGTCATTTTATCATTGTCTAGCGCAAAAATATCGGAATATTGTAAACACAAGTTAATAAGCTTATTTTCAGCACAATTAGGTATTTGTTTTTCTAAAATGCTTTTAAGTTCCTTGATACGACTATCTTGCTTTACCGGGTTATTTATTTTATAAACGTGATAATTAGAACATTTTTCTGTTTGGATGTTGCAGTTATTTACGTATTTTACGCTATTTGTTGTGTTTATTACTTTAATGATCGGATTACTAGTATCAACTATACATTTCGCTGTGAAAACACCGTCAGAAATCTCTTGAGAATCCACGAAAAGTGGTTCTGAGTCTTTTCCCAAGGCGAAAATTCTATAAACTTCGCAACGAGGTGGTATAACAAATGTATCGCTTTCCATTCCGTGAAGGATGGGAAGTGCGATCTTTTCATTGCCTATCCAGAAGGAAATGCAATCCTTACCAAGTATTCCATCTGATGGAATGTTGAAATAATTGTCTACCACGTGCAACGTATGTTTGATATACAAATTTGAAAAGAGTAAGTTAGTTGTAAATGTACCTAATGTAGCAACTGTATCTGTAGTTACTCCAGTAATATTAATTGTATCATTGTTATTAATTGACAAATTTTTATTAAGAGAAGAAATTCTAATTAACGAAATGTCGGCTTGTGTATCGACTAGAAATGTACAAAATTTGTTAGAGCCAGTGATATTTATTTGTATAAAATCGGAATAATTTAAGTTAAGACAATAAACGTTTTTAGAAGAAAAACTGTTAGCTGAATCAGTTAGTAATTTATCCCGTCCTCCCTCAGTGTTCGCTCCTGAGGGGCTTCCCTGTTTAAAGCCCGGACGCTTGCATTTCTACCTCTATTATTGGAAGTGTTAGAACCGTTATTATTGTTAGTACGACTATTGTTGCTATTATTATTATTGTTAGACTGATTCCGATTTCCGCCGCCGGAACGGAAATTTTGCCTTCGATTGCCGCGATTGAATTTGTTGCCATAGTTATTGTTACTAAAAGATGGTCTATTTTGTCTATAATTGTTAAAGTTACGACTTTGATTTTGGAAGTTTCGACCTCGGTTATTACTTTGATAATATGATAATGACGGATCTTTCATATTAAATAGATAAACTAGTGGACGATGATCTGATTTCACTTTGAAGTGAGTGCCATAAATATATGCACGAAATTGCTTTATTGCAAAATATATTGCCAAAAGTTCTAATTCTATTATTGCTTTATTTTGTTCCGATTTGCTAAAGGCTTTTGAAGCAAAACAAATTGGCAAGTCGTTACCATTATGATTTTGACTCAGTATTACACCACAACCTAACTTTGAAGCATCAACCGTAATTAAAAATTCTTTGGTGAAATCTGGATATTGTAATAGTTTTGGAGAAATCAGACTTTTTCTTAGTGAATTTCCTATAATAATTTGCAAATGCCACGAATCTTTGGACAGCATCTTTATCGCGTGGCTTATACTGTTTTCTCACAGAACCTTAATGATCTCATTTCACCTGCTAATGAAATCGTAAGTTTTTTGCTTTCACACAGAAGTAACTGCTCGATTAGTATGAAGGATGAGACAGACAATCATGGCGGAACGATACAAGGTGGGAGCATGGTGACATACCTACAAACAAACAAAATTCCATGTACTTGTAAATTCGATGGACAAATGTCAAAATCGAACTGCGCCGGTAGTTGATGTATCAAATCAAATAAAAAAGGTTATAATCAGCTGTTCGATGCGCCCACCTTGTATCGTTCCGCCATGCAGACAATGACATTTGTTTTGAAAACTAAGAAACTGAAACGGAAGCGGAACGCTGCCAACAGAGTTGCATTGTGCTTTTGACTTCATTAGGCATTCGATTAGCTACTAATGAACTAATAATAGATTCGAATTTTGTAGGGAAGATTGAGCTCAATAAGCGTCTTAATGTAGAAAATTGCCTTTATTATTCAATAAGCCGTCTGTGTGAAATTAGTATTAGGATACCTTTTAATTGCTTCAATTTTTGAATCGTCTGGTAGCAAACCATTTGCTGAGCATTTATGCCCTAATAAAGTTACTTCAGGTCGAAGGAAATTACACTTTTTTGGGTTAAGTCGCAAGTTGAACTTCCTACAGGTCTCGAAATTTTTTTTAGATTATTGAGATGATGTGCTTTGCTACATCCAATTACTTTTATATCGTCTACATACATAAAGGCTTGGTTGGGTGCAATACCAGAAAATGCAATTCACATCATTCTTGAAAATGAATTTGGAGCCACGTTTAGACCAAATGGTAACACCTTCCATCGAAAAGCTCTGCGGTCAGTACTAAAAGATGTTATGTCTCTTGAATCTTTGTGAAGTGGAATTTGGTGAAAACCCGAAAAAAGATCTAAAGTAGAAAAGAATTTCGCACGGCCAAGGTTATCCAAAATATCGTCTACACGTGCCAAAGGAAATTTATCGGCAATTAACTTTTTATTTACAGCCCTAAAGTCAACGCACATTCTATACGATTTTTGGCCATTTAGGTCTTTTTTCGGTACCAAAATCAAAGGACTGTTATAATTCGAACAACTATTTTCGATCAGATCGTTTTCCAATAATTTATTAACCTGTTTATTTATTTCTTCGCGTTGAGAATACGGTAGGCGGTAGTTTTTAATGTATACTGGCGTCGTATCGTTTAGTCCTAGGTTTTGTTCATAAAAATTGTTTATTGTCATTTTATCATAGTCTAGCGCAAAAATATCGGAATATTGTAAACATAAGTTAATAAGCTTATTTTCAGCATAATTAGGTATTTGTTTTTCTAAAATGCTTTTAAGTTCCTTGATACGACTATCTTGCTTTACCGGGTTATTTATTTTATAAACGTGATAATTAGAACATTTTTCTGTTTGGATGTTGCAGTTATTTACGTATTTTATGCTATTTGTGGTGTTTATTACTTTAATGATCGGATTACTAGTATCAACTATACATTTCGCTGTGAAAACACCGTCAGAAATCTCTTGGGAATCCACGAAAAGTGGTTCTGAGTCTTTTCCCAAGGCGAAAATTCTATAAACTTCGCAACGAGGTGGTATAACAAATGTATCGCTTTCCATTCCGTGAAGGATGGGAAGTGCGATCTTTTCATTGCCTATCCAGAAGGAAATGCAATCCTTACCAAGTATTCCATCTGATGGAATGTTGAAATAATTGTCTACCACGTGCAACGTATATTTGATATACAAATTTGAAAAGAGTAAGTTAGTTGTAAATGTACCTAATGTAGCAACTGTATCTGTAGTTACTCCAGTAATATTAATTGTATCATTGTTATTAATTGACAAATTTTTATTAAGAGAAGAAATTTTAATTAACGAAATGTCGGCTTGTGTATCGACTAGAAATGCACAAAATTTGTTAGAGCCAGTGATATTTATTTGTATAAACACGGAATAATTTAAGTTAATACAATAAACGTTTTTAGAAGAAAAACAGTTAGCTGAATCAGTTAGTAATTTGTCTCGTCCTTCCTCAGTGTTCGCTCCTGAGGGTTTAAAGCCCGGACGCTTGCATTTCTACCTCTATTATTGGAAGTGTTGAACCGTTATTATTGCTAGTACGACTATTGCTGCTGTTGTTATTATTATTATTAGGCTGATTCCGATTTCCGCCTCCGGAACGGAAATTTTGCCTTTGATTGCCGCGATTGAAGTTGTTGCCATAGTTACTGTTACTAAAAGATAGTCTATTTTGTCTATAATTGTTAAAGTTACGACTTTGATGTTGGAAGTTTCGACCTCGGTTATTACTATGAAAATTTCTAAAATTGTTATTGTTCCGCGCCCTAAATGCTAAAACTTGGCCTTCTTTTATTTCATTTGATTGTTCTACAATCAGTTTAGCTACTACGTCCTTGGAATAAGAAAAATTGGTTGAAGCGAGGATTGATTTGACTAAACTGGTTTTTGCGTTCAATCGGCAAACGTTAACTGTTTGCTCGATGGCCATTTCATGGGCTTTGGCCTCAGTAATCCCTTCGATAATGAACGAAAGCTCTAAAGAATCAGAAAATTCCTCGACGCGTTTTGCAAAACCGGTGTAGTTATTATTATTAACTTGCAAAGCCGCAATTTTTCCGGCCACAACTTTGGATTTGTCGGGTTTTATATGGTTACGTAGTGCTATTTTTATATCATTAACTGAAAGTACTTGAGTTGGTATCGCTTCTCGAGCTTTACCATCGAGTTTGGATTTAATATATGAAATACAGATGCCAGTTAAATTTTCGTCGACAAATTGTTCGATTAACTCAATTTTATTAATGAAAGATTCGACACCCAAGCGCTCACCGCTATAATTTTCACGCATAATACCAGCACCCATGCTGATAAACGTCCTTTTTTCTTCAGGAGTCGCCATATTTGTATCGGAATTTGGTGGATTTGAAATATTTATTTCGGGCAATTCCTCAAATCCGTGATATTCTCCGGATAAAGAAAGTCTAACAACAAGGTTTTTGATTGTGTTTAATAGTCAAGCTGGTCTCACTATGCATTTGGGTATATGATGTTCAAAGATAACATGGTCACCTTATTCGTACGCTAATTTTGTCAGCCGACATTACGGTACTCATAAATCATACCATTTTACCGTGCCTTCGCTACATCATTTTGCTATTTGCCCATACAAAGGTATACATCTTTAACATACGTACATATGTACATAGCAGAAGCTACAAGAATTGCATTGCATTGATTACTTGTATACTAATCTCATATTTAGTGAGCCGTTATGCGACAATAACAATTTTGTATTACATATTGATATATAATAAAGTTATATAGACTAACGTTTCAGTTTAGAATGAAACCTCGTCAAATAAACCAGCAACCAGAATCATCGCTATTTTTCTGTTGAGTGTTTAGGCGGTACAGTTCCTAAACATTTCTGGTGCCTCCTGTGAGGATAAGTATCTGCGGTGTCGGCTTAGTTTTTTTTGATTAACATACACATAGTATGGCGGCCTTAAATTTGCGCTCGTCCTCGCGAACATCGCTTCAGCGGATCTGGAGCCAGGTCGAAGCGTTGGATTGTCCAGATAGCATCGAGGCCGACCAACTGTTATCTACATCGCTACAACACTACAACCGGTTCGTAGAAAACCACCTATCATTGGTATCAGCAGCTCAACCGGAGGAACTCGACGAACACGATGCACTTTTTGCAGCAACAGAGGAAATCTACAACAACATTTGTATAAGATTGAAACGCCATAGGTCAGAGGAACGGAAAACTGTGCAGGTAACACCGTCGTTCAATTTTGCTGCAGACATGAGGTTGGATCCGGTGTCAGTACCCATTTTCGATGGCTCACCAGCGAACTGGTTAGTTTTCAAGGATATGTTTGAAACTATGGTCCATAACCGAGTGGATCTGAATTCAACATACAAGCTTGGCAAGCTCCGCCAATATGTTAAGTCAGACAGCGTTCCACTAATTGGAGGTTTGTATACGGGCGGATATGAAGAGGTTTGGACAGAACTTAAGCGTCGTTTTGACAATCCTCGTATACTTTCACAAACCCATGTCCAACGTTTACTGGATCTGCCCAACCAACCAGGCGAAACGCAGAGGGCTTTGAGCAGCATTGTTGACTGCGTACGTAACACATTTCGCGCACTTACAGTGATGAAAGTACCAGTCGAGCAATGGGACGCCATAGCGGTGCCGATTTTATTACCCAAGTTACCTACTATAACCCGTACCGAGTGGGGCATGAGTCTAACAACCAACGAGATACCAAAACTTGAAGACCTGCTTCATTTTATTGAACGTCGTTCACACAATTTGCCTGCTGAATTGCCGGCAAGCGCTACTAGTTCAACTACGAGGAATACATCAAGGACAGTAAGAACGCACATAGCTGCAGCCTCACCGCGTCCACACGTATCTTCAGCACAGAAACATCCCGTCGTTTGTCCTCAGTGCACTGCCACGCATCGCCTAGTGAAATGCCCTCAATTCCAGACTCTATCGGTTGATGCACGATGGAACAAGGTAAAGGAGTTGCAGCTTTGTTTTAACTGCCTACGATCCGGCCATAGCATTCGAGAGTGTCCGTCAGGTGTTTGTTCGCAGTGTCAGCAAAGGCACAACACCCTTTTGTGCCGCAAGTTTGAAAACGCTACAGCATTACAAACAACTGGAACGACGTCAGTCAATCAGCCCCTCGTGAGCCGTCCCAATAACTCCCCAGCTGTTGCACCTCAGGTATACCCTCGACAACAATGACGGTTTGGTAAAGTCCGATCATTTCTCCTGCAAGGTGACCGGACTGTTCTTTTGGCGACAGCGAAGGTGCTTCTCAGTGGTCGCAATGGAATGCAGGAATGTCGAGCTCTCTGTGATACGGGTTCCCAGGTGAGCTTTATATCAGAATCTATTCTAACTTTGTTGGATCTTCCCAGGTATGCTGGTAAGGTTCCGGTCGAAGGTGTTGGTTCAAGTTTCGGAGCCCACACGAAGGGCATAGTTACAGTTCATATGCAATCAATGGTTGATGAAACATTCGCACTCAACTTCAACGCATACATACTTGACTCAATTACATCAACCACCCCTTTTGTACCCGTTAATACTTCTGCGTGGAGCCACATGCAAGGGCTTCAATTAGCTGACCCTACGCTGGGAACACCCGGCGCAGTGGACCTTCTTATTGGTGCTGACATTTTACCCGCTTTGATCTTGACTGGAATTAGATCAGGGCCCGACAATATGCCTTGTGCCATCCGCACGCGACTAGGTTGGATTGTTTTTGGTCCCGTCGCAACAACCGGCTGTATTTCCACCTTTCATCATTCATTTAGGGAACCCAATCCAATCGACAATGCATATCTTGATCGGTTGCTGGGTAAGTTTTTGGATATGGAGGAACCAACGGTAGAAGTTTCATCTCAGCATGATGAGTGTGAAACAATTTTCGTCAAAACTGTGACTCGCTCTTCTGATAACCGATACTGCGTTCAAATACCGTTCCGGCCAGATGCACCGCCACTTGGTAATTCGCATCAGGCGGCACTCCGTCAATTTCTGCAACTAGAAAGAAAGCTTGCTGCAGATTCATCCTTACGTGAAAGGTACATACAGTTTATGCGTGAGTATGTGACACTGGGTCACATGACTCTCATCGAGGCTAATGAAACTAGCTGCATTCAATGTTATTATATACCCCACCATGCCGTTACTGGTAAATTTCGGGTGGTATTTAACGCCTCGTCCAAAACCACTAATGGCGTATCGCTTAATGACACCCACTTTGCAGGACGCCAACTGCAGGACAATTTAGTGGACATACTTCATCGGTTTCGACGATTTCAAGTTGCCATTACAGCTGATATTAAGAAGATGTTTCGGCAGGTGTGGGTGGATAAACGGCATCGAAGGTGGCAACAAATTTTTTGGCGGGAGTCGCCTAATGAACCTTTACGAACGTACAAGCTCAACACAGTTACATATGGTATGGCCTGTAGCCCATACAATGCAATCCGGGCATTAATACAAAGCGCTTTGGATAACGCTAAAGTCATCGCTGACGCCAGCCGGGCAGCCGCAGCGCGCAGCAGCATACTTAAATGCTTTTATGTCGACGATTATTTGGATAGCGTCGAAGGTACAGACGTGGCCATAACACGAGCCCACGACGTAAGCACAATCCTGAAACAAGGTGGATTCGAATTGGCCAAATGGAACTCTAATTGCTCAGTGACCTTATCGAAAATAAGTCCTTCAGCCCCAGCGGATTTGGCAGTTATTCTAGATGATCATGACACCAAGGTACTCGGCCTCCACTGGAATCCAGCTACCGACTGTTTATTTTTCAAGACAAATGTATGTGATGAATTACATGTTACTAAACGCATTATTTTGAGGGATACAGCTCGGCTATACGACCCGACTGGCATGTTAGCTCCCGTAATTGTGGTAGCAAAGAGGTTCATCCAGGCGCTCTGGAAAGCTCAGCTCGATTGGGACACACCAATAACATCGGAACTTTGTGAAACTTGGCTAGCATTTCGGAATGATCTTCCAGTACTAGAAAGAATACGAATACCACGGTGGCTTGGCATAAAGAGCACTACATCAGTTACTCTGCACGGATTTTGTGACGCAAGCATTTCCGCATATGCAGCCGCAATTTACGTACGCTGTATGGACGAATATGGAAAACCGAAGGTAACACTCGTAGCCGCTAAAACCAGGATTGCACCTATTAATCATCAGACTATTCCACGTTTGGAACTGTGTGGAGCGCAGCTATTAACTAGCACTTTAAAGAGTGTTCAACGATCACTGAATCTAGATGGTATCACTTACACCTTGGGGAGCGACTCTACTATAGTTCTCCACTGGATAAAAAAAACCACCTTCCACATTTAAGCAATACGTAGCCAATCGTGTGGCCTATATACAGGCCAACTCAAATGCTGATGCTTGGAAGCATGTTCGCTCAGAGGTCAACCCCGCTGATTGTGCCAGCCGCGGTGTAACCCCAGCCGTACTAGAAGCACATGCACTTTGGTGGACAGGACCGGCCATGATTCACACTTTCGATGAAGTATCACCGGTATTCCCCTCTATGTCCTGTGAACAAGAACATATTTTCTCCGACGAAACCCGATCAGTTAAGGTCTTACTCGGCGTGCACACGAAGCCTCCAATGCTTATGGCAACTTTCAACAATCAGCGAATTCCTCTGGTTAGTAAATTCAGTCGACTTAGCAGATTGCTTAACACCACTGCACGTCTCCGGCGGATCATTCCACGTTTCCAGAACCATCGGCGCGATGATGTTGTCACAGCCGAAGAAAGAGAGTGGGCACTTGAAGTGCATGTCCGACAATCGCAAGGTAACGCATTTATATCCGACATTAATGCTCTCAAGTCTCGTTCCAGATTAGACCCCTCAAGCAAGTTGCTTCCGCTCAACCCGTTTTTGGATGATCGCGGTATAATTCGCCTTGGTGGCCGGCTGATAAATTCTGATTTACCAGCCGAACAACGGAATCCTATTATCATACCACGCGACTGCGCTTTGGCAGCGCTACTCATACATGAAGCACACATATACTGCTTACACGGTGGAATACAATCCATGCTACAACATCTACGTCACAAATTTTGGATAATTCATTGCCGAACCTTGGTTAAGTCGCATATACATAGGTGCATTGTGTGCCGCCGGTATCAGAAGATAACCCAACGACAGCAGATGGCATCTCTCCCAAAATCTCGTGTTTTGGTATCTCCGCCCTTCACACATACTGGCCTCGACTACTGTGGGCCCTTTAATGTGCGGGTTGGAAGTAAGCGATCACATACAACAACCAAATGCTATGCAGCGATTTTTATTTGCATGGCCACCAAGGCCGTCCATATTGAACTGGCGGAAGACTTATCCACTCAGGCATTTCTTGACGTTTTCGACCGCTTCATTAGTCGTCGAGGAATAAGCTCGGTTATGTACAGCGACAACGGCACGCAGTTTGTCGGTGCCAGTCGACAGATGCAAAGGGATTTAGAAGAGTGGGTAAGTGACAGATCACGGCAGCACATCGCAACAACTGGCACCCGTTGGAAATTCATCACTCCTGCAGCTCCTCACCACGGAGGACTTTGGGAAGCTGCTGTACGGTCCGCCAGAAAACATCTCTGCCGTACAATTGGACGACAAACGCTACGATTTAATCAGCTTAGTACTCTTCTAGTAAAGATCGAGGCCGTTTTGAATTCCCGTCCACTCGTACCGCTTCATGACGATCCAAATGGCTTTCTGGCCCTTACACCAGCGGATTTTTTGATTGGACGCCCGTTGAATTGTCGACCGGAAGTACCTGTTCCTGAAATTCCTCAAAACCGATTGCTGTATAGGCAGCAGTTGCAACAAATGTTTGAGCATTTCTGGAAGCGATGGCAACGAGAATATCTATCTACTTTGCAGGCCCGTAACAAATGGGCTAAGTCAGCGCCAAATTTACAGATAGGTGATGTTGTTCTTATTCTGAACGAAAATTTGCCCCCCAGCTACTGGCGCATCGGGCGCATCATTGACGTGCATCCAGGTAAGGATGGCTTAGTGCGCATAGTCACAGTGGAGTACAATGGTGGAACAAAATCGCCCGAAGGTACATTCATCAAGCATATATGTCAGCGCCCTGTGCAGAAGATATGTCGTCTGGTTGACGTAGACGAACCCATCCTGAACCGGGAAGGTTCAGCCGGGCAGGATGTTTAATAGTCAAGCTGGTCTCACTATGCATTTGGGTATATTATGTTCAAAGATAACATGGTCACCTTATTCGTACGCTAATTTTGTCAGCCGACATTACGGTACTCATAAATCATAACATTTTACCGTGCCTTCGCTACATCATTTTGCTATTTGCCCATACAAAGGTATACATCTTTAACATACGTACATATGTACATAGCAGAAGCTACAAGAATTGTATTGCATTGATTTCTTGTATACTAATCTCATATTTAGTGAGCCGTTATGCGACAATAACAATTTTGTATTACATATTGATATATAATAAAGTTATAGAGACTAACGTTTCAGTTTAGAATGAAACCTCGTCAAATAAACCAGCAACCAGAATCATCGCTATTTTTCTGTTGAGTGTTTAGGCGGTACAGTTCCTAAACAGATTGTACTGGGCGAATATGTGGTTGAGGCTTCGGAAACTGGGCTTTTAAAATCAAGATTTTCGGAATCGGAACTTTCGGAATTAAAATTTTTGGAATTGGAATCTGAATTTTTGGAATTTTCGGAATCTGAGTCTTGTTCTGAAATTCTGGGAACTACTTTTTGGTTTCTAAGAAACATATGTAGTAGGAAGCAAAGAAGAAATATTTAAACTGATTAAAGTCCAATTTGTAGAAATTGCTTACGAAAATTTAACAGAAATTGAAATTGAATTGAATGTTGATGTGAAATTGAAAGAATTATCCGGCAATTTAATGAAAGACTGAATATTTAATGATAAATTGAATGTATATTGAAGTAATTTAATTTAATTTGATTTCAAAGGAAAGTATTTTATTTGGGTATAAGGACGCACCGCTTTATTAAAAAGATCTCAATGTGTTTGTGTTATTACGGACGCACCGTTTTTATTAAAATTGTATGGTTTTATTTTTATAGATACGGGTGCACCGCATCTTTTTCAAATTTGTAATATGAATATCCTCGGACGCACCGGGATTAAAAAAAAAATTTCATTGGTTTTGTACGGAACTACCGTTTTATGCTAAAAAAATTATGTATGTTTGTTTACGGACGCACCGTATTTCCAAAAAAAATCAAAATCTCGTATTTGTGTTGCCATGAAAGGTTGGCAAAATAAATTGTTACACTTGAAACGTAAGTACGTATATGGGGTAGTTGGGCAAAAAACCAAAAAAAGTTTTCATAAATTGGATTAGAATCAACGAGATTAAATTTTTACATATTTATGAAGTTGTGATTAAGACAGTTGAAATATACGGAATGTGAAAAGTAGAAAAAAGAATTTTATTTGATTAGGTGCATTAATTGGAAAATTTTAAGTTTGGGTTTGTCTAACTGTGACCCATATTATTTAAAAAAAGTTCATAGAAAATTTTTATAAATGTATTTGTGTTGTGCATTTCTCTTTTTTTTTTGTATTTTCTGTAATGTTTTACTAATAATACATTTTGTTTGAAAATAGTAATAGTGATTACAGAGGTGATGTTGATGTTTGGTATTTATAGGAACAATTAATTATAATATAGTAAAATGATAGGAAATTATGAAAATTCAAAACTACAATCTTTTTTAAAGAAACAAGTTGAAAGAAAATTTTAATAGCCTACTTTTGTTTTGTGCACACTGTGCGCCATACCCGTACTGCAAATTTTTCTGAAGCAGCTATTCGTTGCCGGTCGAATAATATAATCATCTCTGCCGCTGCTAGTCTGCCATATTATACCCTCTTCTGTTATATAATAACCTCCTCTGCTAGCGTTCTGCTGCTGCTGATGTTTGCTGTAGTTTTTGGCGTTATGTATAGGTATAGCTGTACATATAGCCGTAATTGTTTGTGGCGTGTTCTCACTATGACCGTTATGTGGTATTTGAGGTACAGTACCCCTTTTGTAGTTTTAGGTTTTATATATTTTAGAATTTATCAATTTCGCAAATTATTACCGTATGTATGTATAAATTATCTCCGTTATGTATTAAATTTGTCGATTTTTCCATTTTTAATAATTTGTAGTTTACCTCTGTTGTTGTTAGTTTTCTAGATTATGTTGTATTTGTAGATCTTCTGCGTTTTTCTTTACAAAAAACTTATGTAGTTATTTCGCTTATTTTTATTATCTCCGAATAAATTAGTTTTACATATTATTATTTGCACTCCAAATACCACCCTATGTAACCATTTAAAAGCTTTTGCAGAGAAAATTTATTTTTATTTAATTCAGTTGCCTTTCCGCAATTTTTTTTTTGTAAAATTTTTTAATACTCGTATATTTTTGTAAAGTTTTTCATGTTTTAAAAATTTTTTTTGAATGTTTTTAAATTTTTTTTTCTAGGGTTTGCCTAAATTTTGTATTTTTTCTTTTTGCATATGTGTATTTTGTTAGTATTTCATTTCAATTTTGTGTAACCTTTTGTGGTTTTTTTTCCCCACTTAATCGGTGGTACACCCACGCCTGTTGGGAGGTTTGCCTCCTTTGGGCCACTCGCCATATATGCAGGCCTTCGGCCCACGGTCGCCATTTAAGGTTGGCTTTTTAACGCCAACCATTTTTGCTGGGTTTTGATACTCACGTTAATTTGTGGGTATGCAGCCCAATGCGCACACACACTTACTTGTTCTGTTTTTTTGTTTAAATAAATAAAAATGTTGTTTTTCTATGTTTTACAATAGAGTGTTTCTTTTTATTTTAAACATTTACTTCTTTTAAATTTAGGTCATAAATAACTTCACTTTTCTTAGCTACTTTTCCTTTTCATTGGCACGACCGCCACTCTTGTTCATTCACACGACTCTAATCTATTCGAGATATTGAGAAAACTAGTTTTAAATTGGGAATCTTGCAATCGATTTTTAACTAACTTCCTGGATATCTAGAGACTTGAAACCTGAAATATAGTTTAAATCTTGGTGACAGTGAATGTTTGATCAAAAAATTTGAGCTATGTAACGCACGAGTCGAACTATTTAAAAAATTAGGCCATACCTTCAAGGCTAGCCTCCTGAGTGTTGCAGGCGTTGTAGAATTCCACCTCGTTGAAGGCCCAACTCAATGCACGTCCTTGCATACTTTTAGGTGTACGCGACTTTCACCACGATTTTTTTAGACTTCAGACATATGCGAATTTCACCACGCTTTTCAGCTGTGCAAATTAAGTAGCTGACAAACGAGGTGGAATTCTCTTTTTATGATGCGAGGTGGAATTCTGTTGTTTTCGCCAGTGTTGTCAGCGAAAATTCCACCAATTCTCTTAAGTCTTGCTATTTTGAACAAAAAAATAAAGTTAAGAATTTTCACTTAGGAATTACTTAAATTACTAATCAAAATTGCAATTGCCTTTTTGCAGGCAGTACTAAAAAATTTAAAATAAAAAGATGATAAAAAAATTTTAAAGACTACCTTTATATAAATGGACCAAAAAATAGAAGGCAATTTTTCCTTTAATACAGACATAGTGTTGTTGAATTTTGACTAAAAAACTTTAACAATAGCTCTTGTAAAAGAATTTTGGGATTTAAAATTATAAAGGTAAAGTGCGTGTTTAAATTCTAAATAATCAATTAATTAATCCCAAGTACATGGTTTGCCTTAAATTGAAAGATTGTGCTCCACTTTCATAGTTTTAAATCCCAAAATTCTTTTAAAAGAGCTATTGTTAAAGTTTTTAAGTCAAAATTCAACAAGACTATGTCTGTATTAAAGGGAAAATTTCCTTCTATTTTTTGGTCCATTTATATAAAAGTAGTCCTTAAAATTTTTTTATCATCTGTTTATTCATATTTGGTATAGAATTATGATATTTTTTATTTTTCGTAGTTCCGATATCGAAAAAGTGAGCCTGGTCATAGTCGGATTTCGGCCATTTTTTATACCAAGATAAAGCGAGTTCAGATAAGTACGTGAACTAAGCTTAGTAAAGATATATCAATTTTTGCTCAAATTATCGTGTTAACGGCCGAGCGGAAGGACAGACCGATTTCGCCCATTTTCACAGAAAACAGTTATCGTCATAAAATCTATGACCTTACCAAATTTCACAAGGATTGGTAAATTTTTGTTCGACTTATGGCATTAAAAGTATTCTAGACAAAGTAAATGAAAAAGGGCGTTGCCACGCCCATTTTAAAATTTTCTTTTATTTTTGTCTTTTATTGCACCATATCATTACTGGTGTTAAATGTTGACATAATTTACGTATATACTGTAAAGATATTAAATTTTTTGTTATAAGTTTTTAAAAGTGGGCGTGTTCGTCATCCCATTTTACTAATTTTTATTGAGCACACATATAGTAATAGGAGTAACGTTCCTGCTAAATATCATCATGATATCTTTAACGACTGCCAAATTACAGCTTTGAAAACTTTTAAATTACCTTCTTTTAAAAGTGGGCGGTGTCACGCCCATTGTACAAACTTTTACCGATTTTCTGCTTTGCGTCATAAGGTCAACCCACCTACCAAGTTTCATCGCTTTATCCGTCTTTGGTAATGAATTATCGCACTTCTTCGGTTTTTCGAAATTTTCGATATAGAAAAAGTGGGCTTGGTTATAGTCCGATTTCGTTCATTTTAAAAAGTGATCTGAGATGAGTGCCCAGGAACCTACGTACCAAATTTCATCAAGATACCTTAAAATTTACTCAATTTATCGTGTTAACGGACAGACAGACAGACAGACGGGCGGACGGACGGACATGGCTCAATCAAATTTTTTTTCAATACTGATGATTTTGATATATCGAAGTCTATATCTATCTCTATTCCTTTATACCTGTTCAACCAACCATTATCCAATCAAAGTTAATATACTCTGTGTGCAAAGCACGCTGAGTATAAACATGTTTTCCTAAGCAGAAATTAAAAATTTCTGCTACTGGTTGAGCAACCGTGAAGTTGCCAAAATTAATCTGATTTTATACTTATATATCTACTTCCTGCCAGTCATGTTGCTGTACCGCCGCCAGTCAAAAAATGTTCATATTCTTTCCTTCTTTTGCTTTATGCTGCCAGTCCAAATTGCTCATTATCCCCTTGCCTTATGCTGCCAGTCGTTACTATGAGTTCCAGTTTTCTGTAATTGCCTTGTTACCGATTTATATTCCACTTCTTTATGCTCGCCGGTTTTCCCTGCAGTTGTGAAATTTGTTCATTCGAGCACCCGTCAATAACTTCTTCGCTTCGTCATCACAGTGTTTGCCTTTGCAGGTGGGTTTTTTTTTTTCTTCAGTAGTATATTTTCCGAAACGGTTTTTTCTTCAAGCACATTTCTTAATATTGTGGAAGTACGTTTTGTAGATTTTCTATGTTCCTCGAAGTTCCAGGAGATTGCTGCCTTGAGGTAGGATCCTTGTGTCTGCTAATGAAGCTTAGCAGGTTTAGGCAGGATCATTTCAAGAGTTTAGCAGTCGTCTGCTTCAAAGCAGCAGTATGCTGATAGCTAAACTAGTCTTGCTTTTTTTAGGAGGTTAATTTTAAATAGAAGTCCGCTTACTAACGAGCAAGTTTTACAGGATCGCCATGTGAGGATAAACAAATAATGCTTGGTTACTCGTTTGGTGCCCACACGATCATTGTCTTCATTAACGAAATTACCTTAATATTTATACAAAATTATTCTAATTAATGCATATTAACTACCTACATACATATTTACATTAATACAAAATACATTACATTACATTAGTACAAAATATGAACTGCGTGATTTTGCTGTTGTTGCTTCTGGTAGTTGATGCTGCCGTCGCAAAAATTTTGCTGTAGTGTTTTGTAGCACTAATGTGGATAGCTGATAGCGCTTTAGTGTGTGTTGTTGTTGCTGCTACTGACAAAATCCAATATCGCAATTTGGTCTGTGTGCCGCCAATAGGTTAGGTTAGGTTAGGTTGAGGTGGCTGCCCGAGGGCACACTTAGGCCAGTGATATTAGGCCCGTTGTGATACCACGAATGCCGCCAATAAGAACGTATTGTTTTACAATGCCCCCATACCTGACAAAAGTCTCTCCGTCGTCACTTAGTCATATTCCCTATACCCTCCCTCACCTGACCTTGCCACGCGCAAGCGCAGGACCAACACCAAATATTTTCAATTAACCCCTCATATTGATAGAATATTCGTTTCAGCCATACATTTCATTAGTTTATTGATAATTCTTTGGCTTAATTCTACACCTCTGTGCCAAAGAATGGGGAAAAAAGTGTTTAAAAAAACGAAGGTGATTACAAATATGAAATAAACAAAAATAAAATTCAGATCAAATGTAAATATTAAAAATAAGAACAGAATTCAGTGGTAAAATTGGCTAAAATACCTTACACTTATTTTACAGGCCCATTTCCATGTAAGGGAAACGAATAAAACAATACAGCATAAGACCTCTCATACAATTCCAAAATTCAATTCATAAAAAAAATAGAAAGGAAAAATTATAATAATAACAGAAACTTACTTATAACTACTTAATCTAAAAATTAAAAAATGTTTGAACTCGCCTAGTGCCTCCTTTAACGATCTTCAAACTAATACCAATATATCATAAAAGTCGGAACAGTGTGCAAAAAATAAAACCCAAATCAAATGCTTGGAAATAAACGCGACAAAAAGGTATGGACTTGAATTTGTTTCGCACTAAATAGGCAAAAACACCGTGCAGTTAATGATTATGCAGAAAATATATGTTGGGCTGTGTATGTATGATTGTGTGTGTTTAGTGTCAATTTGAAGTAACTACGTTTGTACCTATATTTCCTCGTTTATTTTTATTTTTTGGCTAATTTCTTAACTAATCCCATATAGGAATTATCCTCAACGCTAATATATGTACAAACATACGCTACATACATAAGTTTAAGAATGGCACTCACCGCATTACTCACTCCTATGTAGGCGCCTGCATCTCGTTGAGTAGCTACGCTGAATTGTTAAATATACTACGCTCAATCACTCGATCAGATCGCTCGCTTGTGATCTTGATTTGTGAGTAATTTAGTAGTGATAAATTTATAGCCGTGGCGACAATGCACAAAAAATGCGCTTAAAAAACAAGACGGAATAAAATTAGAAATGCATAGCTATTTTAATATTTATTTTAATTCATGATAGTTTCGGTAATAGTGAAGTTAAATAAATTTTTAATATAGTTGGAAATTTCTGAAACTCAAGTTGTTGTTGTACTAAGTCAAAGAAACAGCGTGTATGGATAGACACAAGTGGAAAGCGAATCCCACGAAATGGAAAAGGAACGAACAGGAACTGAAATCAACGCCAAAATGTAATAAAAGGAATGAATAAGTGAAAGCAAATCTAAAAAAAGTAAAGAAGCAAAATTTAAATGGCCAAGAATAAAAAAAATGACCAAGAAATTTGTAAACACCGATTACGTTATCAAAAAAAATATAATTAAAATCAAGAAATGAGTAAAATAATTATAAGCATAAATTATGTTGAGAATGGACTAGACAACGCAAAATTTTCTTTCCCCCTTAGCCCCTGTTCAACTTTACTCTAGGTTTCTAGGAAAAATGACCATATACAAAAATAAACAAATATCTACAATACAATATAATGTGTATATAAAAATTGAAATTAGTTGATTTTGTTGTTGTTGCCTCTGGTAGTTGATGCTTCCGTCGCAAAAATGTTGCTGTAGTGTTTTGCAGCACAAATGTGGATAGCTGGTAGCGATTTAGTGTGTGTTGTTGTTGTTGTTGTTGCTAATGACAAAATCCAATATCGCATTTGGGAATGTGTGCCGCCAATAGGTTGGATTAAGTAAGTTATGCCAGGAATGCCGCCAATAAGAATATATTGTTTTTATTGTTGTTGGCCTAATTCCGCCGATCCTAGTGAGATATTCGCGTTTGTGGTGCAAAAATGTGTTGGAGTGATTTTTAAAATAAATATAAAATAAAAAAAAGATAATAAAAAAGTTTTAAGGGCTGCCTTTATATAAATGGACCAAAATATAGAAGACAATTTTTCCTTTATTACAGACATAGTCTTGTTGAATTTTGACAAAAAAACTTTAACAATTGCTCTTTTAAAAGAATTTTGGGATTTAAAACTATAACAACTCCATGCGCGTCCTTTCAAACTTCCAGGCATGTGCGACTTTCACTCACAAACGAGGTGGAATTCTAGAACGCCTGCAACGCGCACGAGGCTATGCATGGAGTTCTGCCTTAATTCAATAAGCATAACAATTTTGTGCCGGCAGTTTTTATAAAAGGTTAAAGTCTAGTAACAGCCTAATTTGTTTAGAGAATTACATCTTGGTTGTGGTGTATCACCACCACTAATAGTTCATTCACCAGAACCCGTGATTCACCACTTGTTAGGTCATTGCTCCCAAAAATTCACCAAAGAAAATTAAAGTATAAGAAGCTTCATGATATAGAATAGTGGGTTAAGCGGGTAATAGACGAACGAAAGTCCGAAATTAACTGCCTTGATCGGAATTAACTTGAAGATAATCCTCATAGTTAATTCCCAAGATTTAAGAGAATTAGTGGAATTTTCGCTGACAACACTGGCGAAAACAACAGAATACCACCTGGCATCATAACAAGAGAATTCCACCTCGTTTGTCAGCTACTTAGTTTGCTCAGCTCAAAATCGTGGTGAAATTCGCATACGCCTGAGAGTCTAAAAAAATCGTGGCGAAAGTCGCGTACGTTTGAAATTATGCAAGGACGTGCATTGAGTTGGGCCTTCAACGAGGTGAAATTCTACAACGCCTGCAACACTCAGGAGGCTAGCCATGAAAGTATGGCTTAATATTCTAAATAGTTCGACTAGCTCGAATAGCTCACATTTTTTGATCAAACATTGCACTGTCACCGAGTTTTAAATTATATTTCAGGTTTCAAGTCTCTAGAGTGTAAACAGCCAACAATTTAATCCCAAATATTTAAATCAGTTTAATATGCTACCCTGCTGCAAAAATAGTCTAAATGTTCTTCAACACATAAATATGCATTTGATAATTGCTGACATAGCCATTCGCACGATTTAATACAGGTCTGTGTACAACACACAACCAAACAAATTTGAATTCTAGTAAATTTGCAAACATTGCATTCCCCACAGCTCAACACAGATGTGTAGTTACATATTTTGTATCGAGTTGTATGTAGGTATGTAAGTATGTATGCTTAAATGTAAATATGTATGTAAGAATATGTTTAGAATAATTTAATATAAATAAGCTGAAATATTTGAATAAAGAGACATTCAGAATTCGCTCACTCATTAAGGTCACAACTCTTTTTATTGCATCTTAATCTTTTATATGGCGATCCTGCCTATGATGCTACTGGCTGAATTTTCAGCCTAATTTCATAGCTGGAAAGGATTTTACTGGCCAATTACAGCCTAAGCCTTGTAAAAGAAGCAAATAATGTTTTCGATGAATTAAATTCGGAACACTCAAAAATGACGCCATTTAGCAATTTTTATGATAATTTACGGGCTTTATAATCGAATTGATGCAGGAGCAGTGGAAATGACCAATTTGGAGCACTCAAGAATGACGCCATTTAGCAATTTCTATGATAATTTACGGGCTTTATAATCAAACTTATGCAGGAGCAGTGAATATGACAAATTTGGAGCACTCAAAATTGACGCCATTTAGCAATTTGTATGATAATTTACGGGCTTTATAATCGAAATGATGCAGGAGCAGTGGATATGACAAGTAAAAATATTGATATTACCTTGGAAGGAACAAAAGAACCACATCCGGGATAAACTGGCAGCATAATAAAATATAAATATAATAAATATAATTATCTTAATTTTGAAATAGTTTTAGACATTATTTCTAAGCAGGCAAAATATTCGGGCAACCTAACGGCTGCCTATTGACAAGCAAAAATTCAAATTTCTGCTGTAGAAACCTTTTTTTTTTGCTAAATTTTGAGATATGTTCCAAGAAGAGAACATACAAGGTCAAATTGATCAAATTTTTGAAAGATTAGTTAAACTAAATATGAAGGTCGAAGAAGGTGAAAACAAAACACCTGAAGTACCCAAACAAGGCCCTAAGCCAATAACAATTGAGGAATATAGACAGAGAAATAAGATTCAAAAAATTGAGGAACCTAAAGTTCCAAAACCGATAAAATTTAAAAGAAAAATAGGAGGAAAGCAATATGCCATTCGAAAAACAATAGCCAAGATTTATGAAAAAATTAATTTTAGCGCAAATCAGGCAGAAAAAATTAAACTACAAAAAGAAATCAAGGAATTAAGGAAAAATAATTATCAAAATAAAAACCAAACCCAGCAATGTAAACATTAGGGTGTTGAAAAAAAAAATATAAAAATAAAATACAATTTTGTAAAACTATTGATTTTAAAATTATGGAAAATCAAGAAAATTTAAAAGTTATGTAAAAGCCCCACTTGAGGACCTTACAAATGAAATTAAAATTGTAGATGAGGAAAAAACTCTAATTTGGTTGAAAAGTCATTGGAAACTTATTGAGATGCCTGGGGAACCAACAATAAGGAATGTTAGGAACCCACACGCAACAGCAGCTGAAGAGATATATAGATGGGAAGTAAAATTTATGGGAAGAACAGATTAAAATATTGAAAACAAAAAATTTAAAAAAAAAGAAGAAAACACAAAAAATTTTTTGTCTTCATATTTTTTTTTACGATGGGAGGCCAAGAATCAAAAATAGAAAAACCAACGGCACACGTTCTAAACTCAGTCCAAGTAGTAGACCATACTGAGGCACTAGATACTATTAAGATCATACTTCTAATCATATAATCTCACTGGCAAGATATGATATAGGATTCATAGTACCAACGAGTTTCAAGAAGGAAATAGAAATAGACTATAGCACATTCCTTCTGGAGTCAGCATCCGATTTAGAAGAGGAACCAAAAGTAGAGCAAAAAGAAAAAGAAAAACAGGAACAAAAAGAAATTTTACCAGAGACACCAAACTACCAAACAAGAAAAGACAAAATGGCTTAAACCACAGTAGAATTCTTAAAAACGGATTCGTCAATTCTACCTGAGTTTGATGGTAAACATGAGAACTTACATATCTTCTTAGACTCACTAGATATCCTAGAACAAATTAAGGATACTCACGAGACCATAGCAGTCTCCATGATAAAAACTAAGCTCAAGGGAACAGCTAGAAACCTTTTGAGCACTGAAAATTCAATACTAGCAATAAGCCAAAAGTTGAGTTCAGCAATTTAAAGTGAATCTGTAGAAGTTTTGACGGAAAAACTCCTAAACATTCAACAGCGCAGTAAAATTAAAAATTAACAAAATCTTTGGAAGGTGCTTACATATCAGACGGTCTTGCACCTGATGTGGCAACCAAATATGCCACACAATCAGCTGTAAAGGCCATGTGTAAGAACTCGGCTAACGAAAGAGTTAAACTGATAATGCAAGCAGGAGCGTTCACATCTATGAACGAGGCTATTTCAAAATTCACGAATAGCTGTACTAAAGTCACGGTAACCCAAATACAGTGTTACGCCTGACGCGCTCACAAGGTAATTACCGAGGTAACTTCCGAAGAAGCTACCAAAATAATAATTATCGAAGTAACCAAAACTGAAGATATTACGGTAATACTAACAGATATAATAACAACAATAGTAATAGACAAAATAATTATATCCAAAGACATAATTTTGGAGGTCAGTCAAGATCATCCAATCAGAGTAACACGAGCAATCTCCGTAATATAAACCAACAGGAAAACCAGCAAACTCCACTCCAACAGTAAATTCTAACGGTAATAAAATATGCACATTCAACTTGCATCTAAACAGCTACATATCTTCCAATACTACCCTAAATAAGTCAACTTCGACGTTCCTGATAGATACAGGAGCGGATATCTCAATAATAAAGAAGGGTCAAATTGACAGTAATGTCACAATAAATACCTCACAGATCACAGACTTAAGAGGTATTGGCCGAGGCATAACAAGCACACTTGGAACGGTAAAAGCAGATCTAACAGATGATAGTATTTTAATAAGACACAAATTTCACATAGTAGAAGACAAAGACTCCACTTCATTAAAAAATATAATTGCATTTTAGATTATAATAAAAATGGGGAGGGCCTAATACTACGACCATACGACTACCCAGAAGATATAGTTATACAAATGACAAATAAACCAACAATTAATAGCTTTAAAATACGCGCAATAGCCGAAGTAATTAGACAGGTTCATATCAATAGTCACAATAAGGAACTATTAGTACCTCATGATTCAAGGGGTTGTGTAGCGCAATATATAGCTTCTCCAACCCAATTGTCAACTCACCTTCGAGCGGCGAATCCCGTTTCACTAACAGACGAGGCTCTGGCGACCCCAAGCTCCTCATGGAACTTGGGGGCGGGGAGGGAGGGATGGCCTGAAGGTTTAATGTGGCCATATAAATCGTTCCCGAGATGGTCGGGCCAGCACCTTAATGGTGCTGTGTTACCGGAGCGTATCGGATCTGTGTCTGACAAAGGACCATCACATCGATAACACTCCCCAAAGCCTTCGGGGAGTAACCTAATCGCTACAACAACAACAACAACATTAGTACCTCATCAAGAATTGACCAATGACCAACACGATAGTAAACTCAAATCAAGCTTTAATAAGAATAATAAATACAACAGATAAACATGCAATCATTCAAGATTATGACATCAAAACAAAAAGTTTAGAGGATTATGTAATAATTGAAAATACACCTCACTGTAAAGCTAATAATAAAGAAAAGTTAGAAAGATTGAATAAAAATTTCCCACCATTCGCTAGTAAAGCACTCAACACATTATGCTCAGAATTCGTTGATATATTCTCACTAGAAACAGAACCAATTACGACCAACAACTTTTACAAACAAAAGTTGCATCTGAAGGATAACACTCCTGTGTATATTAAAAATTATAGACTACCCCAAGCACATAAGAATGAAATAAATAAACAAGTAAATAAACTAATTCAAGATGATATTTGTGGAGACCTGTATCGGAGCAAAACTAATATTCATGGTAACCCTGGTGTGGAATATAATATGTTGTAATATATTGTATTGTATTGTATTGGATTGTATTGTATGGCATTGTACTGTCTTGGAGTGCGTGCGCGTGTGTGTTTTCTTATTTAATACTAAAGGCTAGGTTGCTACATTGGCGACGAGAATGGGATCTGAAGTTGCGTTAATAAAACGCATTATAATTGTATTTCTGTTTCATTATAGGCACTGCATCAGGCGTGGTGAATTTGACACGGTGTGGGCTCAATACACACACATAAAGAGGAACACAACCAAAAGCAATTCAATTTGCATAGCACGCGCGCAAGAAAAAACCAGATTTGATATTTATTGAAGTGATACAGAGAAAAACGATATATGTTTGCAAAAGCAGCGCATTTAATTGTGCTTAAATATATTTCCATTGAACTGGTAATATGTTTTGGAAAATTTAGACAAAAACGATTATTATCTAAATGTAGTAAATTTGTTATGTGTTGCAGGCCATTGAATTGGTGCATAGACGTACGCATTAAATTTCTTCTTTGAGATAATCATTGAATTGATGAAAAGAGATTCGAATTCTTAGTAGACGAGAGCAGCGCATTAAATTGGGTTTATATAGGTACATGAATATAGAACAATTTTATTGTTCATTAGATTGTGAAAACTCACAAGCTTTGCATTGGAAATTATAGGAGTGCACATTGAATTGTGCAAGCGAACTATTTATTTGGCGACAAGCATACAAATTAAATTAAAATTGAGACGTTGCTTCGAAACTTCAGCCGAGAGTATTGTAACAAAGTTTTGCGTTCGGTGTACGAACGTATTTCAACCAAAATGACTGAATTCAAGCCGTTCTTATGCGAAAATATAGACAAAAGTTACTGCGTAATGAGTGGGAAAAATGGTCCCGATCCTTGTCTCTATTCATTCAATCTGAAGAAATAATTGATCCTGTTAAGCCAAGGAACAAACTACTGCATTTAGGTGGGCCCCAATTGCAAGAAATTATATTCAATATTCCGAGTGCTCTTGTAGAAGTTAACGAGAATACCAAAAATGATGTTTTTAATATATTACTGCGAAAATTGAATGATCTTTTCTCACCCACACGTAATTCCACCTTTGAGAGGCATTTATTTAGGAAATTATGTCCGTCAGAAGGAGAAGATTTCAATAAATTTTTGTTGCGCCTGAGACATCAAATGTCCAAATGCGATTTTGGATCAACCAAAAATTAAATCGAAAGTAATTGCTTAAAAGACAAATTAATTGATTCTTGGGCACCGTCTGAACTTAGAAAACGACTTCTTGAAAAATAACAAAACTTAGATGAAATTATTGAAGCATGCCAGGTGCACGAACAAATTAACAAGCAGTCGCAAAGTATGGTGGCAAAACCAGATGGTGAGACTGTCAACAAGATATCGTTGAAAAACCGACAAGAAAAAGATAGTTCCAGTGAATGTGGCAGATCCGGTAGGTTGGGGCACAAATACTACGATAGTTGGCCGGCGCGAAAATCGAAACGCAATAAATGCGGTCTGATAGGCCATTTCGCTAGGAAGTGTAAGACAAAGGGCCAAAAGCGTAAGCCGGGGGAATATGAGCGTGGCAGTCCAAAAAAGCGTCGTTTCAAATCTTCCACTGTAAAATATGTACCTTGACGAAGAAACAGATTTTATGGAAAATAAGTTTGCTGATACGGGGTGTTTTAAAGTAAATTGTTACGGCCAAGAAGATCAATTTATTGAATGCTGCATTAGAGGGCATGCCATTTCTATGGTGATTGACTGAGGATCGCGTTTCAACCTGCTCAGCCATGACAAATGGATTGAGATAAACGAGAAAAAGGTTGTTTTATTTAACTTACTTACTTACTTACTTAATTGGCGCTTAACCGTCTAAACGGTTATGGCCGTCCAACAAGGCGCGCCAGTCGCTCCTCCGCTCCGCCAACCGGCGCCAATTGGTCACACCAAGGGAGTTTAAATCGTTTTCCACCTGGTCCTTCCAACGGAGTGGGGGCCGTCCTCTACCTCTGCTTCCATAGGCGGGTTCCGATAGAAACACTTTCTTGGCCGGAGCATCATCTTTCATTCGCATAACATGGCCTAGCCAGCGCAGCCGCTGCGTTTTAATTCGCTGGACTATGTTGATGTCTGCGTGTAGCTCGTACAGCTCATCATTAAATCTTCTTCGGTACTCGCCATCGCCAACGCGTAGAGGTCCATTAATCTTTCGAAGAACTTTTCTCTCGAACACTCCCAAAGCCGCTTCATCTGCTGTTGTCATGGTCCATGCTTCTGCCCCATATAGCAGGACGGGTACGATAAGTGACTTGTAGAGTATGATTTTCGTTCGCCGAGAGAGGACTTTACTTTTCAATTGCCTACCTAGTCCAAAGTAGCATTTATTGGCAAGATTGATTCTTCGCTGGATTTCAGTGCTGATGTTGTTGCTAGTGTTGATGCTGGTTCCCAAATAAACGAAGTCTTTTACTATTTCGAAATTATGGCTGCCAACAGTAGCGTGGTTGCCAAGGCGCATATGCGCTGACTCTTTGCTCGATGACAGCAGGTACATCGTTTTGTCCTCATTCACCATCAAACCCATCTTTACCGCTTCTTTTTCCAGCTTGGAGTAAGCAGAACTAACAGCGCGGCTGTTTAGACCGATGATATCAATGTCATCAGCATATGCCAGTAATTGCACGCTTTTATAGTATATTGCTCCAGTGCGGTTAAGTTCTGCAGCTAGTATAATTTTCTCCAGCATCAAATTGAAGAAATCGCAAGATAGGGGGTCACCCTGTCTGAAACCTCGTTTAGTTTCGAACGGCTCGGAGAGGTCCTTCCCAATTCTGACTGAGCTGATGGTGTTGCTCAACGTCATTTTGCACAGCCGTATAAGTTTTGCGGGGAAACCAAATTCAGACATAGCGGCATATAGGCAGCTCCTTTTCGTGGTGTCGAAGGCGGCTTTAAAGTCGACGAAGAGGTGATGTGTGTCGATTCTCTTTTCACGGGTTTTTTCCAAGATTTGGCGCATTGTGAAAATCTGGTCGATGGTAGATTTACCAGGTCTGAAGCCGCACTGATAAGGTCCAATCAGCCGGTTCACGGTGGGCTTCAATCTTTCGCACAATACACTTGAAAGGACCTTATATGCGATATTAAGAAGGCTGATTCCACGATAGTTGGTGCATTTTGCAGTATCCCCCTTCTTGTGGACTGGGCAAAGAACACTTAGATTCCAACCGTCGGGCATGCTTTCGTCCGCCCATATTTTGCTAAGAAGCTGCTGCATGCGCCTTACCAACTCCTCGCCGCCGAACTTGAATAGCTCCGCAGGCAACCCATCAGCACCCACGGCCTTGTTGTTTTTCAATCTGGTTATTGCTATTCTAACTTCGTCATAATCGGCCGGGGGGCATATATTCCATCATCATCGATTGCGGGATCGGGTTCTTCATCTCTGCGCGGTGAATTGCTGCCTCCATTTAGGAGAGCAGAGAAATGCTCCCTCCATAATCTAAGCACTCTCTGGACATCAGTTACAAGGTCGCCGTTTTCATTCCTACAGGGGTTTGCCCCGGTCTTAAAACCTTCCGTCTGTCGCCGTATTTTTTGGTAGAATTTTTGGGCGTTATTCGCACTCACGCCTTTCTGCTTCTGCTTTTTTCTTCCTGAAAAGGCGTCTCGCTTCCCTTTTCAACTCACGATAGCGTTCACACACTCCTCTTGTCGCGCTCGCTTTTAACGTAGCCCTGTAGGCAGCATCTTTTCTTTCGGTTGCAACGCGGCATTCTTCATCATACCAGTTGTGTTTTCGTGGCCGCCGGTAACCAATTTTTTCCTCGGCGGCAGTACGAAGTGCTTTGGAGATATGCTCCCACTGCTCCTGTATTCCTTCATGATGAGTTGTGCCCTCCGAGAGCAGGTGTGAGAGTCGAGTTGCGAAATCATTGGGAGTCTGTTGTGATTGAAGCTTTTCGACGTCTATCTTTCCTTGTGTTTTTGTTCCTTGTTTTTAGCCGCGTTGAGGTGGGTGCGTATTTTGGCTGCAACGAGATAATGGTCCGAATCGATGTTAGGTCCTCGGATCGTGCGCACATCTAAAACACTGGAGGCATGCCGTCCGTCTATCACAACGTGATCGATCTGAGTGCGAGTATTTCGATCAGGAGACAGCCATGTAGCTTGATGTATCTTTTTATGCATGAACCTCGTGCTTGATATGACCATGTTTCGAGCACCGGCAAAGTCAATCAGCCTCAGTCCGTTAGGAGAAGTTTCATTGTGTAGGCTGAACTTTCCGAAGTAGGGCCAAAAACACCTTCTTTGCCCACCCTGGCGTTAAAGTCGCCAAGCACGACTTTTATATCATGACGGGGGCAGCGCTCGTATGTGCGTTCTAATTGTTCATAAAAAGTGTCTTTCACCTCATCGTCTTTCTCCTCTGTCGGCGCATGGGCGCAGATGAATGATATATTAAAAAATTTTGCTTTTATTCGGATAGCGGCGAGACGCTCGTCCACAGGCGTGAACGCCAGCACTTGGCGACAAAGTCTCTCTCCCACCACGAATCCGACGCCGAAACTGCGCTTATTCGCATGGCCACTCCAATATATGTCACAATTTTTGATCTTCTTTCTTCCTTGCTTCGGCCAACGCATTTCTTGGATGGCGGTGATGTCAGATTTTGCTTTGACGAGGACATCAACCAGCCGGGCATCTGCACCAATCCCATTCAGGGAGCGGACGTTCCAGGTGCATGCCCTCAATTCATTGTCCTTCAAACGTTTGCCATGGTCGTCATCAATAGAGAGTGTATTTATCCGAGGCTTGTTGTTATATTTCATTGGAGTATGGTTTTACGTGGCGGGTCCCAAGCCCAGCGCACAACCCGCTCAGCGGGGGTGAAAATATTACTTGGCACGTTTATATAGCGAGCCGCTTGCTCCAAGACAACGCCCGCTTGCAGCCGCACCTAGAGGTGTACAGACGCTGCCGATGAAATCTCCACCGGCTAGCCCTTAAACCGATTATGTCAGAGTGGCCTAGCCAGGTTGTCGCCTTCTCACATTAGATCACCGCTAAACGGGTGTTTAGCGGCTATCCAGAGGATACTTGGCCGCAAGCGACCGGCAGTAGTGAGCTGCTTGAACCGCATGCAAAAGAATCGCTCTGGCCATTCCCAGGTGAATGGCGGTCAGAAGCTTTCCCCACTTTCGTGGACTTCTACACACGGCCCCACCCTCCAATTTATTTAACGTTCGTACACAATCAGCGAATCAGTTCAAAGCATATGCTGCGAGTCAGCTCCTCAAAGTCCTTTTCGTCTTTGAAGCACCGATAACTATTGGGGGCGATAAAGAATTAATTGCAACATTTTATGTAATTGAGAACGCGACACAATCTCTTTTAGGTCGTGAGACAGCAATAAAATTGCACGCTCTAAAACTAGGTCGAAACGTGAATAGTATTGAAACTGTTAACCCATTTCCCAAAATTAAGGATATCAAAATAACCTTATCACTAGACCTTTCAGTGAAACCCATACAACAGCCTATGCGGCGAATACCCATTGCTCTGGAGGAGAAGGTTGAACGAAAATTAAATGAAGCACTTAAAGAGGACATCATTGAGCCAGTGGTGGGACCAAGTCCTTGGATCTCACCAATTGTGATTGTCTTTAAGGAAAATGGGGAAATGCGTATGTGCGGCGATATGCGCAGGGCAAACCAAGCGGTTCTTAGGGAAAATTACCCATTGCCAACGTTTGACACGTTTATGACTAAATTAAGGGGCGCAAAATTATTTTCACGGCTCGACTTGAAATGGGCGTATTGGATGAATCCTCAAGAGAAATTACCACGTTCATTACGCACAAAGGTCTTTTCCGATATAAAAGATTAATGTTCGGTATTAACTCAGCCCCAGAATTGTTTCAACAAGTTTTAGAAGGACTATTATCTCCTTGTAAAAACTGTGTAAATTATATCGATGATGTTATAGTTTTCGGGGAAACAGAAACGGAACATGATGAGGCTCTGGGAAAAGTTCTAGAAATTTTTAAAAATAATTGCGTTTTATTAAATCATGAAAAATGTGTATGGCGTGCAAACGAATTAAAGTTCCTGGGACATACCTTGTCCGATGAGTTTATATTACCATACCCGGAGAAAATAGAAACAATTCAAAGCTTTAGAGCACCAAATAGCAAGGAAGAGATTAGAAGTTTCCTGGGCCTAGTCACGTATGTTGGCAAATTTATCCCAGACATGGCTGATATAACTGAACCATTGAGAAGCATACTGAAAACTAATTGTAACTTCAAGTGGGGGCCAAAACAACAGGCTTACTTTCAGAAATTAAAGACGCTTCTTTCCAGCATACCAAAACTGTCGTATTTCAATCCAAAACGTAAGACTAGGCTGATAGCGGATGTGAGTCCCGTAGCTTTCGGAGCTGTCCTCATTCAGTTTGACTTGAGTGATGATCCACAGATAATCTTATTCGCCAGCAAAAGTTTTTCAGATGTGGATAAGAGGTACTCCCAAACGGAGAAAGAAAGTTTAGCTCTTGTATGGGCGGTAGAGAGATTCTATTATTATTTGACTGGTCTAGAATTTGAGCTTATCACTGATCATAACCGCTAGAAGCCATTTTTGAGCCTACGTCCAAACCTCCGGCTAGGATAGAAAGGTGGCTTCTGAGGCTGCAATCTTACAAATTTAAAGTAATTTATCATGCGGGGAAAGAAAACATTGCGGATTCCATTTCGAGGCTTTGCAAAATTGAGAACACAAGCAGTTTTGATGAGAACGGTGAACAAAATATATTTCATATAATATCGCACTCAACTACGTCTTCCCTCACTATCTTCGAAATTGCCAAGAGAAGTGTCAAAGATGAAGAGATAAGAGCTACACTCGAATACATTAAATACGATTCCTGGCCAACGGACTCAAAAAGTAGTTTTTACCCTTTCCGCCAGGAACTGCTGACTGTTGGTGAAATAATATTACGCGGGACTCGAATAGTTATTGCAAAGATTCTTCGGCCGATATTGTTAGAACTAGCACATGAGGGTCATCCAGGCGAATCAGCTATGAAACGGAGAGTAAGAGCCAAGGTATGGTGGCCGTTCGTTGACAGAGAAGTGGAAACTTTTGTGAAGAACTGCCGAGATTTTTTGGTGGTCTCAAAACCTAATAACCCTACCCCGATGAACAGACATGCGTTCCCGAATGGTCCCTAGCAATGTGTGGCCATGGACCTGGTGGGCCGTTGCCTAACAATGATTATATATTTGTGCTTATCGACTACTATTCTCGTTACCAGGAAGTAAGTTTTTTGCGTAAAATCACTTCAGAAGCTATTATCAACGCCTTGAATGAAATCTTTTGTTGGCTTGGTATACCTACATCCATTCGAGCAGACAATGGAAGACAGTTTGTGAGCAGTGAGTTCAAAAATTTTTGCAAGGACAACAACATCGCTTTGATAACGACACCGCCCTATTGGCCACAAGCCAATGGAGAAGTGGAAAATATGAACCGGCCACTGGTGAAGCGTTTGAAAATAGCACACAGCAATAAACGTAATTATATTCAAGAGATTCAAAAATTCCTGTTGATGTACAATGTGACTCCTCACAGCACCACGGGTTCACCGCCAACCCAATTAATGTTCAATCGGGTAATAAGGGATAAAATATCTGGAATTGAGGAAATATCAGAAGATATGATTGACTCGGCAGCAAGAGATTTAGACACTATCAACAAGCAAAAAGGAAAGGATAAGGGGGATAAGAAGAGACGAGCAAAGGTATCGAATATAGTACCAGGAGATAAAGTACTGCTACGTAATGTGGTCCTCCCGCATAAGCTGAAACCAACTTTTGGCACGACAGAATATGAAGTCTTAGAGACAAACGGGAACGAAGTCATCATAAGGAGCGGTGAGAAGACCGTTCGGAGAAACATAAGTCACGTAAAAAAAGTACCAATTGCTTTCACTGCAGTGGATGAAACCGATTCTTCGACACCACCTCCAGAAACATCGCTCGAAACTATCTTCCAATAAACTCAAACTCGACGTCACCACCTCATGCAACACTTCAGTCTAATTGTACGGAAACGGAAAATTCTAGGTTCGAACCTCACTGCGAAGCTGAGAGACCAGACACTCAACCTAAGCTTTGTTTGAAGCTGCAAAATAAGGGAGGGATGTGGAGACCTGTATCGGAGCAAAACTAATATTCATGGTAACCCTGGTGTGGAATATAATATGTTGTAATATATTGTATTCGATTGTATTGTATGGTATTGTACTGTCTTGGCATGGGTGTGCGGAAGACACATATTAAAGTACCAGTGAAATATATATATATATATAAATAGTGTGTTCTTATTTAATACTAAAGGCTAGGTTGCTACAATATTGTTGAACCATCAACCTCAGAGTACAACAGCCCTATTTTATTGGTACCTAAAAAATCTCTTCCGGGAAAACAAGAAAAAAGGTGGAGATTAGTTGTTGATTTCAGACAAATAAATAAAAAATTAATAGCTGATAAACTCCCTTCGCCTAGAATAGATGATATTCTGGATCAATTGGGAAGAGCGAAATATTTCTCATGCCTGGATTTAATTTCAGGATTTCACCAAACAGAACTCAGCCCAGAATCAAGAGATATCACATCCTTTACAGCGGACAACGGTACTTATCGTTTCAAAAAATTACCTTATGGCCTCAAAGTAGCGCCAAGCTAATTCCAGTGGATGATGACATTGGCATTCGCAGGTCTAAAACCATCACAATCATTCTTATACATGGACGATTTAGTCGTATTAAGATGTTCCGAAAAACATATGATTAAAAATTTACGGGATGTATTCTCCACATGCAGAAAATATAATTTAAAATTACGTCCGGACAAATGTCTATTTTTCAGCCAAGAAGTCACTTATCTTGGACATAAATGCACAAGTACTGGAATTTTACCAGACCCAAGCAAGTTTAAAATTGTTCAAAATTACACAACTCCCAAAAATGCCGATGAAGCAAAAAGATTTGTCGCATTTTGTAATTACTATAGAAGATTAATACCAAATTTCGCGGAATACGGCAGGATTCTAACAAGACTTAGTAAGAAAAATTTAATTTTCAATTGGACAGACGACTGCGAGAAATCTTTTAATTACCTAAAAAATGCATTAGTTAGTCCAAATATCCTACCATATCCCAATTTTTATAAAGAGTTCTTTATTACCACCGACGCAAGTGGTTATGCTTGCGGTGCTGTGCTAAGCCAAGATTATGAAGGAAAACAATTACCCATTGCCTATGCCTCAAGATCATTTACAAAAGGCGAAATAAACAAAGCCACCATCGAACAAGTATGGAAGGCTAAGTTCGGGTGCAACCGCACATTACATACTCAGTTGAGAGCTACGGAGACAAAATAAGGGAAAATCACCATGTAGGAAAATGAACCTAGGGTAACCCTGGAATGTGGTTGTATGACATGTGTATCAAATGGAAGGTATTAAAAAGTATTTTAAGAGAGAGTACGCCATAGTTCTATGGATGGACGCCATTTAGGGATATCGCCATAAATGTGGACCAGGGCTGACTCTAGAATTTGTTTGTACGATATAGGTATCAAATGAAAGGTGTTAATGAGTATTTTAAAAGGGAGTGTGCCTTAGTTGTATATGTGAAGGCGTTTTCGAGATATCGCCGTAAAGGTGGACCAGGGGTGACTCTAAAATGTGTTTGTACGATATGGGTATCAAATGAAAGGTGTTACTTAGCACTTTAAGAGGGATTGGGCCTATAGATGGACGCCGTTTCGAGATATCGCCATTAAGGTGGGCCAGGGGTGACTCTAGAATGGGTTTGTACGATATGGGTATCAAATGAAAGGTGATAATGAGTATTTTAAAAGGGAGTGATCCTTAGTTCTGTAGGTGGACGCCTTTTCGAGATATCGCCATAAAGGTGGGCCAGGGGTGACTCTATAATGTGCTTGTACGATATCGGTATCAAATGAAAGGTGTTAATGAGTATTTTAAAAGGGAATGGGCCTTAGTTCTATAGGTGAACGCCTTTTCGAGATATCGCCATAAAGGTGGACCAGGGGTGACTTTAGAATATGTTTGTACGATATGGATATCAAATGAAAAGTGTTAATGAGTATTTTAAAAGGGAGTGATCCTTGGTTCCATAGGTGGACGCCGTTTGGAGATATCGCCATAAAGGTGGACCAGGGGTGACTCTAGAATGTGTTTGTACGATTTGGGATTCAAATGAAAGGTGTTAATGAGTATTTTAAAAGCGAGTGGGCCTTCGGTGTATAGGTGGACGCCTTTTCGAGATATCGCCATAAAGGTGGACCAAGGGTGACTCTAGAAAGTTTGTACGATATGGGTATCAAACGAAAGGTTTTACTGAGCATTTTAAAGGGAGTGGGCCTTAGGTCTATAGGTGGACGCCTTTTCGAGATATCGCCATTAAGGTGGGCCAGGGGTGACTCTAGAATGTGTTTGTACGATATGGGTATCAAATTAAAGGTATTAATGAGTTTTTTAAAAGCGAGTGGTGGTAGTTGTATATGTGAAGACGTTTTCGAAATATAGACCAAAATGTGGACCAGGGTGACCCAGGACATCATCTGTCGGGTACTGATCATTTATTTATATATGCAATACCACGAACAGTATTCCTGCCAAGATTCCAAGGGCTGTTGATTTCGCCCTGCAAAATTTTTTCATTTTTTTCTACTTAATATGGTAGGTGTCACACCCATTTTACAAAGTTTTTTCTAAAGTTATATTTTGCGTCAATAAACCAATCAAATTACCATGTTTCATCCTTTTTTTCGTATTTGGTATAGAATTATGGAATTTTTTTCATCTTTCGCAATTTTCGATATCGAAAAAGTGCGCGTGGTTATAGTCGGATTCGGCCATTTTTTATACCAATATAAAGTAACTTCAGATAAGTACGTGGACTAAGGTCAGTAAATATATATGGGTTTTTGCTCAAGTTATCGTGTTAACGGCCGAGCAGAAGGACAGACGGTGGACTGTGTATAAAAACTGGGCATGGCTTCAACCGAATTTCGCCCATTTTCACAGAAAACAGTTACCGTCATAGAATCTTTGCCTCTACCAAATTTAAGAAGGATTGGTAAATTTTTGTTCGACTTATGGCATTAAAAGTATTCTAGACAAACTAAATGAAAATGGGATCGAAATGGAATATCGAAAAAGTGGGCGTGGTTATAGTCCGATATCGTTCATTTTAAATAGCGATCTGAGATGAATGCCCAGGAACCTACATACCAAATTCCATCAAGATACCTCAAAATTTACTCAAGTTATCGTGTTAAAGGACAGACAGACGGGCGGACGGACATGGCCCAATCAAATTTTTTTTCGATACTGATGATTTTGATATATGGAAGTCTATATCTATCTCGATTCCTTTATACCTGTACAACCAACCGTTATCCAATCAAAGTTTATATACTCTGTGAGCTCTGCTCAACTGAGTATAAAAAGATCTAGCGGCCATACATTGGGCAATTATATATTTTAGACCATATGTTTATGGCAGAAAATTCACAGTGAAAACGGATCATCGAACTTTAACGTATTTATTCTCAATGAAAAACCCTTCATCTAAATTAACTAGAATCAGGTTAGACTTGGAGGAGTACGAATTTGGGGTGGAGTACATAGCGGGAAAGAAAATTACGTGGCAGACGCTCTGTTACGAATAGATATCAATGATTTGAAATAAATGTCAGTACAGGCATGTAAAATAATGCAAGTCACGACAAGATCGCAAACTAAAAAGAATTCCAGTAATAATAGTAATAGAAATGAAGAGAAGAAAAGTCACAAAGAGAACCCTATAATATACGAAGCGCTTAATAAATGTGAAGTAAAAAGACTTGTCCAGCTCGTTTTCGATCCTCCGAAATTATATTCCAAAAAAGGAAAGAAAATTTGTAGTGAAATAAATATAGAAAATCAAATTGTTGAGGCGTAGATTGACTTAGGCCAATTCTTTACCAGGCTTATGGAAAAAGCCGGCAATTTGAGAATTAAGAAAATACAGTTGTCCTTAGGAGACAAATTGTTTAATTATACTAGAGTAGACACATTTGAGGAAATAGGTACCAAAGTTCTAAAAATTTAACTATTGCATTAACTCCGGAGGTTGTGCATGTGACGGAAAATGATAAACTTAAAAAGATTCTTCAAAAATATCACGATGACCCTGTTAATGGTGGCCAGCCAGGTATCAATCGTACAACTAATAAAATTAGACAAAAATATTACTGGAAAAATATGAAATATGATATAAGAAAATATATAAAGAAATGCGTTAATTGCAATAAAAATAAAATTTATAAAAATTTAAAAGAACCAATGATTTTGACTGAAACACCACCAAAGGCGTTCGAAACAGTACAAATAGATACAATTGCACCTTTACCAAGATCATTAAATGGAAACGAATACGCTGTCACTCTAATATGTGATTTGACTAAGTACTTAGTTGCAATTCCTATACAGAGCAAACATGCAAAAACAGTAGCCAGAGCCATATTCGAAAATTTCATATTAATTTATGGAAGTATGAAAACAATAATAATGGATATGGGATCTGAATATAAAAATAGCCTGTTTGAAGAACTATGTAAACTTCTCAATATTGAGCAAAAAACATCTACGCCGTATCACCACCAAACTTTAGGCACTGTTGAACGTAGCCATAGAACTTTCAATGAATATGTGCGATCATACATATCCATTAACAAAGATGACTGGGATGCATATCTTAAATATTTTGCATATTTTTACAATACTACCCCATCTACAGTCCATAACTATTGTCCATTCGAATTGATCTTTGGCAAAAAAGCCAGACTTACGAGTTTTTACAAGAAAATACGGTAAGCCCATTGTATAATTCTGAGGCTTACGATAAAGAAATTAAATATAGGTTACAAATAGCACAGGATAGAGCCTTTAAATTAGTAAAAGAGGCTAAAGAAAAACAAAAGATTAGGTATGATAAAAATATTCATTATAGGGAAATAAATATAGGAGATGTAGTGTTAGTAAAAAACGAAACAGGTCATAAGTTAGAAAGTAGATATAAAGGGCCCTATAAGGTAGAAGAACTCGATGAAAATAATAATTTTACTCTAATACCCTATAAAGAAGAAAACACTAATAATAAACATAATGACACTTTAATCCCATCTAGAATAGGAAATGGGGATAAGCAAAAATTTCTCAGTAACATAGAGAATAGCAATATCATAAATAATAAGAAAATAAAAATACACAAAAATAGACTTAAATTAGTAGAATAAGAAAATTTTCAACTTACAAACATAAAATACAAAAGTAGAATTAGTTTATAAAAATAGAACACTCATGCATTCTCCAAATGCATAAGCATTCAAAAAAAAGGGAGATGTAGTGTAAACAGCCAACAATTTAATCCCAAATATTTAAATCAGTCTAATATTCTACCATGCTACAAAAATAGTCTAAATGTTCTTCAACACATAAATATGCATTTGATAATTCCTGACATAGCCACTCGCACGATTTAATACAGGTGTGTACAACACACAACCAAACAAATTTGAATTCTAGCAAATTTGCATTTCCAACAGAAGTCACAGCTCAACACAGATGTTTAGGTACATATTTTGTATCGAGTTGTATGTAGGTATGTAAGTATGTATGCTTAAGGTAGATATGCATGTAAGGATGTATGCTTAAATGTAAATATGTATGTAAGAATATGTTTAGAATAATTTAATACAAATAAGCTGAAATATTTGAATAAAGAGACATTCAGAATTCGCTCACTCATTAAGGTCACAACTCTTTTTATAGCATCTTAATCTTTTATAAGATATTCAGGAAGTTAGTTAAAAATCGATTGCAAGATTCCCAATTTAAAACTAATTCTCTCAATATCTCGATCCATGCGCCAACTAGCGGAATTTTTTTGGTAAAATACTGCATTGTTACCGTGGTTTGACTTACGGCCCAAATTTCATGTCTCTAGCTCATCGGGAAGTTACTCGAAAATCTATCGCAAGTTTTCCCCATTTTTAAAGGATTTGCAGTTATCTTGACTAGCACGCCACCTAGCGGAACTTGGTTTTCTATAAATTTTATTGTCACTGGGTCTCGAATTATGTGCTAAGTTACAAGTCTCTAGGTATCCGGGAAGTTAGTTAAAAATGGATTGAAAGATTATCAAATTAAAATTAATTTTCCTAATATCTCGATCCATGCGCCATCTAGCGGAATTTTTTTGATAAAATATTGCATTGTCACCGGTTTCTGACTTCCGGCTCAAGTTTCTTATATCCAGCTCACCGGGAAGTTACTCAAAAACCGATTGCAAGATTCCCCTCGTTTTTAAAGGATTTGTAGTTATCTCACGGAATTGTATTGTCACCAAGCCTCGAACTGTGTGCCAAGATTCAAGTCTCTAGGTCACCGGGAAGTTAGTAAAAATGGATTGAAAGATTCCCAAATCAAAATAAATTTTCTTCATATCTCGATCCATGCGCCACCTAGCAACATTTTTTTGATCAAATAATACATTTTCACCGGGTTCCGGGTTCTTACTCACGGCCCAAGTTTCAAGTCTCTAGCTCGCCGGGAAGTTACTTAAAAATCGATCGCAAGATTCCCTGCGTTTTTTCAGGGATTTTCGTTTATCTCGATTCGTCTGCCACCTGGCGGTATTTTGTTTTCCACGAATTGTAGTGCCATCGACTCGCAAACTAAGTTTCAAGTCTCTGGATCACCGAGAAGTTAGTTAAAAGTCGATCGCAAAATTTCCATTTTAAAATTAATTTTCTGTATATCTCGAACCGTGCGCCACCTAGCGGATTTTTTTTCACTTGCATTGTAATGTCCCCCAGATTTAAACTATGTTCTAAGTACCATGTGTCTAGCTCAACGGGAAGTTACCGAAAAAGACTTTTCCGTGGGTCAAAAATTCGTATGGAAATGAGGGGACAAACATGAAAGGGAATTAATATAAAGGTAGTAAAAATAGGTAGGTACTTTGTGTGAGGATGCAAAGTTTCACGTTTTTTGTGGTCTGCATGTAAAACCTATGACTACGAATCACGTATTTCAACAATATATGACATAAACGTAAGTATTAGACGAAATTTGATGAAATTTGAAACTTCTAGCCGTAAAAAAAGGGGCAAAAATGACAGTTTATATGGGGTATATAATATATATACCACCGATCCCCTTGCTATCTACGTAAGCATTTGGTGAAATTTGAAGCTTCTAGCTGTTAAAACGGGACAGAAATTGTAAATAAAAGAGTCATTATCCACAAGGACAATATTAGGGTAAAAGCATGTAGGTAATAGTGTTTACCTTACTCTTCTCTATCGCACTTTGCGACAATATAATTGATTTAACAAATAGGAAATATGTTCTTGTGGAAAACGACCCTGTTTACATTTATCAGGATACAGCTTTCTTGTATCACATATCTACCTCCGATCAAAACGCAACTAAGGGTTTTCACCTTAATTGCGGTAGCAGTTAGCTAGGTATACGACTCGGTGGGTTTCTACCACCGATCAATACGTAACTGAGGGTTTCTACCTTACTTGCGGTAGCACTTAGCTAGGTATACGAGTCGGTGGGTTTCTACCACCGATCAAAACGCAACTGAGGGTTTCTACCTTACTTGCGGTAGCACTTAGCTAGGTATACGAGTCGGTGGGTTTCTACCACCGATCAAAACGCAACTGACGGTTTCTACCTTACTTGCGATACTTAATTGCATAACATTAGCTGGGCAGAGAGGACAACAAAAGGTTTTTACCTCAAAAGTATTCATTAAATCTTCCGGATTTCTATCTGTATACACATCCTAAGTCAAAATGGATGCATACATACTTTTTGCTGAGGCAATCGTAGATTTCGAATCAGATATCGCTAACGTGACTGATCTAGATAAACACACTATTTCCTTTCAACAAGAAGAGTTAAAAAATATGTGGGTAAAAAACAAAAACGCCTTTCACCGAAAAGTTTTAAGCCCCTGAAACTCATAATAAAAAAGTTGGCAGTTTTCAAACAAGCATAAAGAATTTTAATTGCAAAATGTGTCACACGAATGACCACAAACTACGAACCTGCGCTAAATTCATCAAACTTACACCTGCTCGTAGAATTGAATTTATTAAAAACCATAATATCTGCCTGAATTGTTTGTCTTCTGGACATACTGTGTCGAAATGTACTAGTTCTTATAACTGTAGAACATGCCATTCTCGACACAACACTCTCCTACATAAACAAAAAATTCAGCAAAAAGCAGCAATTCATACAATTAAGGAAGATGATATCCATCGCGACAAGCACGAGAGAGGCAAAATTCAAAGTACAATGCCAAGCAAACCTCCAATGTGCAATCTTGCCATGCGCATAATACAGCTGGTGTACTGTTAGGCACCGCTCGTGTCAACATACAATATAACAATACCAATTTTTCAGGCAGAGCCCTAATTGTTTCTTGTTTTGAATGTTCATTTATTACCGAACGTCTCAAACGGCTAATTAGCCTGCCATCCAAGAGAATTTGCGCTCAAGTTTCCGGTATAACCAACCAATTCTCTGCACAGGTCAAAGAGTATTGTTCAATAGAGTTGCGGTCACTAATTGACCCATTATTTTCTTTGAACACAAAAGTTCTTGTTCTGCCAAAGCTTACAGGGGATCTTCCAACATGCCAGATCAGTGTGATGACCAGAATTTTACTTCATGGCAAAGCCCATGGAAAATTATGACATTTTGACCAAAGGAACGATTTTATCAGCAATTGCAAAACTTTTCGACCCGTTAGGATGGCTTGCTCCAATAGTTATCGTAGCCAAAATCATTATGCAAAACATTTGGCTTGAAGGCACAAAGTGGGATGACGAAGTATCGCCAAATACTACCGAACGTTGGAATATTTATATGGAAAGTTATCCCGAAATTGATAACATTCGGATACCGCGCTGGACACACTTTCCTCCAACCAACAATATGGAAATACACGGCTTCTGCGACGCATCGGAGAAAGCGTAAGCTGCGGCAATATACCTCGCGTCGAATCAAACGACCAAGTTCAAATCAATTTTCTGTTGGCGAAAACTAAAGTAGCTCCTGTAAAAACTATCTCCCTTCCCCGATTGTAATTATATGGAGCAGTGCTCAGGGCCGCAGGGAGCCGAGCCGGGCCCCTGGGACAGTTCGCGTTTACGGGCCCCCTTAAAAATAAACTTAATCCAGTAAAAAAAATAAGATAACATACATAAATATTTCAATTCACATTGTCAGTTTTATTTCATATTGTGGCGAATATGAGTGACACCAGGTAATACTCACATCCCTAGTCTGATGCTAAGTAAATGAAGTCACAACAACAATAAAGCAGACAGTCACTTGTATCTACATAAACGAATAAAACATTATGTCTACACATATATACGTACACGCAGCAGAGAAGAGATGCTCCCAAAAGTATGCAATTGTAATTGTTGAAGCGCCGCTCACAAATACACGCATATGAGTAATAGCAGTATTATTTTGAAAGTCAGTTTCATTTAAGCTATCAGTTTGTTTATTAAGCCAGCTATACATGCATCTGTAGTTATAATTATATGGCGGCAACTAAGTAAATTCTGGAAGCGCCTAGAAGATGCCACGAGGAAATCAAAGAGTATAAAAGCACCAGCGGTAGAGGCGCTATAATCAGTTTTCGATTAAGACGATATCTAGAGAGCAATAGCAGTATTATTTTGAAAGTCAGTTTCATTTAAGCTATCAGTTTGTTTATTAAGCCAGCTAATTGCAAAGTATAAGTGTTATTGTGAAGTACTTTAATAAAGGCCATTTTTCCATTATTCAATATTGGAGTTATTTATTCAACAGTTTAGTGATGCGAACTTAGCAAAAAGGCAAATAATAGGATTTGCAAGCAAATTCGTTACAATTAGTGTCAGAAGAGGAATTGTTGAATAAATTCCGAAGATTAGGAATACAACTTGGACATGGCAAAGTACAGTGAATTGAAGATCCAGCAATTGAAAAAGGAGTTGGAGAGCCGTGGATTAAATACAACCGGCAAAAAGATCGAACTTCAAGCACGTCTACGAGAGGTAATGGAGTCGCAAGGAATTGATGTGGACGAGTTTGTCTTTTATCCTGATGGGGACGAAACAACAACAAAAAATGAAGAGAAAAACGAAACATCGCAGGCAGTTACGAGCACAGACTTGAACATGATATTGGCTGCAATAACTGCACAAACATCGACAGCGGCATCTCAGTAGGAATCGCAGGATACACGCATAACATCGAAGATTGAAGCACAGGAAACACAAATTTCTACACAGCTCGAAGACCAAAAGACATATATGGCATCCCAACTGGAATCGCAAGAGACACGCATAACATCCAAGATGGAAACTCAGCTGGAATCGCAGGAGAACCGTATAACAGCGAAGATTGAAGCACAGGAGGCACGTATTTAAGAAATGTCATCGCAAATGTCATCTCAACTGGAAGAGCAGAAGACATATATGGCATCCCAGCTGGAATCACATGAGACACGTATTTCAGAAATGTCGACACAGATTACATCAAAGATGGAAACACAACTGAAAGAGCAAGAGGCGCGTATATCCTCAAAACTCGAAGCGCGTATGGACGAGAAAATAGCGCAGTTTGACGAAAAATTCGAGGCAGAGGTGGATGCGTTGAGAGGCCGTATTCAGGAATTGCAACTTAATCGACCGGCTGCTTCAGCGAGTAATACGAAGGTAAAAATTCCATCTTTTGACGGTTCTGTTCCTTTCCAGGTCTTCAAGCTACAGTTTGAGCAGACCGCAGCAGTGAACAACTGGAATGCGGAAGATAAAGTTGCTGCACTGTTCATGGGGCCAGCAGCGGAAATCCTACAGACGATTCCCGAAGGAGAGCGGAACAATTATGAAGCATTGATGGCTGCTGTAGAACGACGTTATGGAAGCGAGCATAGAAAACAGATATTCCAAATTTAGTGCAAAACCGCTACCGAAAAGCAAATGAGACATTGCAGGAGTTTGCTTCAGATATTGAAAGATTGGCTCATCTTGCAAATGCGGACGCACCCGTGGAATACACTGAAAGGGTAAAAATCCAGAGATTCATAAATGGCAGACGAGATGTGGAAACGAAGCGGGCTACATATGCGAAACCAAAACTAACGTTTGCTGAAACGGTATCGCATGCACTGACTCAGGAAACAGCCTCACTTTTGAGTAAGCCAGCGTACAAAGCTCATCGCGTGGATGTGGAAATGCCAGATTGGGTAGACGCAATTTTGGAAGCATTGAAGGGTACGTAGCAGAAGAATAATGATGCAGTCAAATGCTTTAAGTGAGAGAAACCAGGGCATATTGCGCGTTATTGCAACACCAACCCTAACAGTTCCAACAATGTGAGTGGTCGTAAACGCAGAGCAGAAGGTGATGAGCAAATCACCAAGACCACTCAATCGTTAAACTAAATCGAGTCAGCCGCAAAGGGCGACAGCTGGCTCCCGCAATTGAATGCCCCATAATCTCTATCTCGCAGATTGGAAGAAGATCGAGCAATCTTACTGTTGGAGGACATGTGGACGGAAAGGAACGTTTACTGACTGTAGATACGTGTGCATCTCATTCCATCATTCGAGCGGATTTAGTCAACAAAAAGATAAGACCATTGCTTGGAGCAAGATTACGTACAGCCACGGGAGAGAACACCCAGGTAATTGGAGAAGTAGAATGTGAAGTAGCAATTGGGAACGTCACGGTACTACACAATTTTATAGTGGCAGATATTGTTGATGAAATCATAATTGGAGTACTTCTTAATCATCCAAGGCATCAAGATCGACATGCAAAACAAGACGATGCGATATAAGAACATGGATGTACCACTTAATTTCGGCTACGAGAGAGGCTACAGCAGTAAACGAGTACTGGTGGAAGAGAGTCAGCAAATACCACCAAAATCCGAAGCAGTAATCTGGGCAAAGGTTGATGGAGATTGTGGGACAAACTAATTGTGGTTTGTCGAAGCAGCAACAAATCAGCACCGAACATACTTGTAGGAAAAACCCTGGCTATGACAGAACAAGATGGACATATTCCGGTAAGGGTACTCAATGAGTTCAAGTCACCACTCAAACTGACCAAAGGAGCTGTTTTGGGAAGATGCCAAGAGGCTGAAGTAATTATTAACTATGAACAGCTCCAGGAACACGTTTTATCTAGTAACACTGATTTTTCATATGACATCACGGAATGGACGGAGGGGCTAGAGGAAGATTATCAGAGTAAGGAAAAGCAACTGCTCCTAAAGTACGCAAACATATTTGACCAGGATGGTTCCAAACCAGGCCGCACCAATATTGTGAAACGATACGATACGTCAAGCTCCACGTAGTATTCCACTGGCGAACCGGGAACTGGTGAGTCAAATTATACAAGAAATGAGCGACAGCGGCGTCATCGAACCATCAGCTAGTCCCTGGAGCTCACCGGTAGTACTTGTAAAGAAGAAGGATGGAAAAATGAGGTTTTGCGTGTACTACCGGAAGTTGAATGACGTTACTAAAAAGGAAAGCTACCCATTGCCAAGAATTGACGACACTCTGGACTCGCTCTCTGGTACGAAATGGTTTTCCACACTGGACTTGAAAAGCGGCTACTGGCAAGTGGAGTTGAAGGAGGAAGACAAAGAGAAAACAGCCTTCAGCGTCGGAGATGGTCTTTGGCAATTTACAGTAATGCCCTTTGGACTATGTAATGCACCAGCTACTTTCGAGAGACTCATGGATCAGGTATTGAAAGGACTACATTGGAAAATATGCTTGGTGTGCCTGGACGACATCATCGTATTGGGCAAGAGCTTTGATGAACATCTTAAAAACTTATATGAAGTTTTCCAGAAAACAGCTGGCGGTGGTCTGAAGTTAAGTCCCAAAGAGTGTGCGCTGTTTAAAAAGGAAATAAATTATTTGGGTCACAAGGTAACAACAGAAGGTACCCGTACAGCGAATGAAAAGATAGAGGCAGTAAAGGATTGGCCAAGACCACAGAATCTGCATGAATTGAGAAGTTTCCTTGGGCTGTGCACATATTACCGCCGATTTGTAAAAAAATTTTGCCAGCGTAGCCCATAGTCTCCACGAGCTAACAAGAAAAAATAAAGCTTTTGAATGGAAGAAGGAGCAAGAAGTAGCTTTCCAAACATTGAAAGAGCGTTTGTGCACTGCCCCAATGTTGGCATATCCAAATCCAGGAGCAACGTTTATTCTAGATACAGATGCGAGCGGATATGCTATAGGAGGCGTTTTATCACAACTGGTCGATGGACACGAGAAGGTAGTTGCACATTACAGCCGTTCGATTGGAAAACCAGAGAGGAACTACTGCGTTACGCGGAGAAAGGTGTTGGCATTGGTAGAGTGCATTAAACATTTTCACAAATACCTCTACGGCCAGCGATTCCGTGTCAGGACAGATCACGCAGCTTTAAAATGGCTTTTGCAGTTCCGTAATCCGGAAGGACAATTGGCACGGTGAATCGAGCGACTACAATTCTATGACTTTTCCATTGAGCATCGGTACTACACCCATGGAAATGCCGATGCAATGTCACGAAGCCCATGTAGTTTGGAATGCAAGCACTGTTCAAAAGCCGAGGCTAAAGAAGACATTACAGATGTCCGGCTAATGACTATAACATGATGAATGGGACAAGGAACAGCTAAGAAAATGTCAGCTAGAAGTTACAGATCTGTCACGTGTTATGCAAGGGCTCGAACGAAACGTAAGACCAAACAGAGAAGAGATGTCAGCAGAGAGTGCCATTGCGAAGTCATATTGGGCACAGCGGAACAGCTTAGAATTGATATACGGTTGCCTTCATCGAGTATGGGAGAGTGAGGATGGTAAATGCAAGAAGAAACTGATAGTTGTTCCCAGAAAGAGGATTCCTGACGTGCTCAGCGAGCTGCATAATGGTCCAAGCGGAGGTCATCTTGGAATCACGAAGACGCTCGAGAAGATTAAACAGAGATTCTATTGGGTTGGTTTGCCGTAAGACGGTCACTGAGTGGATTGCGAACTGCGAGGTTTGCAGCAGAGTAAAAGGGCCCAGAACCCGAAGTCATGGCCAGATGAAGCAATATAACTCAGGTGCGCCATTTGAAAGAATCGCTATGGATGTCGCCGGTCCATTTCTAGCGAACCATACTAGCACCGGCGGAAACAAATATGTACTGGCAGTTATGGATTATTTCAGCAAATGGCCTGAGGTATACCCAATCCCAAATCAAGAGGCGGAAACGGTAGAAGAAGTGGTTATAAACAATAGGGTTGCAAGGTATGGTGTACCAATGGAGTTACATTCTGATCAAGGAATTTTGAATCGGCTGTATTCCAGGAAATGTGTAAATCATTGGGCATTCGAAAAACACGGACAACTGCATTGCATCCTCAATCCGATGGTATGGTAGAACGATTCAATAGAACATTGGAGGATCACTTAAGGTAAGTAGTAGACAAGTACCATAAAGAGTGGGATACACGCATACCATTATTCTTGATGGCTTACCGATCAGCCGTGCATGAGACAACGGGTCAAACCCCTGCAAAAGTAATTTTTGGCTATGACCTTACACTGCCAGCTGATTTGAAGTTTATGATAGATGCCAATGCGGAGAGAAATGTTAAGAAATCCACTAGTGATTTGGAAGAAGAGCTGAGAGAGGTACACGATCTTGTACGGCAACGATCAAAAATTATGAGTGACAAGATGAAAGCGAGGTACGATAAAGCAATTAATTCGGAAGGGTTTCAGGAAGGAGATTTGGTGCTGTTATACAACCCACAACGAAAAAAAGGTTTGTCCCCGAAATTGCAGTGTAATTGGTAAGGCCCATACAAAGTTGTAAAACGGATCAAAGATGTAGTGTACCGCATACAAACCATTGGCAAACCATGAACCAAAATAAAAGTGGTTCATTTGGAAATGCTGGCAGCGTTTAGATCGAGAAATTTGTCTGATCGCGACGATCAGACTTAGGTGGAGGGCAGTGTGACGAATATGAGTGACACAAGGTGATACTCACATCCCTAGTCTGATGCTAAGTAAATGAAGTCACAACAACAATAAAGCAGACAGTCACTTGTATCTACATAAACGAATAAAACATTATGTCCCCACATATGTACGTACACGCAGCAGAGAAGAGATGCTCCCAAAAGTATGCAATTGTAATTGTTGAAGTGCCGCTCACAAACTCACGCATATGAGAAGCTATATACATGCATCTGTAGTTATAATTATATGGCGGCAACTAAGTAAATGCTGGAAGCGCCTAGAAGATGCCACGAGGAAATCAAAGAGTATAAAAGCACCAGCGGTAGAGGCGCTATAATCAGTTTTCGATTAAGACGATATCTAGAGAGCAATAGCAGTATTATTTTGAAAGTCAGTTTCATTTAAGCTATCAGTTTGTTTATTAAGCCAGCTAATTGCAAAGTATAAGTGTTATTGTGAAGTACTTTAATAAAGGCCATTTTTCCATTATTCAATATTGGAGTTATTTATTCAACAGTTTAGTGATACGAACTTAGCAAAAAGGCAAATAAGAAGATTTGTAAGCAAATTCGTTACAATATAAAAAAGGATTTACTGGAGCATTTACATAAATGAAATTTTAGATTTCAGCCAAGGAAAACTTTCCGTGCTTTTTGGTCTGCAAATATAAAAATTACCTATTCAAAACTAATGCTGCGAGCAAAGCTGGACTCCAATGCCAATGTTCCAAGGCTTGTCAAGCGATTTTGGCTCATAGTAAAACGTAAACAATTTTTCACGCGAGACAATAGACTAAAAGAACGCTCCCCTTCAGCCACACTGACTGGAAGTGTGAAAAATATTCGTAATGCTATGCAGATGTTAGGAAATAATACTTCTATCTTCATGTCATGAAATTTGTTCAGAAGTTGAAATGGTAGCAGCGAATCACATCCCAAATTTGCTAAGGGGATGGCTTTGAGATGAATGATTTCATCTATTAGATCCGTAGAAATATCAATACCATAAATCGTGCAGAATGCCGCTGCCTTTTCTCTGAGCTCTTCTTCCGTCAGATCCTGATGCTTCCACAAAAAACTAAATTTAATCGCAATCGAAACGTCTTGTCATGTTATCAATCAAGCAGTCCAAATGAAGGTAAAAAACTTGCTGTTTAAATTGAGTTTCGGAATCATACTCAGGTGATTCGCCAGGTAATTCATCGAACTGGCGCTTTCTTATCTTCCTTCTTTTCTCTGTGAAGGTATTCACAACTCCTATACTCCCTGCCAGAACCTTACATGCTTGAAGTATGATCGACCATTGATCCTTGAACTTCTTAAACTTATCAATCAGGCTACGTATATTTTCTGTTTCCACGTCCAGTGGCATTTCTAGCTTGCAGTACCAGATTTCGATGGCTGATTTTCATCAACATTTTGAGCCAAATGGAGGCTAAGTGGATACACTCAAATTTCCCCATATATGTTTCAATACCTTCCAAATCCGTTACTGTTTCTGAACTCAGATTCAAAAGCTTGATTTCATCAATAGCTTTCAATATTTGTGGAATGTGAGTTGCGAAAGGTTTCACACTATCCACACGAGCAGACCATCGTGTTTGTGACATGCTGTGCAAGGAGCAATTTGTTTTTTCCTTGAGAATTTCCCATCTCTGAGGGCTTGCGCTAAAGATATAAAATTTCTGCATAATACCGAAAAATGTGATGACTTCTGCACAACATTCAGCAGCTTGCACTCCACATAAATTTAAACTATGACAAGCACAAGGTGCAAATATTGCCAGGGAGTTATCTCTCAGGATATGACTCTGCGCTCCTTTGTAATGACCGCTCATATTACCGCCATTATCATACCCTTCCCCTCGGCAGTCGTCCAGTGAAATATTGTGCTTTTTTAGAGTGCTGCGAATCAGCTCAGCGATAGATTATCTTGTTTTTGCGTCACAATTGACAAACTCTAAGAAGCGTTCTTGGATTTTCCATTTTCCGGATTCCCTGTCTAATAAAACACAACGCAATATAAAAACAGTCTGCTCAATATGCGCCGAATCAGGGGTTGCATCCACTATTACTGTGTAATCCTTGACGGACTTTATCTCGCTTTCTATCTTTCTAATTACCTGACTTGCACAGACTTCTATGAACTCATTTTGTACTCCATCAGACAAATAATGTACCCGGAGACGATTCTTTTTCGTTTGAGATTCCCCCACGTTCTCCAAATGTTCATGCAATAGGGGGTCATAATTGCTGACCAGTTCCAAAATACCAAGAAAGTTTCCATTTTTTGGATTTCCGATCAATGAGTTATCCCCACTAAATGCCAACCCTTTTTCTGCAAGAAATAAAACAACTTCAAGAATTCTGCGAAATATCCCTCTCCAACGAGCTGCTTCATTTTTAAGGATTTCCGTTAAGAGAAAATCCACTGAACTTGCATTTCGAATTCTCATTTCATATTGGCGCCAACTCTATATAGCAAGTTTTATGATTTTAACTATGTTCAGGAATTTTGTCGTGTACCCTTTTACAACCTTTCTCTTTAGAATAACCTGAAGACTTTGTCAACGCTGATCGGGTATTTTCGGAAATTTTGCTGAAAAGCCGGCATGGAAAACAAAACAGCGCTTCTTTTGTTGCACTCCAAACGAGCCAATCACGCTATACTTTTTCTCCGTTTTTTTAGAGTAGTATGGAGAATGATTTGAAGGAAATTGCGAAAACTTAAGTCGTTGGGAAGTCGAAATAAAATGTTATTTTAAGTTAGTTTAAGCATTTTTTACAGATAGCGTCAAAAACTTGTATCTATTTTATTTCGACTATGACTATGCCACATAATATTTGATCGAATCCTTATGATTTTAGTTAAGTTATTTTCAATTTAAAACAAGTAAGGAAGGCTAAGTTCGGGTGTAACCGAACATAACATACTCAGTTGAGAGCTATGGAGACAAAATAAGGAAAATCAATCTGGGGTAACCCTGGAATGTGGTTGTATAACATGTGTATCAAATGAAAGGTATTAAAGAGTATTTTAAGAGAGAATAGGCCATAGTTCTATGGATGAACGCCATTTAGGGATATCGCCATAAAGGTAGACCAGGGCTGACTCTAGAATTTGTTTGTACGATATGGGTATCAAATGAAAGGTGTTACTGAGCATTTTAAGAGGGAGTGGGCCTTAGGTCTATCGGTGGACGCCTTTTCGAGATGTCCCCATTAAGGTGGACCAGGGGTGATTCTATAATGTGTTTGTACGATATGGGTATCAAATGAAAGCTGTTAATGAGTATTTTGAAAAGGAGTGATCCTTAGTTCCATAGGTGGACGCCGTTTCGAGATATCGCCATAAAGGTGGACCAGGGGTGTCTCTAGAATGTGTTTGTACGATATGGGAATCAAATGAAAGGTGTTACTGAGCATTTTAAGAGGGAGTAGGCATTAGGTCTATAGGTGGACGCCTTTTCGAGATATCGCCATTAGGGTGGGCTAGGGGTGACTCTAGAATGTTTGTACGGTATGGGTATCAAACGAAAGGTGTTACTGAGCATTTTAAGAGGGAGTGGGCATGAGGTCTATAGGTGGACGCCTTTTCGAGATATCGTCATTAGGGTGGGCCAGGGGTGACTCTAGAATGTGTTTGTACGATATGTGCATCAAACGAAAGGTGTTACTGAGCATTTTAAGAGGGAGTGGGCATTAGGTCTATAGGTGGACGCCCTTTCGAGATATCGCCATTAGGGTGGGCCAGGGGTGACTCTAGAATGTTTGTACGATATGGGTATCTAACGAAAGGTGTTACTGAGCATTTTAAGAGGGAGTGGGCATTAGGTCTATAGGTGGACGCCTTTTCGAGATATCGCCATTAGGGTGGGCCAGGGGTGACTCTAGAATGTGTTTGTACGATATGGGTATCAAATGAAAGGTGGTAAGGAGTATTTTAAAAGGGAGTAATCCTTAGTTCTATAGGTGGACGCTTTTCGAGATATCGCCATAAAGGTGGACCAAGGGTGACTCTAGAATGTTTGTACGATATGGGTATCAAACGAAAGGTGTTACTGAGCATTTTAAGAGGGAGTGGGCATTAGGTCTATAGGTGGACGCCTTTTCGAGATATCGCCATTAGGGTGGGCCAGGGTGACTCTAGAATGTGTTTGTACGATATGGGTATCAAATGAAAGGTGGTAATGAGTATTTTAAAAGGGAGTAATCCTTAGTTCTATAGGTGGACGCCTTTTCGAGATGTCGCCATAAAGCTGGACCAAGGGTGACTCTAGAATGTTTGTACGGTATGGGTATCAAACGAAAGGTGTTACTGAGCATTTTAAGAGGGAGTGGGCATTAGGTCTATAGGTGGACGCCTTTTCGAGATATCGCCATTAGGGTGGGCCAGGGTGACTCTAGAATGTGTTTGTACGATATGGGTATCAAATGAAAGGTGGTAATGAGTATTTTAAAAGGGAGTAATCCTTAGTTCTATAGGTGGACGCCTTTTCGAGATATCGCCATTAGGGTGGGCCAGGTGTGACTCTAGAATGTTTGTACGATATGGGTATCAAACGAAAGGTGTTACTGAGCATTTTAAGAGGGAGTGGGCATTAGGTCTATAGGTGGACGCCTTTTCGAGATATCGCCATTAGGGTGGGACAGGGGTGACTCTAGAATGTTTGTACGATATGGGTATCAAACGAAAGGTGTTACTGAGCATTTTAAGAGGGAGTGTACATTAGGTCTATAGGTGGACGCCTTTTCGAGATATCGCCATTAGGGTGGGCCAGGGGTGACTCTAGAATGTTTGTACGATATGGGTATCAAACGAAAGGTGTTACTGAGCATTTTAAGAGGGAGTGGACATTAGGTCTATAGGTGGACGCCTTTTCGAGATATCGCCATTAGGGTGGGCCAGGGTGACTCTAGAATGTGTTTGTACGATATGGGTATCAAATGAAAGGTGGTAATGAGTATTTTAAAAGGGAGTAATCCTTAGTTCTATAGGTGGACGCCTTTTCGAAATATCGCCATTAGGGTGGGCCAGGTGTGACTCTAGAATGTTTGTACGATATGGGTATCAAACGAAAGCTGTTACTGAGCATTTTAAGAGGGAGTGGGCATTAGGTCTATAGGTGGACGCCTTTTCGAGATATTGCCATTAGGGTGGGCCAGGGGTGACTCTAGAATGTTTGTACGATATGGGTATCAAACGAAAGCTGTTACTGAGCATTTTAAGAGGGAGTGGGCATTAGGTCTATAGGTGGACGCCTTTTCGAGATATTGCCATTAGGGTGGGCCAGGGGTGACTCTAGAATGTTTGTACGATATGGGTATCAAACGAAAGGTGTTACTGAGCATTTTAAGAGGGAGTGGGCATTAGGTCTATAGGTGGACGCCTTTTCGAGATATCGCCATTAGGGTGGGACAGGGGTGACTCTAGAATGTTTGTACGATATGGGTATCAAACGAAAGCTGTTACTGAGCATTTTAAGAGGGAGTGGGCATTAGGTCTATAGGTGGACGCCTTTTCGAGATATTGCCATTAGGGTGGGCCAGGGGTGACTCTAGAATGTTTGTACGATATGGGTATCAAACGAAAGGTGTTACTGAGCATTTTAAGAGGGAGTGGGCATTAGGTCTATAGGTGGACGCCTTTTCGAGATATCGCCATTAGGGTGGGACAGGGGTGACTCTAGAATGTTTGTACGATATGGGTATCAAACGAAAGGTGTTACTGAGCATTTTAAGAGGGAGTGTACATTAGGTCTATAGGTGGACGCCTTTTCGAGATATCGCCATTAGGGTGGGCCAGGGGTGACTCTAGAATGTTTGTACGATATGGGTATCAAACGAAAGGTGTTACTGAGCATTTTAAGAGGGAGTGGACATTAGGTCTATAGGTGGACGCCTTTTCGAGATATCGCCATTAGGGTGGGCCAGGGTGACTCTAGAATGTGTTTGTACGATATGGGTATCAAATGAAAGGTGGTAATGAGTATTTTAAAAGGGAGTAATCCTTAGTTCTATAGGTGGACGCCTTTTCGAAATATCGCCATTAGGGTGGGCCAGGTGTGACTCTAGAATGTTTGTACGATATGGGTATCAAACGAAAGCTGTTACTGAGCATTTTAAGAGGGAGTGGGCATTAGGTCTATAGGTGGACGCCTTTTCGAGATATCGCCATTAGGGTGGGCCCGGGGTTACTCTAGAATGTTTGTACGATATGGGTATCAAACGAAAGGTGTTACTAGCATTTTAAGAGAGAGGGGGCATTAGTTCTATAGGTGGACGCCTTTTCGAGATATCGCCATTAGGGTGGGACAGGGGTGACTCTGGTATGTTTTTGTACGATATGGATATCAAATTAAAGGTATTAATGAGGGTTTTAAAAGCGAGTGGCCCTTAGATGTATATGTGAAGGCGTTCTCGTGATATCCACCAAAATGTGGACCAGGTGATCCAGAAAATCATCTGTCGGGTACTGCTAATTTATTTATATATGCAATACCACTAACAGTATTCCTGCCAAGATTCCAAGGGCTGTTGATTTCGCCTTGTAGAACTTTTTCATTTTCTTCTACTTAATATGGTAGGTGTCACACCCATTTTACAAAGATTTTTCCAAAGTTATATTTTGCGTCAACAAACCAATCCAGTTACCATGTTTCATCCCTTTTTTCGTATTTGGTATAGAATTATGGCATTTTTTTCATTTTTCGTAATTTTCGATATCGATAAAGTGGGCGTGGTTATGGTCAGATTTCGCCCATTTTTTATACCAAGAAAAAGTGAGCTCAGGTAAGTACGTGGGCTAAGTTTAGTAAAGATATATCGGATTTTGCTCAAGTTATTGTGTTAATGGCCGAGCGGAAGGACAGACGGTGGACTGTGTATAAAAACTGGGCGTGGCTTCCACCGATTTCGCCCATTTTCACAGAGAACAGTTACCGTCATAGAATCTATGCTCCTACCAAATTTGAGAAGGATTGGTAAATTTTTGTTCGACTTATGGCAATAAAAGTATTCTAGACAAACTAAATGAAAATGGGCGGAGCCACGCCCATTTTGAAATTTTCTTTTATTTTTGTATTTTGTTGCATCATATCATTACTGGAGTTGAATTTTGACTTAATTTACTTATATACAGTAAAGATATTAAATTTTTTGTTAAAATTTGAATTAAAAAAAATTTTTTTTTAAAAAGTGGGCGTGTTCTTAATCCAATTTTGCTAATTTTTATTTAGCACATATAGAGTAATAGTAGTAACGTTCCTGCCAAATTTCATCATGATATCTTCAACGACTGCCAAATTACAGCTTGCAAAACTTTTAAATTACCTTCTTGTAAAAGTGGGCGGGGCCACGCCCATTGTCCAAAATCTTACTAATTTTCTATTCTGCGTCATAACGTCAACCCATCTACCAAGTTTCGTCGCTTTATCTGTCTTTTGTAATGAGTTATCGCACTTTTTCGGTTTTTCGAAATTTTCGATATCGAAAAAGTGGGCGTGGTTATAGTCCGATATCGTTCATTTTAAATAGCGATCTGAGATGAGTGCTCAGGAATCTACATACCAACTTTCATCAAGATACCTCAAAATTTACTCAAGTTATCGTGTTAACGGGCGGACGGACGGACGGACGGACGGACATGGCTCAATCAAATATTTTTTCGATCCTGATTATTTTGATATATGGAAGTCTATATCTATCTCGATTCCTTTATATATGTACAACCAACCGTTATCCAATCAAACTTAATATACTCTGTGAGCTCTGCGCAACTGAGTATAACAATTTTCTGTAGCAACAAAATATATATGTATCTATGAAATCCTAGTTAGAGTACTGTCAATACTGCTTTGCCTTGCCGGGCCCCCAAAAACCTTCCGGGCCCTAGGGAAATTGCCCTGGCTGCCGCCCCCCCTCCCCCATTCTCCCTGCCATGGCAGTGCTACTCGTCGAAATGATGGAAACATTAGCAGCAAATCTCAATTTAGAGAACCCAAAAACCTATTTATGGACCGATTCCACGATTGTACTGGCTTGGATACGAAAGATCCCTTGTTCGTGGTCAACTTTCGTAGCACACCGTATCACGAAAATTGTCGAAAAGGCCGGAAAGGATAATTGGCGTCATGTGGATTCGGGATCAAATCCAGCCGATATGGCTAGCAGAGGACTCCCAGCACATGAACTGGTCAACAATTCCTTGTGGTGGCAGGGACCTTCTTGGTTACAATCATCTCAAAATGGCCTACACAAGATATAAATTACAACACAACCATCGAGGAGAAACGAGTGCAAGCACATGCAGTAACGGCCAAAACGGATTTTGATATTCTGGATAGATTTTGGAACCTACCCAGAGCCTTGAAGGTGATATCTTATGTCTTGAGATTTCTCGAAAGAACTCATTTAAAGACAAATGATTATTTTAATAAAACGTAGTATCTGGTTTCATCAAATGAAATCGAAATCGGTACGCAACGCTTAGTTAAGATGTCGCAACAACAGTTTTATCCCAATGAATACAAAAATCTGAAGTCAGGCAAGCTAGTAAATTGGAAAAGCGTAGTGCTTCCTCTTCACCCTTTCTTAGACAAGTATAGCATTCTAAGGACTGGTGGACGCATCCGAGCGGCTCTAGATCTACGATACAATGAACGCCATCCAATAATCCTACCTTACACATGCAAATTTTCTCGCCTTTTAGTTCAGTTTATCTATGAAATCTCTTTACATGGAGGAAACCAACTTATGTTTAGGCTTATTAGGACCCAATACTGGATTCATAGGGTTAAAAATATGATAAAATCCATCATTTACAATTGTAAGATCTGCACAATCTATAAAAAACGTGTACAAACTCAACTTATGGGTAACCTTCCCAAGGAACGTACCACATTTTCCCGACCATTTACTAATTCAGGGGTAGATTTTGCAGGACCATTCGACATAAAAAGCTTAGAGGTAGAGGGTGTCGAATTTCGAAAGGTTATGTCTGTCTGTTTGTCTGCTTTACTACGAAAGCCATACATTTGGAAGCCACAACCGACCTTAGCACCCAATCCTTTCTCGCGGCATTTTCCACATTTATCGCCAGGCGAGGATGTCCCTAAAATATCTATTCCGACAAGGGGACTAACTTTGTCGGAGCCTCACGATCACTTAGATCTGAGTTTAGGGCATTTATAGCTGATTCGCATTAAAAAGCATTGTCTAAAGATGCTCATCAACTTCTGCAATGGCATTTCATCCCTACTGCCTCTCCTCATATGGGAGGTCTGTGGGAAGCAGGAGTAAAAAGTTTCAAAAGACACTTTCGAAAAGTGGCAGGTAGGGATAAATATACCTTTGAGGAATTCGCAACCCTACTTTTTCGAATAGAGGCTTGCCTCAACTCGCGACCATTAAATCCAGCGTCGAACGAATCGACCCACTTAGAACCCTTAACCCCTGGTCATTTTTTATTTTTTTATTTATTTATTTATTAAACATTTTCTTAATGCATATTTAAAAAAAACAAGTAAGGAAGGCTAAGTTCGGGTGTAACCGAACATAACATACTCAGTTGAGAGCTATGGAGACAAAATAAGGAAAATCAATCTGGGGTAACCCTGGAATGTGGTTGTATAACATGTGTATCAAATGAAAGGTATTAAAGAGTATTTTAAGAGAGAATAGGCCATAGTTCTATGGATGAACGCCATTTAGGGATATCGCCATAAAGGTAGACCAGGGCTGACTCTAGAATTTGTTTGTACGATATGGGTATCAAATCAAAGGTGTTACTGAGCATTTTAAGAGGGAGTGGGCCTTAGGTCTATCGGTGGACGCCTTTTCGAGATGTCCCCATTAAGGTGGACCAGGGGTGATTCTATAATGTGTTTGTACGATATGGGTATCAAATGAAAGCTGTTAATGAGTATTTTGAAAAGGAGTGATCCTTAGTTCCATAGGTGGACGCCGTTTCGAGATATCGCCATAAAGGTGGACCAGGGGTGTCTCTAGAATGTGTTTGTACGATATGGGAATCAAATGAAAGGTGTTACTGAGCATTTTAAGAGGGAGTGGGCATTAGGTCTATAGGTGGACGCCTTTTCGAGATATCGCCATTAGGGTGGGCCAGGGGTGACTCTAGAATGTTTGTACGGTATGGGTAGCAAACGAAAGGTGTTACTGAGCATTTTAAGAGGGAGTGGGCATGAGGTCTATAGGTGGACGCCTTTTCGAGATATCGTCATTAGGGTGGGCCAGGGGTGACTCTAGAATGTGTTTGTACGATATGGGTATCAAATGAAAGGTGGTAAGGAGTATTTTAAAAGGGAGTAATCCTTAGTTCTATAGGTGGACGCCTTTTCGAGATATCGTCATTAGGGTGGGCCAGGGGTGACTCTAGAATGTGTTTGTACGATATGGGTATCAAATGAAAGGTGGTAAGGAGTATTTTAAAAGGGGATAATCCTTAGTTCTATAGGTGGACGCCTTTTCGAGATATCGCCATAAAGGTGGACCAAGGGTGACTCTAGAATGTTTGTACGATATGGGTATCAAACGAAAGGTGTTACTGAGCATTTTAAGAGGGAGTGGGCATTAGGTCTATAGGTGGACGCCTTTTCGAGATATCGCCATTAGGGTGGGCCAGGGTGACTCTAGAATGTGTTTGTACGATATGGGTATCAAATGAAAGGTGGTAATGAGTATTTTAAAAGGGAGTAATCCTTAGTTCTATAGGTGGACGCCTTTTCGAGATATCGCCATAAAGCTGGACCAAGGGTGACTCTAGAATGTTTGTACGGTATGGGTATCAAACGAAAGGTGTTACTGAGCATTTTAAGAGGGAGTGGGCATTAGGTCTATAGGTGGACGCCTTTTCGAGATATCGCCATTAGGGTGGGCCAGGGTGACTCTAGAATGTGTTTGTACGATATGGGTATCAAATGAAAGGTGGTAATGAGTATTTTAAAAGGGAGTAATCCTTAGTTCTATAGGTGGACGCCTTTTCGAGATATCGCCATAAAGCTGGACCAAGGGTGACTCTAGAATGTTTGTACGGTATGGGTATCAAACAAAAGGTGTTACTGAGCATTTTAAGAGGGAGTGGGCATTAGGTCTATAGGTGGACGCCTTTTCGAGATATCGCCATTAGGGTGGGACAGGGGTGACTCTAGAATGTTTGTATGATATGGGTATCAAACGAAAGGTGTTACTGAGCATTTTAAGAGGGAGTGTACATTAGGTCTATAGGTGGACGCCTTTTCGAGATATCGCCATTAGGGTGGGTCAAGGGTGACTCTAGAATGTTTGTACGATATGGGTATCAAACGAAAGGTGTTACTGAGCATTTTAAGAGGGAGTGGACATTAGGTCTATAGGTGGACGCCTTTTCGAGTTATCGCCATTAGGGTGGGCCAGGGTGACTCTAGAATGTGTTTGTACGATATGGGTATCAAATGAAAGGTGGTAATGAGTATTTTAAAAGGGAGTAATCCTTAGTTCTATAGGTGGACGCCTTTTCGAAATATCGCCATTAGGGTGGGCCAGGTGTGACTCTAGAATGTTTGTACGATATGGGTATCAAACGAAAGCTGTTACTGAGCATTTTAAGAGGGAGTGGGCATTAGGTCTATAGGTGGACGCCTTTTCGAGATATTGCCATTAGGGTGGGCCAGGGGTGACTCTAGAATGTTTGTACGATATGGGTATCAAACGAAAGGTGTTACTGAGCATTTTAAGAGGGAGTGGACACTAGGTCTATAGGTGGACGCCTTTTCGAGATATCGCCATTAGGGTGGGCCAGGGGTTACTCTAGAATGTTTGTACGATATGGGTATCAAACGAAAGGTGTTACTGAGCATTTTAAGAGAGAGGGGGCATTAGTTCTATAGGTGGACGCCTTTTCGAGATATCGCCATTAGGGTGGGACAGGGGTGACTCTGGTATGTTTTTGTACGATATGGATATCAAATTAAAGGTATTAATGAGGGTTTTAAAAGCGAGTGGCCCTTAGATGTATATGTGAAGGCGTTCTCGTGATATCCACCAAAATGTGGACCAGGTGATCCAGAAAATCATCTGTCGGGTACTGCTAATTTATTTATATATGCAATACCACTAACAGTATTCCTGCCAAGATTCCAAGGGCTGTTGATTTCGCCTTGTAGAACTTTTTCATTTTCTTCTACTTAATATGGTAGGTGTCACACCCATTTTACAAAGATTTTTCCAAAGTTATATTTTGCGTCAACAAACCAATCCAGTTACCATGTTTCATCCCTTTTTTCGTATTTGGTATAGAATTATGGCATTTTTTTCATTTTTCGTAATTTTCGATATCGATAAAGTGGGCGTGGTTATGGTCAGATTTCGCCCATTTTTTATACCAAGAAAAAGTGAGCTCAGGTAAGTACGTGGGCTAAGTTTAGTAAAGATATATCGGATTTTGCTCAAGTTATTGTGTTAATGGCCGAGCGGAAGGACAGACGGTGGACTGTGTATAAAAACTGGGCGTGGCTTTCACCGATTTCGCCCATTTTCACAGAGAACAGTTACCGTCATAGAATCTATGCTCCTACCAAATTTGAGAAGGATTGGTAAATTTTTGTTCGACTTATGGCAATAAAAGTATTCTAGACAAACTAAATGAAAATGGGCGGAGCCACGCCCATTTTGAAATTTTCTTTTATTTTTGTATTTTGTTGCATCATATCATTACTGGAGTTGAATTTTGACTTAATTTACTTATATACAGTAAAGATATTAAATTTTTTGTTAAAATTTGAATTTAAAAAAATTTTTTTTTAAAAAGTGGGCGTGTTCTTAATCCAATTTTGCTAATTTTTATTTAGCACATATAGAGTAATAGTAGTAACGTTCCTGCCAAATTTCATCATGATATCTTCAACGACTGCCAAATTACAGCTTGCAAAACTTTTAAATTACCTTCTTGTAAAAGTGGGCGAGGCCACGCCCATTGTCCAAAATCTTACTAATTTTCTATTCTGCGTCATAACGTCAACCCATCTACCAAGTTTCGTCGCTTTATCTGTCTTTTGTAATGAGTTATCGCACTTTTTCGGTTTTTCGAAATTTTCGATATCGAAAAAGTGGGCGTGGTTATAGTCCGATATCGTTCATTTTAAATAGCGATCTGAGATGAGTGCTCAGGAACCTACATACCAAATTTCATCAAGATACCTCAAAATTTACTCAAGTTATCGTGTTAACGGACGGACGGACGGACGGACGGACGGACGGACATGGCTCAATCAAATTTTTTTTCGATCCTGATTATTTTGATATATGGAAGTCTATATCTATCTCGATTCCTTTATATATGTACAACCAACCGTTATCCAATCAAACTTAATATACTCTGTGAGCTCTGCTCAACTGAGTATAAAAACAATATTGAAAGAGCACATTCTATTACTATATAGCATACGAAAAGTACATGGCATTTTTTATATTAAATTTTAAAATAGTATTAAATGCCAGTTCACAAAGTAAAATTCTTTTTAGTGTGGGGTGTACCTATAGTTTTTAATAATATTATGGAATAAGCTCATAATAATTCAGATAATTAGTTAGGATTACGATAGAGAAACAATTGATAATTCGTTAATTAGTTAAGTTTCCGATAGAGAAACAGCTGATATAGATACAAAAATTAGATATGGTTTACAACAACGTCCTCAGCAAGGCTTCTAGATTGTAGTGGCTAAAACTAATCAGATACATTTTTATTTTCCTTTGAAATAGTTTAAGATTTCTTATAACCTGTACAGAAGCAGGGAGAGAGTTGAACATTTTGCACGACGTGGATGTATAAAAGCTTCTGAAGTGAGATGTCCTAGCTGCGGGATTTGTACCGATGGAAGCAGATTGCTCCTAAGGTTGTAGACTTCAGAAGGACAACAAGGATCTAATAAAGAAAGTTTTTAGGACTTTAAATAAATATAGATGACGACATGGTAGTATATCTAGTCTCCTAAAAGATATCATAGCGTGAAACCTCTAGTTTGCGCAACATATGCGTCTTTTAATTCCCTTTTGGGGTGTTACAATGGGTGACAACTTATGAGCCGAGGCGCCACCCCAGCAGGTAATCCCATATTGAAGTTTCGATTGGAGTAGACCATAGTAAACAACCTTTAGAGTAGACATAGTGCAACACTTTTAGAGACGATAGAAGTGACGTGTAGTGAACAGAAAGTAATGTTTTAGTTTCTGAATGTGTGCAGACCAATTTAAATGATTATCGATTATAATACCTACCTATTTGAAATTTTCAAGAACATAAATCCTGAAGCAGTTATCACTGCATTTAACGTTGGTTGCGAATGAACTTTTCGTGGCATTGAAAGTGCACGCCATATAATGCATGTTAAAACGTGCGCATTCTGCTGAATGAAAAAAAAGATCACAAGCCTCAAATTATTTGGGGATAAGGCTAAAATACATCAACTTCGTTTTATTACTAACAAGTAGCTTGTGTAAAGCAAACCAAGTCCTCAGCATATGTACATCGTGGCTAATATCACATATTAGTTCGAAGTACCTCGTTGTACTATACGCAATGGCAAGATCATCTGCAAAGGCAGTCGTTTTTCCCTTCAATGGAATTGAAAAAATTGAATTAATATAAATCAGGAACAGTACCGGGCCAAGGACAGAGCCTTGGGGTACGCCCAGATTAACGTCCTGCAGGCTACTGTAGTAACTACCCACTTTAACTTTGTATATTCTATTAGAAAGATAAGATGTAAACCATTTGTACATAAAGCCACGAAAACCTGCACGATGTATTTTGTCCAGAAGTATATTCCTGTCTACAATATCAAAAGCTTTATTTATGTCGACAAATAAACCAGCACAGTTACTTTTACTATCTAGAGCTTTGTACACCTTTGAGCAGAAATCTAACAGAGCGTCCTCTGTTGAGAGTCTGGATCGAAATCCAAACTGCATGGGGCTGAAAAAGTTCGATTTATCTAGAAAGTTCACAACTCTTTGTTAACCGCCTTTTCAAATACTTTGGAAATCGATGGGAGTAGAGATATGGGTCTGTAGTTACGTGCGTCCCTCTTATCCCCTTTTTTGAAGATCGGGATTACAATGGCACATTTAAGATCATCAGGAAAAGCACCCTGAGTTATACTTTTATTGAATAAATGTTTCAGTATGTGTACTATATTGAGCGATATTTTTTTAATAAACTATTTGAAATACCGTCATCGCCGCAAGAGCTAGAGTTGGTCAATGTTTTTATAATTTTAGCGATTTCGAAGCTGGATATGGGGTTAAAAAAGATACTATTAGTTGCAACTTGGCATAAGGGTAGATTGGCTGCAAACTGACAATCACAAAGGGTTGAACTTGAATTACCAATCGAGGTAAAGTATGTATTAAATTTGTTAGCAACTTCTTCTGGGTCTGTAGTCAGGTGACTTTCAGTACGTAGGGTAACTGGCTCGTAGCTCCCTACCCTGTCGAGGTTTAGGAAACTGTGGATGACGCCCCATTCTTTTCTGGTATTGGCCAAAGCTGAGTTAAAATTGTTTTTAAAAAAGGTATCGCGCGTAGTGCGTATTGCTTTATGGACTGATTGCTAATTTTATTGTAGCGATTGCGAAGCTTCCTACAATTGGGATGCTTAGCACATTTTTTGCCTAACTTATTTTTGAACTTTATTTTCCTTAATAGATCTCGAGTAATCCAAGGTTTAAGTCGCAGAACTTGTTTACGCTGACTCACATTAAGAGTGCAGTTATTGAGATGCACTTTTAAAGTGTTTAAAAATATACCATAAGCTGCCCATACGTTACTTTCCGCGTACACGTCTGACCAATTTTCGAGAAGAAGCTTGTTATTCAGCATCGTAAAGTTTACCTTAGAAATCGATTTACGAGCGCGGCTGATACTTGGTTTGCCTGACGTAATACCAGTTAGCTGTATACCAGTCAACGTGTCATCGGTTACTTGCAAGTCCAAATTAAAAACTGTACAATTTCTATTAGGAAGCGAGTTGAAACGACAAAACGCGTGGTCAATGCTAATATCACATATTAGCCTGCCTGAACTTGTTCGTGTTGGTTCATTTATGTAGGATTCCAAACCATTTAACGCCATTAAAGCCAAATATTCGTCAGTAATACTGGGACGATGTAAAATATCCAAATTGATGTCACCAAGAATAAAAAAATTAACTGATTTCGCATTTACCACTAAAGAGGAATATTCTTCAAGGAATAACGAGATATGTAGATACAGACTGAAGTCTGTATACCCCCAAGAAAACAAATAGTTCGCCTTTGATATTAATGGAAAGCTGTAACGTATCTGCACTTTTTAAGCTATTACTAACTGACGAGCAGTCAAAAGTGTCGCGTACAAAAGCTCCAACACCTCCTGCACTGTAGCTGTCATTGGTATTTGTATAAAAGTTATAATTGTGGATTTTATAATCTCCTACTTCATACGAAAAAATCATATTTCAGACAAAAATATAATATCTAGTTTAATACCTAACGCTTCTATATTACCAACGAAAACATCGAAATTTTGTCTAAGACTACGTATATTTTGATGGATAACTAATAATTTGTTAGAATCAGTTTACCACGCAATTGTCGATATCTGCAGGCGCGATTGTGACTCCTAATGTGTCCACAATAATTTTTTGTACACAAGCTTCCGTATTGCTGCTCTACTGTTGTGGGATGCCAGTAATTTCAATTGCATTCCCATAATCTCCCTGCTCTTTCCAAATGAGTTTGCTCTCCAATACTGTCACCTTTTTCTTTAGTGCTTCATTCTCCTCTTTCAGCGCGCCGAGTGCATTAAGAACATTAGTGTTGACTTCTCTTAGCGCAATTATCTCTTCATATAACAACTGAAGAGTGATTGCTTTGTTACTGCTGTCGGAGTTATCGTTAGGTTGTTGACCCGTGTATTTGTCTATCTGCTGTTTTTGATTATTTGTGTTGGTATTAGACGCAATGATTTCTTTAGCATTGCCTTGCCCATTTCCATTACCTGAAGTTGCTTTTGCGGACAATTGTTGTTGTTTTTTGGCTTGATCCAAACTTGTAGATGCCAAATTTGCATCAAACCTTTTGCAAAAGATGGAAAAGAGAATATCTCTTAGAAATGCAAAAGCGGGCTAAATGGAAACACCCGAAAGCAAACATCAAAATAGGGGATTTCGTCCTCGTGAAAGACGACAATTTAGCTCCAAACGAATGGAGAATTGGAAGAGTGATCAAACTCCACCCGGGACCAGACGACCTTGTACGAGTTGTCGACATCACGACTGAAAAAGGTCAAATTACAAGGCCCTTGGCCAAACTGGTTCTACTTCCACCAGCCAATGAAACAAGTGGAGAGGTATCCTCCGATGACCAAAGCGATCCGGTTCGACAACACGGATATGACTTTCCATTTTGCTGTTCAATTTCAACCACGAAGGAAGAACGTCAACTGCTGCGGTCCCGCCACATCTCAATTTATACGAAAGGTAAAATATTGTACTAACTTAAGAAATAATAAATAAATTATTATACCATACTATTCAATTTTTCGAGCTCAAGGCCACGCATAAATAAAAACCAAATATTTTATATGTTTCAATAAATATATTTGTTTAATAATTGATCGATATTTAGACCTCAATCTGAGATCATCCTCAGGACTAAAAAGATTAAAGACAATAAAAACATCAAAAAGTGCATTTTACATACATCACTATAACACCACTTACACTCTTGGCTGTGTATGTTCGACTAATTTTACAGGTAAACTGTTGTTGTCTAACATTATATTAAAAATATTGGTGGGACATTAAACTAACAAATTACTCTCAAAGGGCTTTTTTGTTTCTGCTTATTAGCTGCCTATAGGCCGAAGCACAATTTTCCGTGTCCGTTTTAAAATTTATCCGTATTTCGCTCTCTATATTGATAATATGAAGCATTTCAAGTATGTATCTCTTATTATATTGCTTCTCTTGTTGCAAAATTTTCACATTTTCTAAATCTGGACAATGTCCCGTAGCGCTACAATGATGTGTTAAGGTTGTTTTGTTATCGTTCAAATTATTTTTGTTTTTTATATTCTACTTGTGTCCGGAAATACTTGTCTTAAGCTTAGATTTAGTTGTCCCCACATATAATTTGTTGCATAAATGGAACCTGTCACCATTGCATTTAATTTGGTATATTACGTTGGATTTCTCGAATTTTTCAATCCTGATTTTCATGTTGCTGTATATTTGTCGTAGAGTGTTAACAGACAGTGTTCAGACTAATCATTTTGTTTTTAAACATCTTTTCGACAAATTCATTATTCTTTTCTTGGAGTTTGTTTGTGGGATCTTTTTTCAGAACTCTGTATGACGTGATGTCGTTAACTATTTTCCCTAACTTCGTTTCATATTCAGATTTTACCACTGTAACATTACCTTTATCTGCATTGAGGAACAGTAGGTGTTTATTGTTACTGAGGAACTCTTTTGCTGAATGTAGGGTGTCTAAAACAAAATGATCTCTCGTATTAGTATTTGGCCTTTTAAGGTGATCCCGTATTAATGTTGTTAAATTATTTCTTTCTGTCTCTTGTCTTTCTCTGTCTCCGATAGTTTGTATACAGTACTCTCCGTCTGCTATTAGCTTAAAAGTGGAAATTTATTTTCGTTGTTGTTGGCAAAGCATATTTTGGACCTAACGAGAGAAGCCACTGAGTGTCATTTGGTATATTTGTTGATGTCGTGTTACAAAACCACTCGGGAGTGTATTTGATGTTTAGTCCTTGTTTTTGTTCGTCTTTAAGTCTATAAAATTTTTTCGTTTGTGTTTTCTTGATTGTTGTTGTAAGTTTGTTGGTTAGCAGAGTTTCACTCTTGAAAAATACGACGGAATCTTCCTCATTTAATTGTTGCTTTAAATTTTTTAAGTTATTTACCTTCTTTTCATTTTTCTTCCGAAGTTCGTGTTTGATTTTGATAATTATATTTAATAATTTCTTTTGGACTGTTACCAAATATGAAGACGCTGCTTTGTTTATCTTTGATGAAATTTTCTCGTTTTTGATGTTGCATTCAAGGACGTATACAATGTTTTTGATGGCATTTTTGATGAAATTTGGTATTATGCCACTCTTCCTGCATCTACCCAAAAACTTTATCGACTGCGTCAGCCCAATCAGTTGTTGTGTGTTATATTGATAACGTTTTGTGCAACTCCTGGGCTTCATGTCATACCTGTTCTTGATGTTTTTGTAGACTCCAATTGCATTGTTGTCATTCCGGTGTGCTCTCCGATCCATAATTTTTATTTGTTGTTTTTCGGCCTTCAATATTTAAATTATAAAATTTTTCGAGCTCAAGGCCACGCATAAATAAAAACCAAATATTTTATATGTTTCAATAAATATATTTGTTTAATAACTGATCGATATTTCGACCTCAATCTGAGATCATCCTCAGGACTAAAAAGATTAAAAACAATAAAAACATCAAAAAGGGCATTTTACATACATCACTATAACACAACTTACACTCTTGGCTGTGGTGATCGACTAATTTTAAAACATTACATATGAAACGAATATAAACAACATAATGTAAACAAATAAATACCGTAAATATAAACAAATTTTGACAAAAACAACCATGTACAAATTTCTCCAACTGTGCGTCGCGCTCAGCATACATATATATATACATATATCAGCTACAGCTAAACTGTTGTTGTCTAACATTATAATAAAAATATTGGTGGGTCATTAAACTAACAAATTACTCTCAAAGGGCCTTTTTGTTTCTGCTTATTAGCTGCCTATAGGCCGAAGCACAATTTTCCGTGTCCGTTTTAAAATTTATCCGTTTGTCGCTCTCTATATTGATAATATGAAGCATTTCAAATATGTATCTCTTATTATATTGCTTCTCACATTTTCTAAATCTGGACAATGTCCCGTAGCGCTACAATGATGTGTTAAGGCTGTTTTGTTATCGTTAAAATTATTTTTGTTTTTTATATTCGACTTATGTCCGGAAACCCTTGTCTTAAGCTTAGATATAGTTGTCCCCACATATACTTTGTTGCATAAGTGGGACCCGTCACCATTCCAATTAATTTGGTATATTATGTTGGATTTCTCGTATTTTTCAATCCTGCTTTTCATGTTGCTGTAAATTTTTCGTAGAGTGTTGTCGTACGTAAAAGCTATTTGGAACCTGTCCCGGTCATACATATTTGAATTTTTCATTCTGTTGGACAAGCCTGGAATGTATGTGGCTGTCTTGAATATTTTCTTGGCATCCTGTCTGATCTCAGTAGTATTCGCTTTAGCGTAAAAAGCTCTTATGTAGCTATTGATTAAAGATGGAGGAAAATCGTTGTCTGTTAATATTTGCTTGATCAGGGCAACATTTTCTTTATGGTAACAAGCGTCGCTAATAGAGAGAACTTTTCTAACAAAATTCTTAGCCGTGTTTACTATAATTCTTCTTTCATGCTTGGAATAAAAGTTTATTAATCTCCCAGACGTAGTGGGTTTTTTGTACCATTTAAATGTAAGTTTGTTGTTATGTCTTATTACTATCGTATCTAAGAATGGTAATTTTCCGTCAACTTCCATCTCTGACGTGAACTTTATAGACTTTGTGTAGCTATTTAGATTGGCCACGGTTTCTTAGGCTTTATCTGTTTGAACGATAGCAAATATATCATCCACATATTTCGTAAGCAAACGTGGTTTATGTGGAAAATCTTCCATAAATTTGTTCAGCAATTCCTCCATTACAATATCTGCAATGACTGGCGATGCTGGGGATCCCATAGGCATTCCATAGCGCTGTTCGTATATTTTGTCACTAAACTTAAAATACCTATTGTCCTTTATGCAGAATCGTACTACCCCAAGAAGCAAGTCCTTCGTTAACGAAGTGTGGCTTTTTATCAAATCCCACTTACTCTCAAAAATTTTCATCGCATGGTCTACTGGAACGCTAGGGAAAAGAGATACCACATCAAAAGAAACTAGACTTTCATCGTCATATATATTGTGTTTTTGATTTTGGCTTTAAACTCGATTGAGTCTTTTACATTGAAAATGGATGATTTTGTTATGTTCTTAAGTATGTTAGCAAGGTATTTACACATGCTACATGATGGCGAATTAACTGACGAACATATCGGTCTCAACGGAATTCCCTTCTTGTGGATCTTCGGTAGACCATAGAGTCTCGTCGCATTAGCTGTTTTGCTTAACAGACTGTATTTTTTATTCAGACTAATCATTTTGTTTTTAAACATCTTTTCGACAAATTCATTATTCTTTTCTTGGAGTTTGTTTATGGAATCTTTTTTCAGAACCCTGTATGACGTGATGTCATTAACTATTTTCCCTAACTTCGTTTCATATTCAGATTTTTTCAAAACCACTGTAACATTACCTTTATCTGCATTGAGGGCCAGTAGGTGTTTATTGTTACTGAGGAACTCTTTTGCTGAATGTAGGGTGTCAAAAATAAAATGATCTCTCGTATTAGTATTTGGCCTTTTAAGGTGATCCCGTATTAATGTTGTTAAATTATTTCTTTTTGTCTTGCCTTTCTCTGTCTCCGATAGTTTGTATACAGTCCTCTCCGTCTGCTGTTAGCTTAAAAAGTGGAAATTTTTTTTTCGTTGTTGTTGGTAAAGCATAATATGGACCTAACAAGAGAAGCCACTGAGTGTCAGCTGGTATATTTGTTGATGTCGTGTTACAAAACCACTCGAGAATGTATTTGATGTTTAATCGTTGTTTTTGTTCGTCTTTAAGTCTATAAAATTTGTTCCTTTGTGTTTTCTTGATTGTTGTTGTAAGTTTGTTGGTTAGCAGAGTTTCACTCTCGAAAAATACGACGGAATCTTCCTCATTTAAATGTTGTTTTAAATTTGTTGTTAAGTAATTTACCTCCTTTTCCTTTTTCTTCCGAAGTTCGTGTTTGATTTTGATAATTATATTTAATAATTTCTTTTGGAATGTTACCAAATATGATGACGCTGCTTTTTTTATCTTTGATGAAATTCTCTCGTTTTTGATGTTGCATTCAAGGACGTATACAATGGTTTTGGTGGCATTTTTGATGAAATTTGGTATTATGCCGCTCTTCCTGCATCTACCCAAAAACTTTATCGACTCCGTCAGCCCAATCAGTTGTTGTGTGTTATATTGATAACGTTTTGTATACCTCCTGGTCTTCATGTCATACCTGTTCTTGATGTTTTTGTAGACTCCAATTGCATTGTTGTCATTCCGGTGTGCTCTCCGATCCATAATTTGTATTCATTGTTTTTCGGCCTTCGAGCTCAAGGCCACGCATAAATAAAAACCAAATATTTTATGTGTTTCAATAAATATATTTGTTTAATAATTGATCGATATTTCGACCCCAATCTGAGATCATCCTCAGGACTAAAAAGATTAAAAACAATAAAAACATCAAAAAGTGCATTTTAGATACACCACTATAACACAACTTACACTCTTGGCTGTGCCTGATCGACTAATTATAAAACATTACATATGAAACGAATATAAACAACATAATTTAAACAAATAAATACCGTAAATATAAACAAATATTTACAAAAACAACCATGTACAAATTTCTCCAACTGTACGTCACCCTACATTCAGCAAAAGAGTTCCTCAGTAACAACAAACACCTACTGGTCCTCAATGCAGATAAAGGTAATGTTACAGTGTTTTTGGAAAAATCTGGATATGAAACGAAGTTAGGGAAAATAGTTAATGACATCGCGTCATACAGAGTTCTGAAAAAAGATCCCACAAACAAACTCCAAGAGAGAAAATTGAATTTGTCGAAAAGATGTTTAAAAACAAAATGATTAGTCTGAATAAAAAATACAGCCTGTTAAGCAAAACAGCTAATGCGCCGAGACTCTATGGTCTACCGAAGATCCACAAGGAGGGAATTCCACCGATACCGATATGTTCGTCAGTTAATTCGCCATCATAGAGCATGTGTAAATACCTTGCTAACATACTTAGGAACATAACAAAATCTTCCATTTTCAATGTAAAAGACTCAATCGAGTTTAAAGACAAAATCAACAAGTAAGAAAGGCTAAGTTCGGGTGTAACCGAACATTACATACTCAGTTGAGAGCTGTGGAGACAAAGTAAGGGAAAATCACCATGTTGTAAAAATAACCTAGGGTAACCCTGGAATGTGTTTGTATGACATGTGTATCAAATGGAAGGTATTAAAGAGTATTTTAAGAGGAAGTGGACCATAGTTCTATAGATGGACGCCATTTAGGGATATCGCCATAAAGGTGGACCAGGCCTGACTCTAGAATTTGATTGTACGATATGGGTATCAAATGAAATGTGTTAATGATAATTTTAAAAGGGAATGGGCCTAAGTTCTATAGGTGGACGCCTTTTCGAGATATCGCCATAAAGGTGGACCAGGGGTGACTCTAGAATTTATTTTGTACGATATGCGTATCAAATGAAAGGTATTAATGAGTATTTTAAAAGGGCGTGGGCCTAAGTTCTATATATGAACGCCGTTTCGAGATATTGCCATAAATGTGGACCAGGGGTGACTCTAGAATTTGTTTTGTACGATATGGGTATCAAATGAAAGGTATTAATGAGTATTTTAAAAGGGCGTGGGCCTAAGTTCTATAGATGGACGCCGTTTCGAGATATCGCTATAAAGATGGATCAGGGGTGACTCTAGAATTTGTTTGTACGATATGAGTATCAAATGAAAGGTGTTAATGAGTATTTTAAGAGGGCGTGGGCTTTAGTTCTATATGTGGACGCCTTTTCGAGATATCGCCATAAAGGTGGACCAGGGGTGACTCTAGAATTTGTTTGTACTATATGGGTATCAAATGAAAGGTGTTAATGAGTATTTTGAAAGGGAGTGGGCCTTAGTTCAATAGGTGGACGCCTTTTCGGAATATCGTTATAAAAGTGGACCAGGGTTGACTCTAGAATGCGTTTGTACAATATGGGTATCAAACGAAAGGTGTTAATGAGTATTTTGAAAGGGAGGGGGCCTTAGTTCTATAGGTGGACGCCTTTTCGGAATATCGTTATAAAAGTGGACCAGGGTTGACTTTAGAATGCGTTTGTACAATATGGGTATCGAACGAAAGGTGTTAATAAGTGTTTTAAAACGGAGTGAGCCTTAGTTCTATAGGTGGACGCCTTTTCGGAATATCGTTATAAAAGTGGACCAGGGGTGACTCTAGAATGCGTTTGTACAATATGGGTATCAAATGAAAGGTGTTAATGTGTATTTTAAAAGGGCGTGGGCCTTAGTTCTATAGGTGGACGCCTTTTCGGAATATCGTTATAAAAGTGGACTAGGGTTGACTTTAGAATGCGTTTGTACAATATGGGTATCGAACGAAAGGTGTTAATAAGTGTTTTAAAACGGAGTGGGCCTTAGTTCTATAGGTGGACGCCTTTTCGGAATATCGTTATAAAAGTGGACCAGGGGTGACTTTAGAATGCGTTTGTACAATATGGGTATCAAATGAAAGGTGTTAATGTGTATTTTAAAAGGGCGTGGGCCTTAGTTCTATAGGTGGACGCCTTTTCGGAATATCGTTATAAAAGTGGACCAGGGGTGACTTTAGAATGCGTTTGTTCAATATGGGTATCGAACGAAAGGTGTTAATAAGTGTTTTAAACGGAGTGGGCCTTAGTTCTATAGGTGGACGCCTTTTCGGAATATCGTTATAAAAGTGGACCAGGGGTGACTTTAGAATGCGTTTGTACAATATGGGTACCGAACGAAAGGTGTTAATAAGTGTTTTAAAACGGAGTGAGCCTTAGTTCTATAGGTGGACGCCTTTTCGGAATATCGTTATAAAAGTGGACCAGGGGTGACTCTAGAATGCGTTTGTACAATATGGGTATCAAATGAAAGGTGTTAATGTATATTTGAAAAGGGCATGGGCCCTAGTTCTATAGGTGGACGCCTTTTCGGAATATCGTTATAAAAGTGGACCAGGGTTGACTTTAGAATGCGTTTGTACAATATGGGTATCGAACGAAAGGTGTTAATAAGTGTTTTAAAACGGAGTGGGCCTTAGTTCTATAGGTGGACGCCTTTTCGGAATATCGTTATAAAAGTGGACCAGGGGTGACTCTAGAATGCGTTTGTACAATATGGGTATCAAATGAAAGGTGTTAATGTGTATTTTAAAAGGGCGTGGGCCTTAGTTCTATAGGTGGACGCCTTTTCGGAATATCGTTATAAAAGTGGACCAGGGTTGACTCTAAAATGCGTTTGTACAATATGGGTATCAAACGAAAGGTGTTAATGTGTATTTTAAAAGGGCGTGGGCCTTAGTTCTATAGGTGGACGCCTTTTCGAGATATCGCCATAAAGGTGGACCAGGGGTGACTCTAGAATTTGTTTGTACGATATGAGTATCAAATGAAAGGTGTTAATGAGTATTTTAAGATGGCGTGGGCCTTAGTTCTATAGGTGGACGCCTTTTCGAGATATCGCCATAAAGGTGGACCAGGGGTGACTCTAGAATTTGTTTGTACGATATGGGTATCAAATGAAAGGTGTTAATGAGTATTTTAAAAGGGCGTGGTCCTTAGTTCTATAGGTGGACGCCTGTTCGAAATATCGCCATAAAGATGGACCAGGGGTGACTCTAGAATTTGTTTGTACTATATGGGTATCAAATGAAAGGCGTTAATGAGTATTTTGAAAGGGAGTGGGCCTTAGTTCTATAGGTGGACGCCTTTTCGGAATATCGTTATAAAAGTGGACCAGGGTTGACTCTAGAATGCGTTTGTACAATATGGGTATCAAACGAAAGGTGTTAATAAGTGTTTTAAAAGGGAGTGGGCCTTAGTTCTATAGGTGGACGCCTTTTCGGAATATCGTTATAAAAGTGTACCAGGGGTGACTCTAGAATGCGTTTGTATATTATGGGTATCAAATGAAAGGTGTTAATGAGTATTTTAAAAGGGCGTGGGCCTTAGTTCTATAGGTGGACGCCTTTTCGAGATATCGCCATAAAGGTGGACCAGGGGTGACTCTAGAATTTGTTTGTACGATATGGGTATCAAATGAAAGGTGTTAATGAGTATTTAAAAGGGCCTGCGCCTTAGTTCTATAGGTGGACGCCTTTTCAAAAACTCGCCATAAAGGGGACCAGGGGTGACTCTAGAATTTGTTTGTACGATATGGGTATCAAATGAAAGGTGTTAATGAGTATTTTAAAAAGGAGTGGGCCTTAGTTCTATATGTGGACGCCTTTTCGAGATATCGCCATAAACGTGGGCCAGGGGTGACTCTAGAATTTGTTTGTACTATATGGGTATCAAATGAAAGGTGTTAATGAGTATTTTAAAAGGGCGTGGGCCTTAATTCTATAGGTGGATGCCTTTTCGAGATATCGCCATAAACGTGGACCAGGGGTGACTCTAGAATTTGTTTGTACGATATGGGTATCAAATGAAAGGTGTTAATGAGTATTTTAAAAAGGAGTGGGCCTTAGTTCTATATGTGGACGCCTTTTCGAGATATCGCCATAAACGTGGACCAGGGGTGACTCTAGAATGTGTTTGTACGATATGGGTATCAAATGAAAGGTATTAATGAGGGTTTTAAAAGGGAGCGGCCCTTAGTTTTATATGTGGACGCCTTTTCGAGATATCGCCATAAACGTGGGCCAGGGGTGACTCTAGAATTTGTTTGTACTATATGGGTATCAAATGAAAGGTGTTAATGAGTATTTTAAAAGGGCGTGGGCCTTAGTTCTATAGGTGGACGCCTTTTCGAGATATCGCCATAAAGGTGGACCAGGGGTGACTCTAGAATTTGTTTGTACGATATGGGTATCAAATGAAAGGTGTTAATGAGTATTTTAAAAGGGCCTGCGCCTTAGTTCTATAGGTGGACGCCTTTTCAAAAACTCGCCATAAAGGGGACCAGGGGTGACTCTAGAATTTGTTTGTACGATATGGGTATCAAATGAAAGGTGTTAATGAGTATTTTAAAAAGGAGTGGGCCTTAGTTCTATATGTGGACGCCTTTTCGAGATATCGCCATAAACGTGGGCCAGGGGTGACTCTAGAATATGTTTGTACGATATGGGTATCAAATGAAAGGTATTAATGAGGGTTTTAAAAGGGAGCGGCCCATAGTTTTATATGTGGACGCCTTTTCGAGATATCGCCATAAACGTGGACCAGGGGTGACTCTAGAATTTGTTTGTACGATATGGGTATCAAATGAAAGGTGTTAATGAGTATTTTAAAAAGGAGTGGGCCTTAGTTCTATATGTGGACGCCTTTTCGAGATATCGCCATAAACGTGGGCCAGGGGTGACTCTAGAATTTGTTTGTACTATATGGGTATCAAATGAAAGGTGTTAATGAGTATTTTAAAAGGGCGTGGCCCTTAGTTCTTGAGGTGGACGCCTTTTCGAAATATCGCCATAAAGGTGGACCAGGGGCGACTCTAGAATTTGTTTGTACGATATGGGTATCAAATGAAAGGTTTTAATGAGTATTTTAAAAAGGAGTGGGCCTTAGTTCTATATGTGGACGCCTTTTCGAGATATCGCCATAAACGTGGACCAGGGGTGACTCTAGAATGTGTTTGTACGATATGGGTATCAAATGAAAGGTATTAATGAGGGTTTTAAAAGGGAGCGGCCCTTAGTTTTATATGTGAAGGCGTTTTCGAGATATCGACCAAAATGTGGACCAGGGTGATCCAGAACATCATCTGTCGGGTACCGCTAATTTATTTATATATGTAATACCACGAACAGTATTCCTTCCAAGATTCCAAGGGCTTTTGATTTCGCCCTGCAAAACTTTTTCATTTTCTTCTACTTAATATGGTAGGTGTCACACCCATTTTACCAAGTTTTTTTCTAAAGTTATATTTTGCGTCAACAGACCAATACAATTACCATATTTCATCCGTTTTTTCGTATTTGGTATATAATTATGGCATTTTTTTCATTTTTCGTAATTTTCGATATCAAAAAAGTGGGCGTGGTCATAGTCGGATTTCGGCCATTTTTTACACCAATACAAAGTGAGTTCAGATAAGTACGTCAACTGAGTTTGGTAAAGATATATCGATTTTTGCTCAAGTTATCGTGTTAACGGCCGAGCGGAAGGACAGACGGTCGACTGTGTATAAAAACTACGCGTGGTTTCAACCGATTTCACCCATTTTCACAGAAAACAGTTACCGGCGTAGAAGCTATGCCCCTACCAAATTTCACAAGGATTGGTAAATTTTTGTTCGACTTATGGCATTAAAATTATTCTAGAAAATTTAAATGAAAAAGGGCGGAGCCACGCCCATTTTGAAATTTTCTTTTATTTTTGTATTTTGTTGCACCATATCATTACTGGAGTTGAATGTTGACATAATTTACTTATGTACTGTAAAGATATTAACTTTTCTTCTAAAATTTGAATTTAAAAAAAAAAATTTTTAAAAAGTGGGCGTGGTCGTTCTCCGATTTTGCTAATTTTTATTAAACAGGCATATAGTAATAAGTGTAACGTTCCTGCCAAATTTCATCATGATATCTTCAACGACTGCCAAATTACAGCTTGCAAAACTTCTAAATTACCTTCTTTTAAAAGTATGCGGTGCCACGCCCATTGTCCAAAATTTTACTAGTTTTCTATTCTGCGTCATAAGTTCAACTCACCCACCAAGTTTCATCGCTTTATCCGTATTTGGTAAGGAATTATCGCACTTTTTCGATTTTTCGAAATTTTCGATATCGAAAAAGTGGGCGTGATTATTGTCCGATATCGTTCATTTTAAATAGCGATCTGAGATGAGTGGCCAGGAACCTACATACCAAATTTCATCAAGATACCTCAAAATTTACTCAAGTTATCGTGTTAACGGACAGACGGACGGACGGACGGACATGGCTCAATCGAATTTTTTTTCGATACTGATGATTTTGATATATGAAAGTCTATATCTATATCGATTCCTTTATACCTGTACAACCAACCGTTATCCAATCAAAGTAAATATACTCTGTGAGCTCTGCTCAACTGAGTATAAAAACACATATATATATGACAATGAAAGTCTAGTTTCTTTTGATGTGGTATCTCTTTTCCCTAGCGTTCCAGTAGAACATGCGATGAAAATTTTTGAGAGTAAGTGGGATTTGATAAAAAGCCACACTTCGTTAACGAACGACTTGGTTTTTGGGGTAGTACGATTCTGCATAAAGGACAATAGGTATTTTAAGTTTAGAGACAAAATATACGAAATATGTGGATGATATATTTCCTATCGTTCAAACAGATAAAGCCCAAGAAACAGTGGCCAATCTAAATAGCTACATAAAGCCTATAAAGTTCACGTCAGAGATGGAAGTTGACGGAAAATTACCATTCTTAGATACGATAGTAATAAGACATAACAACAAACTTACATTTAAATGGTACAAAAAACCCACTGCGTCTGGGAGATTAATAAACTTTTATTCCAAGCATGAAAGAAGAATTATAGTAAACACGGCAAAGAATTTTGTTAGAAAAGTTTTCTCTATTGGCGACGCATGTTACCATAAAGAAAATGTTGCCCTGATCAAGCAAATATTAACAGACAACGATTTTCCTCCATCTTTAATCAATAGCTACATAAGAGATTTTTACGCTAAAGTGAATACTACTGAGATCAGACAGGATGCCAAGAAAATATTCAGGACAGCCACATACATTCCAGGCTTGTTCAACAGACTGAAAAATTCAAATATGTATGACCGGGACAGGTTCCAAATAGCTTTAACGTAAGACAACACTCTACGACAAATATACAGCAACATGAAAAGCGGGATTGAAAAATACGAGAAATCCAACGCAATATACCAAATTAATTGCAATGGTGACGGGTCCCACTTATGCAGCAAAGTATATGTGGGGACAACTAAATCTAAGCTTAAGACAAGGATTTCCGGACACAAGTCGAATATAAAAAACAAAAATAATTTGAACGATAAAAAAACAGCCTTAACACATCATTGTAGCGCTACGGGACATTGTCCAGATTTAGAAAATGGGAGAGTTTTGCAACAAGAGAAGAATATAATAAGAGATACACACTTGAAATGCTTCATATTATCAATATAGAGAGCGACAAACGGATAAATTTTAAAAGGGACACGGAAAATTGTGCTTCGGCCTATAGGCAGCTAATAAGCAGAAACCAAAAAGCCCTTTGAGAGTAATTTGTTAGTTTAATGTCCCACCAATATTTTTATTATAATGTTAGGCAACAACAGTTTACCTGTAGCTGATATATGTACATATATATGTATGCTGAGCGCGACGTACAGTTGGAGAAATTTGTACATGGTTTTTTTTGTCAAAATTTGTTTATATTTACGGTATTTATTTGTTTACATTATGTTGTTCATAATCGTTTCATATGTAATGTTTTAAAATTAGTCGATCAGACACAGCCAAGAGTGTAAGTTGTGTTATAGTGATGTATGTAAAATGCACTTTTTGATGATTTTATTGTTTGTAAACTTTTTAGTCCTGAGGATGATCTCAGATTGAGGTCGAAATATCGATCAATTATTAAACAAATATATTTATTGAAATATATAAAATATTTGGGTTTTATTTATGCGTGGCCTTGAGCTCGAAAAATTGAATATTTTAAATATTGAAGGCCGAAAACAGCAAATAAAAATTACACCATACTTATATTGAAATTATTTGTGTTTTCTTTTCCTTTTAATTATATTGGACCTCCGCGCACCGAGCGTTCTGCGAGGTCAACACTAACTTTTCGAAAATACTAGCGCCATACGAAAGTATAACGAAATCATAATATAATCTAGAAAACCAACCTGAAACTCAAGTTTTAGTGAACAAAATCGAAACTCTGAAAACTCAACTCATTTCAAATATTTATAGACCCAAAAGATCTCTAAACCTTTTTGGCTCCGTGTTAAAATTCATCACTGGCACACCAGATCACGATGACCTTATAGAAATCAAAACTTCACTTAATATGCTAATAGAAATTAATAATAAGCAAAGAACAATTAACTCACAGTTCGAAAGAATACTCGAAACCCTTGTCCCAAAACTATAACCGAAAACATTGTTATAACAGAAGTTTATAATGAACTCCAATCAATAACAAACACTATAAATTTTGCGAAATCTAATAATTTTTATTCCGGCACATTAAATTTGAAAGACATGATACGATTTAATAAACCACGAAAAACTAAATCTTCCAATAATTAATATATTAGAATATGCTACCTACAAGAAGCAATTATAACAATATACAAATATCCTATACTCAAAACTAAATGTAGCCTGTTTAACGTATATCCTTTAGCACATAAGCATGGTAAAATTAATTTAGACCCTAAGATCGCACAATGTAACAAATATCAAAGAATATCCAAATGTAGAAATTATATGAGTTGTTTTATCAACAGCAACTCGTAGCAACACCATAGCGGGGACGCTCTGTCTTAAGAGGGAGGAGAGTTAACGACGTTAGTACAAAGATACATATGTAGGTATATAAATTTATACACCACATACATATATACATAAATATTGTTTACAAACAAAATGCCGATAAACAACAATATACCCTTTGACCTTGTATACATAATTATTATTTACAAACAAAATGCTGATAAACAACAATATGCCATTTAATCTTGTATGATAACAATATACACCAAAACAACAGAACTTGTCCTAACATGATTATAACAATATACAAATGCACTATCACTAAGACAAACAATAACTATCTACTAGTAAACATATAGCGACCGACGCATCTCAATAGTATAAGTAGCACTAAGATTTATGTAAACTAGTTAGTCTAAAGATTATGAAGAGTGCACATTTCGGTGTAACCAAAAAATATACTTTTTGCTCGAATATCGACCAAACGATATTAACTCGAGCAAAACATGCCAATATGAAAAAACCGTGGTCGTAGATAGGGACCGGTATGTGACCCACACCTTGGAAAATATTTCGTGGATTTCATATAGAAAGGGTAAGTGGCTGAAACCCATGGCCGTATCTTCATGCGTGTCTTCACGATGGCGGTCCTTTCGTCAGCGTGTGTGATGTACTCTTTATCGCGCTACCATGCCCCGAAGGTGGAACCAGTATGGTCATAATATAACCTGCGAGTGGTGTATCGCATTCAATCTCACCCCAGAACCATGTAACTGAGCCACCCACATGGTGATCATGCGAGTGGTGTATCTCAGTCGACGCCACCACAGCAACATACAGCTGAGTAACCAACATGGTGATCATATAAATCATGCGAGTGATATATCTCATTCGACGCCACCACAATAACATACAGCTTAGTCACCAACATGGTGATCACATAAATTGCGCGAGTGGTCATAAATCATGCAAGTGGTGTGTCTACATACAGCCGAATGGCGGCGAAAGCAAAAACAATGGTGGCTACATCTTACACAAACATCATCGAAACTTGCCACGGAAAATTATTATCAACAATCGAGTATGCTCGTTGAGGCCATCGGCATCCCACCGACATTCATGACCTCCAGGTCCACCAACGCCAACATTGCACGCTATCGAAAGATAGAATCAAAATGCTTGTACAAGGAAGGGTGAACGTGAGGAGAGCAAAAAAGATTTGTTTATAAACCGAAATCAATAGAACCTTATGTTGTTGTTTGTATTTTATCGCCCTTTGTTCAGTGAGTGAAAATTCCCGGGTTTCGGCACCACAAATGTTGGATGGTGGACCAATGGTAATTTCCTAGGAAGCAAAGCCACAAGTTCAAATAGTAATGTTCTTATAATTCCTTTTTGTTGCATTACATTAACTGAGAGTACAAAAGTAAGTAGAATAAAACAAGATAGGAACAAGATGGCCGTCCCTGTTCAAGTAGATTATCAACCGTGTTTTTGTCTATTAGTGCCACCAAAGCAGTATCCGGTGGAGGCCTTGAGATTGGAAGAGCTTGCGCGATTGCAGTATACCATCATGATTGATGTATCGAAGTCTTGGGGAGAGCAATCTTTGGCCTTCTGCGGTGTGTATTTTATGCCAGGACTACTTCTTGTAGACTGCAAGGAATAGGAAACAGCCGAATGGTTAACCAGGATCGCAGCAACTCTGCACGGTTGTAAGGAACCTACCCTTATTACGAGGAAAGGGCATGATATACCGCCGAAGTATACCGTCACTATGTATCTCCCCAGAAGTAACGATCAGCAATTCGAACTGAAACTGCTGAAGTCACAGAACACTTTCTTAAATGTTGGGATGTGGCGAATAATCAGCAGTAGTTTCGAGGAGGGATGCTTACCGCTAAACGTGGCAATTGATGAGGCATCACTACTTTTGCATTACAGAGTTTATGAGTAAATACCTCGGAGCAGTTCAGGCGGTTGTGTTAATAAATGGGGAGTCCAAGAACACTGTCTTCGCAGCGGCCCATTTTGCGGGAGGTAACCACGAGTTCCCCCAAGAGGATGTGAAGGGACTGACGGAATATTGCAAACGGACAAAATTCCCGTTAACCATAGGATGCCACGCCAATGCACACCAAGAAGTATGGACTAACATAGACAACAATTCAAGGGGTGAGTCCGTTCTTCAATTTATTGTTAGTAATGACCTCAATATAGACAACGTTGGGTTTTCACCAAGTTTGATCACTAGGCCTAGAGAGGAAGTCTCTGGATGGGGGGTTTCCTCGGAACCCTCCATGCCATGTCGCACCATCTTATTATGTTATAACGGCTATCCCTCTAGAAGGACCGCCAAAGCGAAACTCTAGGAACACAAACTGGGACAGATATATAGTACAGGAAAATCTTTCTATTAAAGATTGTAGGAACGGAGGAAAAAGTTATACGGTACTAGAGACCAGAGTTAATAACTTCAACCGGGTGATTATTGAAGCGCATAAATCTGGCTTCTGTGAATCAAAGGGCCCAGGGAAGAAGGCCACTCTCGGAAATGAGGAAAACCGTGCGCAAGCTCTTCAGCCAGGCGAGACGCACGGGAAACTGGGAGCAGTACGCAGCAAATCTAACAACATTGAACAAAGATATTAGAAAAGTTAAAAGAGAGAGCTTCAAGAAATTTTTCGAGGATATAACAGCAGTTCCAGAGGCAGGAAGGCTTCAAAAAGCCTTAGCCAGGTATCAATGGGAGACACGACTGTCGATGAAACTCCCCAATGGAACCTATTCAAGGACAGATGTGGAAAGAGGAAATGCCCTGCCTGCAGCGCATTTCCCGGACGCATCCTCGAACACCACAGACTGGAACCTCGCCAAAGGTCTTTTCAACGACAGCGCTGTTACGCGGGCAGTAAGGTCTTTAGAGCTACAAATCTGGCATACATCTCGACGGTGTAGAGAAGAGTAAAAGTGGTCTTTATATCTAAGGTGGCTAAAGAGGACTACTTTACTCCTAAGTCCTTTAGGCCGATAAGCCTGCCATCCTTTGCCCTAAAAGCAATGGGGAAGATTGTAGACCAAGAGATTAGATCAAAGACTCTCGATAGAAGACCACTATATCGAGATCAGCATGCATATGGGACAGGCAGGCCGACAGAAACTGCACTGTATCAGCTGACCACAGAAATCCAAGGTGCACTCGAGTGCGGAGAGGTTGTGCTATGCGCATTTTTGGACATAGAGGGGCATTCGACAACTCTGCCCACGATAGTGTGAATCGGAAACTCGAGAGAAGAGAACGTCCACTCCAAATATGGATAAACGCCCTACTGCGTACAAGGATTGCAGAAAACTCGAGTGGGAATGGTACAGTAGAGATCAAGGCAACGGAGGGATGTCCAGAAGGGGCCGTCCGGTCACCTCTGCCGTGAAGCCTCGTAGTAGATGAATTTCTACAGAGGCTCTCAGAGAACGGAATCTGATGTCAGGGGTATGCGGGTGATATTGTAATGATTGTAAGAGGCAGAAGGGTGATCCTTTGCGGCATAATGCAAAGGGCATTGAGTTTAACAAAAGAATTGTGTGCTGAGGTAGGGCTAAGTATCAACTCTATATATAATCATAATTTATAATAATAACTTAAAACACCAAACACAAGAGAAAGAAATGGCGTTCCATCCATTCACCTGAAGGAAGCTACCTCGCTCTCTAGAAGGGCGTGGCCCATCGGCTGGGGACGTTAACAAAACGTCGCAAGTGGTAACGAAACCCAAAGGAGCGGAGGCCGAAAGCAAGCAAGGAGCCTCGCCGGCTGATACACCGAAGCTATGCAAAAAAAATCCGACACCAAAATAGGCACCCCAACATTAAGTGACTTAATTAAGCAGGCGTCAGCTGCGTCAAACCAGCAAAATCCTCTTTAGAAAAGAAGATGATCAAGCTAGGCAGGGCCATTGAGGATGATGCAGTTCTTCATAGGGCGTTATAATATACACGCGGAAACAAGCGCTTGGCCTCTGGAATAAAAGAGCTGTACACCGAGTCGGCCCTAGAGGTAAAGAACATGTAACATAAATTGCGTGCAAGCGATGAAATTCCATCACCCCCAGGAAAGCGACCGAGGAACAACTCGTATTCGACCAAGGAGAACCACGTGGTCAAACTCACTATTACACCGGTAAGAGACCTTTATTATTTAAAATTTTTAGAATTTTTTTTCATACATAGTATGAGATCGGAAACCTATAATCTAAAGACAAACTCACATCCTGCAGTTGTTATAACTTCCTCGGGAACCACACACTCTAGCAAGTTTTATACGATAGTATCTAGAAAACTTTTTAATGCACTAACTGTCGAAATTCGTGCCATACGCAACTTACAACAATTCATGAAAAACGTGAAATCCTTTCTTTTGGGCCTTTCGCATAACGAAATAGAAGTTTAGCTGCGGACCAATTCATAAACAGTTTTTAAATAACTAATTTTGTCTTATATTCATTGCTTTCCTTTGGATTACCTATATCTTTACAAAAGTTCTATTAAATGCATTTGTTACATAAATATATTTCAGTAGGCCGATATAACAACAAAAATTATAAATATATTTATTTATATCTATTTTCAACATATAATTAATTTTTAACTTCTATATTTAACAGTCCACCCCACTGTATCTTCAATAAAGATGACATTTGACACTATGTTAAGTATAACATATAAAATGTCTTACCTTTTCTTATATCTAGATGTACATATCTATAAGTTGTAAGATTTTATATTTAAATTGTGTATTGTTTAGTTTGTAATATTGCGAAACTTGTACACAAATAGATATAAGTAGGTTAGGTTGAGGTGGCTGCCCGAGGGCACACTTAGACTAGTAGTATTAGGCCCGTTGAGATACCACGAAAATACACCGTCACCTTTCCTCTTCGAACCATTTTGAGGACCTGATGAAAGCTACCAGGCCCTTGACGTCATGCTCCACAACCTGGCTAAGATTATCAAAAAATGGAGCACCCAGAAAGCGCTTCCCTGCTCCGCTTAGTGCTGGGCAGTTGCAAATGAGGGGAGCCACCGTTCCCTCCTCCTAATCCTCTTTACATCTCCTGCAGCATCGACGATAAGGCGTTCCTAACCTTTCTGCATGCCTACCTATGACCAGAAGTGTCCCCACAAGTGTGGAAATTGTATCCCTTCTTAGGTTGTACACGTGACGGGATCTTTTAGGATCCCATTTAGGCCAGGTTTCTTTCGATGTTCAACACCCCGATGTTTGTAGCCATCTTTCGTCGGCTTGACGGTAGATGTGTTCTTTTAGCATTAGCTTGCATGTGGACAGGGGCATACCTAAACGTTCTTGTCCAGGAAGAACCTGCCTGGTTGTACCCTGGGTATTGAGTTCATCTGCAATGCAGTTTCCCTCGATGTCCCTACGACAGGGACCCATGTGAAGTGTACACGGTTCTGTTGAGCCATCTCTTGAAGAGATCGGCGACAGTTTAGTGCTAGTTAGAATTGAACGAGTAGGAGCCAAAAGATTTTATGGCAGCTTGGGTGTCGCTGAAAATAAAAATTGCTTTGCCGACGGTGTGTGTCCCTATCCTAGCTGCGGCTTCCATTATGGCTGCAACTTCTGCCTGGAATACACTGCAGTGGTCGGGTAGTCTGAAAGAGAGCTGGAGGTCAATGTCCCTTGAGTATACTCCACCTCCAACTCTACCGTTTAGCTTAGAGCCGTCCGTGTATATGGAAATGCCGCTGTCAATAGCAAGGCACTTATCCGACTCCGTCCAGTCATCCCTGCTGGCGATGTTTATCTTAAAGTTGGTTTCCGCAACTGTTGTGGTCGCACAACGATCCGTGCTAGGAAGAAGAAAACTGTATTTGTTTAGTATACTTGAGTGTTCTGTGATCTTGTTGTTCCAACACGACAACTCCCTTAGACGCAGGGCTGACATTGCCGCCGCTCGATAAACAGCTAGATCCAATGGAAGTATGTCAAGAATGACCTGAAGTGCTTCGGTAGGCGTTGTTCTTAGAGCCCAGCTTATGCTTATCATGCTGGGTCTGTGGACGTTAAACAGCAAGTTTAGGTTTGACGCCTTGCTCAAGACTGCCCCCATACGACTATCCCATATGGGTCGGATAATCGCGGTATAAATCCATCTGCATATGTTGAGGGTGAGTCCCAATCTTTTGCCAATGGCTCTTTAACACGTATATAATGCAATGTACGCTTTCTTTTGTCGCTGAATGACGTTGTCCTTCCAGTTCAGCTTTTTGTCTAAAGCTACGCCTAGAAATTTGGCCGTATCTGCCAGGCACCCCATTTAGTTCTGGTAGGTTTAACGATGGTATTTTGTATCGTTTGGTATTTAAGACAAGCTCAACTTTATCGGAATTGACGCTGAGTCCACATCGGTAGGCCCATAGGGAAACCTCTCGAAATGCTACCTGCATCAAGTCGCATACAGTTTGAGGGAACTTGCCTCTGTAGGCAATCGGTAGGTCATCAGCATATGCCACAACCTTCCCGCTCCCACAACTAGTATCTCTTAATAGCGAGTTTACCGTTAGGTTCCATAGTAGAGGGGAAAGGACACCACCGTGGCGCGTGCCCCTTGCGACAAGTCGTGTTATATCAACCTTCCCCAGTGAGAAAAGCACTTTCCTTCCCCTGAGCAGTTGATCAATCAGTCCCACTAGGGGTCTATTTACGTCCAGACCAGTTAAAGCATTGCTCACGGCGTCTGGACTTATATTGTTGAATGCTCCTTCAATGTCTGGGAAGACCACAAGACAATAATACTTTTCGGACAAGGATGTTTCGATAATAGAGACTAGGCTGTGTAGCGCAGTCTCCGCAGATTTCACTTGGGTGTACGCGTGTTGATAGCCCGAAATGAGGTTATATCAATGTTGGTAGTGAGGAAATCGCTAATTATTCTCTCTAGGGTCTTGAGTACGAAGGATGAAAGACTGATAGGTTTTTAGTCCTTCGGCTCATAGTGAGGGGCTTTTCCTGTCTTAGGAATGAATATGACCGTAGCGCTCCTCCATGCACACGGAATATAGTTTAGAGCCAGACAAGCGGTATATATGTGCCGCAGCCTGTTGGCTGATAACTCCAAAGAATGGATAAGTTGCGTGGGGACAATCCCGTCTGGTCCAGCAGCCTTAAAAAGGTTTAAAACTTTTAGCTGCCCACCGATCCCTCTCCTCAGTGATGGGTATATCCGCAGCTTGGTTTGCTGCAGGTACTTCCGGTGTGTTGGTCATGTTTCCCGGGAAATGTGGGTCCAGGAGCAGCTCTAGGGTTTCACCTTCTGTGTTGGTCCAGGTACCATTTCATCTCCGCAGAAAGCTAATAGCTGTTTGCGTCTTAGAAAGCACGCACCGTAGCCTTGATGTGTCAGCGACACTTTAGACTCCAGTGCAGAAATTTCTCCACGAAGTTGTCTTCGCTTGTCTCAGGACTTTTTTGTAGGTCCTTATTTTGCCCTTGTATTCTAGCTATTGTGACCCATTATCAAGGAACTTGGCTTTGTTAGCCTGTTCTCTACAGGATTTACGAAGTAGGTCCAGATCATGGGAACACCAGTGAGTTTTACGCTTACCGCGTGGTTTTGGCATTGGACAAGCCTATCCAAGGGCATTTGAGAATGCCGCTGTGAAAGTTCCTACCAGACTCTCTAGCTCCTCCGTTGATGGGGGCTTTTTGAGGGCAGTGCTGGTAGTTCTCTTGCTAACAGCTCATTATGTAGTTCCCAGATTCTATTGCGTGGGTTACGTCTCCCAATGGGCTGATCAACGAAAAACTCTATAAATATATGTCAATATAAAGGTGGTCTGAGAAGGAATGCTCCTCAAGAACACGCCATTTTTTAACCCACCCATAAACGCTTTCGCTACAAATAGTGAGGTCAATAACCTCTTTCCGGTTTTTAGTAATAAAAGTTGGTTCTTTACCTACATTGCAAACTACCAAGTTAGTTATTAAAAGGTAATCAAAAAGTGACTCGCCTCGATAGTTTATATCGGAACTTCCCCACTGTACGTGGTGGGCGTTTGCGTCTGTCCCGATGAGCAGATCGGCTTTGCTTAAGTCGGCCAGCATATCCTTTACCGTCTTTTGCGGAGAAGGTTCCTCTGCGTCGTACGGCATATAAACGGAGGCTAGCGTTAACTGGGTACCTCCGCTTGCCAAGCTGGCCGCTGTAACATCGCTACTGCTATAGTTGGGTAAAAGAAAGATGTTTAGCTCGGATTTTACCAAAAGACAGGTTCTAACTTTACCTGCATCTGCAGCTCGGATGAGTTTAAATCCAGTGGCCCTCAATCCGCAAATCCGTGAGTTATTCACCCAGGTTTCTTGTATAAGGACCACGTCGACGTCGCCTTTAGAAAGGCGACTAACGAGGGCAGCCGAGGCTTCCTTATATTTGTGCATGTTTATTTGGAGCAACCTCAGCATGAGCTTGCTCAGTCTCCCCTGTCTCCATCACCGTGACGTCATGATCCTCTCCATAGCTATCCAGCAGAGCATCCTCCATCGTCAAGTTGCACAGAGCCCCTGCGCAATTTGACGTGGCGGAAACCAGAAGGGTGCCTCGATGTCCGTGTCCAAAGAGGACACAGAATGGGATGCGTGCTGTGCGTCGCCACGGTATACGTGAATTACGACCTCGCCTAGGCCGTAAAAAAATCATCCTGGTGCACTTCTCTGTTTAGGGGGCTCGAGAACTTCCTTATTCAGGGCTAAAACAACCTGCCTTCTAGGTCCGACAGCGTCCGCGACCTGAATGACATTCCAATCCTGCGTCGGGAGAGCCAGGTTCATTAGTTGCAGCATCCTGAGAATTCTTCTAAGTAAAATGCTCAATAAAAATGAATGAAATGAATCAAAAAGACGCCATGCCAGGGCACGAGGTTATTCAGAAACGACGGCAAGAAACACAAGAGAAGACGGAGTGAAAAGAGGACACTGCAGCCCAAAAGACGGGGGAGTGGTAGATAGCTAAAAAGACGAGCAAGAAAAAAATCGTTTAATCGGGCCGGACGCAATCATCATTTCTAAGGCAGGAGAAGCGACGTACGCTGATATATTGCGTAAAGTGAGAAGTTGCTATGAATTGAAAGCCCTGGGTGGTGACGTTAAAATGATTAGAAGCACGGCGAAAGGAGAGTTGTTACTACAGCTGAAAAAATCGCAAGATGGGAAAGCAAACGCCTACCAAGATTGAAGCGGTACTCAAGGACTCGGCTAAAGTTATAGTAAAGTCCCAAACGGTCACACTACAGTAGAGAGATCTCGATGAGTTTACTACATCCGAGGAGATTTTCGACGCCCTCCAACAGCAATACAACATCAAAAGTCCAGATGTGACTGCTATAAAAGGCATACGCACAAGGTACACTGGCACGAAGTGGGCACTTATAAGCCTTACAGCGGATGATGCCAAGGCTGTCCTTAGGGTAGGATGGGTTTCCTGCCGAATTAGAGAGGTCAAGCAAGATGAATGCTGCTATAGGTGCTGTGGCTACGAACATATAGGTCAGAAATATAAGGAGACGGTAGATAGGTCTAGACTATGCAGGAGATGCGGTCAGTACGGTCATAAGCCTGCAAGTTCCGAAAACGCACCGAAATGCGCGCTATGTGGGGGACAACATTTGGCAGGCAGTTTTAAATGCCCACAACGAGAGGGCAGCAAACATAATCTCTCATGAGGGTATTGCAGCTCAATTTAAAGCATTTCGAGGAAGACCAAGAGCTTTTATCCCAAACAGTTTATGAAGGACGGGTATGACATAGTGGTACTTTCTGAAAAATACAAAAATCGCTAGGAGCAAGGTTGGGACTAAGACTCGGCAGGGAAAGCCTCAATTTGTGCACCAGGGGATTTCTTCTACAGGAAAATATGACGCCAACGGATTCACGTAGGCAAAAATCAACAGTATTTACGTATTCAGTTGCTATATCCCTCCGAGCATGACCATCGCCGAGTTCTAAGACATGATGTACGGGATCACCATGGAAGCACAAGCTAAACACCCGCTTTTAGTGTGTGGAGACTTCAATGCACGGTCATCTGTGTGGGGAAGTAGACGAACCAACGAAAGAGGGAGAGTCCTTCTCGAAAGCCTTACTTCTTTTAGGTAGAACTCTTAAATAAACCAGGGATATATACCTTCGATACAGGCACCAGACAATCCATTATAAATCTCACCTTCGCTAGCAGCGAAATAGCAAGACGAGCAAAATGGTCCATAAGCAACGTCTACACACACAGCCAACATGAAGCTATTAGCATAGAACTCCTCGAAACTCCCCGAAGAGTAGCAGCAAAATACCTACAAAGAAGGAAATCGAAGCAGCATCTTTTCGATCTATAAAATATTTGATATTACCTAGCAGGATGCCATTATACGAGGATCGCATGCGGAATACCAGTCGGTTCAAATAACTATGTAAGTCGCTGTGGTGGAACGACGAAATTGCGGAAGAGCGTAGATAATGTCACAAAACACGAATAATAGCGCCGAGGGCACGCTCATCACCACGATATGCTGAGCTACACAGCACCTATATTGCACAAAGAAAGACACAAGTAAGAAAGGCTAAGTTCGGGTGTAACCGAACATTACATACTCAACTGAGAGCTTTAGAGACAAAATAAGGGAAAATCACCATGTAGGAAAATGAACTCTAGGGTTTAGGTAAGCTAGGGTAACTCTGGAATGTGTTTGTATGACATGCGTATCAAATGGAAGGTATTAAAGAGTATTTTAAAAGGGAGTGGTTCTATAGGTGGACGGCATTTTGGGATATCGCCATAAAGGTAAACCAGGGGTGACTCTAGATATTTTTGTACGATATGGGTATCAAATGAAAGGTGGTTATGAATATTTTAAAAGGGAGGGATCCTTAGTTCTGAAGGTGGACGCCTTTTTGAGATATCGCCATAAAGGTGGACCAGGGGTGACTATAGAATGCGTTTGTACGATATGGGTATCAAATGAAAGGTGTTATTGATTATTGAAAAAGGGAGTGGGCCTTAGTTCTATAGGTGGACGCCTTTTCGAGATATGGCCATAAAGGTGGACCAGGGGTGACTGTGGAATGTGTTTGTACGATATGGGAATCAAATGAAAGGTGTTAATGAGTATTTCAAAAGGGAGTGGGCCTTAGTTCTATAGGTGGATGCCTTTTTGAGATATCGCCATAAAGGTGGACCAGGGGTGACTCTAGAATTTGTTGGTACGATATGGGTATCAAATGAAAGGTGTTAATGAGTATTTTAAAAGGGAGTGGGCCTTAGTTCTGTATGTGGACGCTTTTCGAGATATCGCCATAAAGGTGGACTAGGGGTGACTCTAAAATGTGTTTGTACGATATGGGAATCAAATGAAAGGTGTTATTGATTATTGAAAAAGGGAGTGGGCCTTAGTTCTATAGGTGTACGCCTTTTCGAGATATGGCCATAAAGGTGGACCAGGGGTGACTGTGGAATGTGTTTGTACGATATGGGAATCAAATGAAAGGTGTTAATGAGTATTTCAAAAGGGAGTGGGCCTTAGTTCTATAGGTGGATGCCTTTTTGAGATATCGCCATAAAGGTGGACCAGGGGTGACTCTAGAATTTGTTTGTACGATATGGGTATCAAATGAAAGGTGTTAATGAGTATTTTAAAAGGGAGTGGGCCTTAGTTCTGTATGTGGACGCTTTTCGAGATATCGCCATAAAGGTGGACTAGGGGTGACTCTAAAATGTGTTTGTACGATATGGGAATCAAATGAAAGGTGTTAATGAGTATTTTAAAAGGGAGTGGGCCTTAGTGCTATAGGGTGACGCCTATGCGAGATATCGCCATAAAGGTGGACCAGAGGTGACTCTAGAATTTGTATGTACGATATGGGTATCAAATGAAAGGTGTTAATGAGTATTTTAAAAGGGAGTGGGTCTTAGTTCAGGAAAATCTTTCTATTAAAGATAGTAGGAACGGAGGAAAATTTATACGGTACTAGAGATCAGAGTTAATAACTTCAACCGGGTGATTATTGAAGCGCATAAATCTGGCTGCTGTGAATCAAAGGGCCCATGGAAGAAGGCCACTCTCGGAAATGAGGAAAACCGTGCTCAAACTCTTCAGCCAGGCGAGACGCACGGGAAACTGGGAGCAGTACGCAGCAAATCTAACAACATTGAACAAAGATATTAAAAAAGTTAAAAGAGAGAGCTTCAAGAAATTTTTCGAGGGTATAACAGCAGTTCCAGAGGCAGCAAGGCTTCAAAAAGCCCTAGCCAGGGATCAATGGAAGACACGACTGTCGATGAAACTCCCCAATGGAACCTACTCAAGGACAGATGTGGAAAGAGGAAATGCCCTGCCTGCAGCGCATTTCCCGGACGCATCTTCGAACACCACAGACTGGAACCTCGCCAAAGGTCTTTTCAACGACAGCGCTATTACGCGGGCAGTAAGGTCTTTAGAGCTACAAATCTGGCATATATCTCGACGGTGTAGAGGAAAGCAAAAGTGGTCTTTATATCTAAAGTGGCTAAGGAGGACTACTTTATTCCTAAGTCCTTTAGGCCGATAAGCGTGACATCCTTTGCCCTAAAAGCAATGGGGAAGATTGTAGACCACGAGATAAGATCAAAGACTCTCGATAGAAGACCACTATATCGAGATGAGCATGCATATGGGACAGGCAGGCCGACAGAAATTGCATTGTATCAGCTGACCACAGAAATCCAAGGTGCACTCGAGTGCGGAGAGGTTGTGCTATGCGCATTTTTGGACATAGAGGGGCATTCGACAACTCTGCCCACGATAGTGTGAATCGGGAACTCCAAATATGGATAAACGCCCTACTGCGTACAAGGATTGCAGACAACTCGAGTGGGAATGGTACAGTAAAGATCAAGGCAACGAAGGGATGTCCAGAAGGGGACGTCCAGTCACCTCTGCCGTGGAGCCTGGTAGTAGATGAATTTCTACAGAGGCTCTCAGAGATCGGAATCTGATGTCAGGGGTATGCGGGTGATATAGTAATGATTGTAAGAGGCAGAAGGGTGATCCTTTGCGGCATAATGCAAAGGGCATTGAGTTTAACAAAAGAATTGTGTGCTGAGGTAGAGCTAAGTATCAACTCTATATATAATCATAATTTATATTAATAACTTAAAACACCAAACACAAGAGAAAGAAATGGCGTTCCATCCATTCACCTGAAGGAAGCTACCTCGCTCTCTAGAAGGGCGTGGTCCATCGGCTGGGGAGCTTAACAAAACGTCGCAAGTGGTAACGAAACCCAAAGGAGCGGATGCCGAAAGCAAGCAAGGAGCCTCGCCGGCTGATACACCGAAGCTATGCACAAAAAGATCCGACACCAAGGCTCAAATAGGCACCCCAACATTGAGTGACTTAATTAAGCAGGCGTCAGCTGCGTCAAACCAGCAAAATCCCCTTTAGAAAAAAAGATGATCAAGCTAGGCAGGGCCATTGAGGATGATGCAGTTCTTCATAGGGCGTAATAATATACACGCGGAAACAAGCGCTTGGCCTCTGGAATAAAAGAGCTGTACACCGAGTCGGCCCTAGAGGTAAAGAACATGTAACATAAATTGCGTGCAAGCGATGAAAGTCCATCACCCCCAGGAAAGCGACCGAGGAACAACTCGTATTCGACCAAGGAGAACCACGTGGTCAAACCCACTATTACACCGGTAAGAGACCTTTATTTCTTTAAATTTTTTGAATTTTTTTTTATACATAGTATGAGATCGGAAACCTATAACCTAAGGATAAACTCACATCCTGCAGTAGTTATACCTTCCTCGGGAACCACACACTCTAGCAAGTTTTATACGATAGTATCTAGAAAACTTTTTAATGCACTAACTGTCGAAATTCGTGCCATACGAAACTTACAACAATTCATGAAAAACGTGAAATCCTTTCTTTTGGGCCTTTCGCATAACGAAATAGAAGTTTAGCTGCGGACCAATTCATAAACAGTTTTTAATTAACTAATTTTGTCTTATATTCATTGCTTTCCTTTGGATTACCTATATCTTTACAAAAGTTATATTAAATGCATTTGTTACATAAATATATTTCAGTAGGCCGATATAACAACAAAAATTATAAATATATTTATTTATATCTATTTTCAACATATAACTAATTTTTAACTTCAATATTTAACAGTCCACCCCACTGTATCTTCAATAAAGATGACATTTGACACTATGTTAAGTATAACATATAAAATGTCTTACCTTTTCTTATATCTAGATGTACATATCTATAAGTTGTAAGATTTTATATTTAAATTTTGTACTGTTTAGTTTGTAATATTGCGAAACTTGTACATAAATAGATATAAGTAGGTTAGGTTTGGTTAGGTTGAGGTGGCTGCCCGAGGGCACACTTAGGCCAGTAGTATTAGGCCCGTTGAGATACCACGAAAATACACCATCACCTTTCCTCTTCGAACCATTTTGAAGACCTGATGAAAGCTACCAGGCCCTTGACGTCATGCTCCACAACCTGGCTAAAATTATCAAAAAATGGAGCACCCAGAAAGCGCTTCCCTGCTCCGCTTAGTGCTGGGCCGTTGCAAATGAGGAGAACCACCGTTTCCTCCTCCTAATCCTCTTTACAACTCCTGCAGCATCGACGATAAGGCGCTCGTAACCTTTCTGCATGCCTACCTATGACCAGTAGTGCCCCCACAAGTGCGGAAATTGTATCCCTTCTTAGGTTGTACACGTGACGGGATCTTTTAGGATCCCATTTAAGCCAGGTTTCTTTCGATGTTCAACACCCCGGTGTTTGTAGCCATCTTTCGTCGGCTTGACGGTAGATTTGTTGTTTTAGCATTAGCTTGCATGTGGACAGGGGCATACCTAAACGTTCTTGTCCAGAACCTGCCTGGTTGTACCCTGGGTAGTGAGTTCATCTGCAATGCAGTTTCCCTCGATGTCCCTACAACAGGGACCCATGTGAAGTGTACATGGTTCTGTTGAGCCATCTATTGAAGAGATCGGCGACAGTTTAGTGCTAGTTCGGAATTGAACGAGTAGGAGCCAAAAGATTTTATGGCAGCTTGGGTGTCGCTGAAAATAAAAATTGTTTTGCCGACGGTGTGTGTCCCTATCCTAGCTGCGGCTTCCATTATGGCTGCAACTTCTGCCTGGAATACACTGCAGTGGTCGGGTAGTCTGAAGGAGAGCTGGAGGTCAAGGTCCCTTGAGTATACTCCACCTCCAACTCTACCGTTTAGCTTAGAGCCGTCCGTGTATATGGAAATGCCGCTGTCAATAGCAAGGCACTTATCGGACTCCGTCCAGTCATCCCTGCTGGCGATAGTTATCTTAAAGTTGGTTTCCGCAACTGTTGTGGTCACACAGCGATCCGTGCTAGGAAGAAGAAAACTGTATTTGTTTAGTATACTTGAGTGTTCTGTGGTCTTGTTGTTCCAACACGACAACTCCCTTAGGGCTGTCGTTGCCGCCGCTCGATAAACAGCTAGATCCAATGGAAGTATGTCAAGAATGACCTGAAGTGCTTCGGTAGGCGTTGTTCTTAGAGCCCAGCTTATGCTTATCATGCTGGGTCTGTGGACTTTACACAGCAAGTTTAGGTTTGACGCCTTGCTCAAGACTGCCACCATACGACTATCCCATACAGCAGTATGGGTCGGATAATCGCGGTATAAATCTATCTGCATATGTTGAGGGTGAGTCCCAATCTTTTGCCAATGGCTCTTTAACACGTATATAATGCAATGTACGCTTTCTTTTGTCGCTGAATGACGTTGTCCTTCCAGTTCAGCTTTTTGTCTAAAACTACGCCTAGAAATTTGGCCGTATCTGCCAGGCTTAGTCGCACCCCATTTAGTTCTGGTAGGTTTAACGATGGTATTTTGTATCGTTTGGTATTTAAGACAAGCTCAAATTTATCGGAATTGACGCTGAGTCCACATCGTTAGGCCCATAGGGAAACCTCTCGAAATGCTACCTGCATCAAGTCGCATAAAGTTTGAGGGAACTTGCCTCTGTAGGCAATCGGTAGGTCATCAGCATATGCCACAACCTTCCCGCTCCCACAACTAGTATCTCTTAATAGCGAGTTTACCGTTAGGTTCCATAGTAGAGGGGAAAGGACACCACCGTGGCGCGTGCCCCTTGCGACAAGTCGTGTTATATCAACCTTCCCCAGTGAGAAAAGCACTTTCCTTCCCCTGAGCAGTTGATCAATCAGTCCCACTAGGGGTCTATTTACGTCCAGACCAGTTAAAGCATTGCTCACGGCGTCTGGACTTATATTGTTGAATGCTCCTTCAATGTCTGGGAAGACCACAAGACAATAATCCTTTTCGGACAAGGATGTTTCGATAATAGAGACTAGGCTGTGTAGCGCAGTCTCCGCAGATTTCACTTGGGTGTACGCGTGTTGATAGCCCGAAATGAGGTTATATCAATGTTGGTAGTGAGGAAATCGCTAATTATTCTCTCTAGGGTCTTGAGTACGAAGGATGAAAGACTGATAGGTTTTTAGTCCTTCGGCTCATAGTGAGGGGCTTTGCCTGCCTTAGGAATGAATATGACCGTAGCGCTCCTCCATGCACACGGAATATAGTTCGTTGTCCGGTGTGTTGGTCATGTTTCCCGGGAAATGTGGGTCCAGGAGCAGCTCTAGGGTTTCACCTTCTGTGGTGGTCCAGGTACCATTTCATCTCCGCAGAAAGCTAATAGCTGTTTGCGTCTTAGAAAGCACGCACCGTAGCCTTGATGTGTCAGCGACACTTTCGACTCCAGTGCAGAAATTTCTCCACGAAGTTGTCTTCGCTTGTCTCAGGACTTTTTTGTAGGTCCTTATTTTGCCCTTGTATTCTAGCTATTGTGACCCATTATCAAGGAACTTGGCTTTGTTAGCCTGTTCTCTACAGGATTTACGAAGTAGGTCCAGATCGTGGGACCACCAGTGAGTTTTACGCTTACCGCGTGGTTTTGGCATTGGACAAGCCTATCCAAGGGCATTTGAGAATGCCGTTGTGAAAGTTCCTACCAGACTCTCTAGCTCCTCCGTTGATGGGGGCTTTTTGAGGGCAGTGCTGGTAGTTCTCTTGCTAACAGCTCATTATGTAGTTCCCAGATTCTATTGCGTGGGTTACGTCTCCCAATGGGCTGATCAACGAAAAACTCTATAAATATATGTCAATATAAAGGTGGTCTGAGAAGGAATGCTCCTCAAGAACACGCCATTTTTTAACCCACCCATAAACGCTTTCGCTACAAATAGTGAGGTCAATAACCTCTTTCCGGTTTTTAGTAATAAAAGTTGCTTCTTTACCTACATTGCAAACTACCAAGTTAGTTATTAAAAGGTAATCAAAAAGTGACTCGCCTCGATGGTTTATATCGGAACTTCCCCACTGTACGTGGTGGGCGTTCGCGTCTGTCCCGATGAGCAGATCGCCTTTGCTTAAGTCGGCCACCAGATCCTTTACCGTCTTTTGCGGAGAAGGTTCCTCTGCGTCGTACGGCATATAAACGGAGGCTAGCGTTAACTGGGTGCCTCCGCCTGCCAAGCTGGCCGCTGTAACATCGCCACTGTTATAGTTGGGTAAAAGAAAGGTGTTTAGCTCGGATTTTACCAAAAGACAGGTTCTAACTTTACCTTCATCTGCAGCTCGGATGAGCTTAAATCCAGTGTCCCTCAATCCGCAAATCCGTGAGTTATTCACCCAGGTTTCTTGTATAAGGACCACGTCGACGTCCACTTTAGAAAGGCGACTAACGAGGGCAGCCGAGGCTTCCTTACATTTGTGCATGTTTATTTGGGGCACCCTCAGCATGAGCTTGCTCAGTCTCCCCTGTCTCCATCACCGTGACGTCATGATCCTCTCCGTAGCTATCCAGCAGAGCATCCTCCATCGTCAAGTTGCACAGAGCCCCTGCGCAATTTGACGTGGCGGAAACCAGACGGGTGCCTCGATGTCCGTGTCCAAAGACGACACAGAATGGGATGCGTGCTGTGCGTCGCCACGGTATACGTGAATTACGACCTCGCATAGGCCGTAAAAAATCATCCTTTGCCCTGTTTAGGGGGCTCGAGAACTTCCTTATTCAGGGCTAAAACAACCTGCCTTCTAAGTCCGACAGCGTCCTCGACCTGAATGACATTCCAATCCTGCGTCGGGAGAGCCAGGTTCATTAGTTGCAGCATCCTGAGAATTCTTCTAAGTAAAATGCTTAATAAAAATGAATGAAATTAATCAAAAAGACGCCATGCCAGGGCACGAGGTTATTCACAAACGACAGCAAGAAACACAAGAGAAGACGGAGTGAAAAGAGGACACTGCAGTCCAAAAGACGGGGGAGTGGTAGATAGCTAAAAAGGCGATCAAGAAAAAAATCGTTTAAGGCTGGGCCGGACGCAATCACCATTTCCAAGGCAGGAGAAGCGACGTACGCTGACATATTGCGTAAAGTGAGAAGTTGCGATGCATTAAAAGCCCTGGGTGGTGACGTTAAAATGATTAGAAGCACGGCAAAAGGAGAGTTGTTACTACAGCTGAAAAAATCGCAAGATGGGAAAGCAAACGCCTACCAAGACTGAAGCGGTACTCAAGGACTCGGCTAAAGTTATAGTAAAGTCCCAAACGGTCACACTACAGTAGAGAGATCTCGATGTGTTTAGTACATCCGAGGAGATTTGCGACGCCCTCCAACAGCAATACAACATCAAAAGTCCAGATGTGACTGCTATAAAAGGCATACGCACAAGGTACACTGGCAGGAAGTGGGCACTTATAAGCCTTACAGCGGATGATGCCAAGGCTGTCCTTAGTACGCAACGCATCCGGGTAGGATGGGTTTCCTGCCGAATTAGAGAGGTCAAGCAAGATGAATGCTGCTATAGGTGCTGTGGCTATGGGCATATAGGTCAGAAATATAAGGAGCCGGTAGATAGGTCTAGACTATGCGGGAGATGCGGTCAGGAAGGTCATAAGCTTGCAAGTTCCGAAAACGCACCGAAATGCGCGCTATGTGGGGGACAACATTCGGCAGGCAGTTTTAAATGCCCACAACGAGAGGGCAGCAAACATAATCTCTCATGAGGGTATTGCAGCTCAATTTAAAGCTTTTCGAGGCCGACCAAGAGCTTTTATCCCAAACAGTCTATGAAGGACGGGTATGACATAGTGGTACTTTCTGAAAAAATACAAAAATCGCTAGGAGCAAGGTTGGGACTAAGACTCGGCATGGAAAGCCTCAATTTGTGCACCAGGGAGATTTCTTCTACAGGAAAATATGACGCCAACGGTAGCAGGATTCACGTAGGCAAAAATCAACATTATTTACGTATTCAGTTGCTATATCCCTCCGAGCATGACCATCGCCGAGTTCTAAGACATGATGTACGGGATCACCATGGAAGCACAAGCTAAACACCCGCCTTTAGTGTGTGGAGACTTCAATGCACGGTCATCTGTGTGGGGAAGTAGACGAACCAACGAAAGAGGGAGAGTCCTTCTCGAAAGCCTTACTTCTTTTAGTTAGAACTCTTAAATGAACCAGGGATATATACCTTCGATACAGGCACCAGACGATCCATTATAAATCTCACCTTCGCTAGCAGCGAAATAGCAAGACGAGCAAAATGGTCCATAAGCAACGTCTACACACACAGCCAACATGAAGCTATTAGCATAGAACTCCTCGAAACTCCCCGAAGAGTAGCAGCAAAATACCTACAAAGAAGGAAATCGAAGCAGCATCTTTTCGATCTATAAAATATTTGATATTACCTAGCAGGATGCCATTATACGAGGATCGCATGCGGAATACCAGTCGGTTCAAATAACTATGTAAGTCGCTGTGGTGGAACGACGAAATTGCGGAAGAGCGTAGATAATGTCACAAAACACGAATAATAGCGCCGAGGGCACGCTCATCACCACGATATGCTGAGCTACACAGCACCTATGTTGCACAAAGAAAGACACAAGTAAGAAAGGCTAAGTTCGGGTGTAACCGAACATTACATACTCAGCTGAGAGCTTTAGAGACAAAATAAGGGAAAATGACCATGTAGGAAAATGAACCTAGGGTAACTCTGGAATGTGTTTGTATGACATGCGTATCAAATGGAAGGTATTAAAGAGTATTTTAAAAGGGAGTGGTTCTATAGGTGGACGGCATTTTGGGATATCGCCATAAAGGTGGACCAGGGGTGACTCTAGATATTTTTGTACGATATGGGTATCAAATGAAAGGTGGTTTTGAATATTTTAAAAGGGAGTGATCCTTAGTTCTGAAGGTGGACGCCTTTTCGAGATATCGCCTTAAAGGATCAGGGTGATTATAGAATGCGTTTGTACGATATGGGTATCAAATGAAAGGTGTTATTGAGTATTGAAAAGGGAGTGGGCCTTAGTTCTACAGGTGGACGCCTTTTCGAGATATCGCAAAAACGTGGACCAGGGGTGACTCTAGAATGTGTTTGTACGATATGGGCATCAAATGAAAGGTGTTAATGAGTATTTTAAAAGGGAGTGGGCCTTAGTTCTGTAGGTGGACGCCTTTTCGAGATATTGCCATAAAAGTGGACCAGGGGTGACTGTGGAATGTGTTTGTACGATATGGGAATCAAATGAAAGGTGTTAATGAGTATTTCAAAAGGGAGTGGGCCTTAGTTCTATAGGTGGACGCCTTTTTGAGATATCGCCATAAAGGTGGACCAGGGGTGACTCTAGAATTTGTTTGTACGATATGGGTATCAAAAGAAATGTGTTAATGAGTATTTTAAGAGGGAGTGGGCCTTAGTTCTATAGGTAGACGCCTTTTCGAGATATCGCCATAAAGGTGGACCAGGGGTGACTCTAGAATGGGTTTGTACAATATGGGTATCAAATGAAAGATGTTAATGAGTATTTTAAAAGGGAGTGGGCCTTAGTGCTATAGGGTGACTCCTATGCGAGATATCGCCATAAAGGTGGACCAGAGGTGACTCTAGAATTTGTATGTACGATATGGGTATCAAATGAAAGGTGTTAATGAGTATTTTAAAAGGGAGTGGGCCTTAGTTCTATAGGTGGACGCCTTTTCGAGATATCGCCATAAGGGTGGACCAGGGGTGACTCTAGAATGTATTTGTACGATATGGGAATCAAATGAAAGATGTTAATGTGTATTTTATAAGGGAGTGGGCCTTAGTTCTATACGTGGACGCCTTTACGAGATACCGCCATAAAGGTGGGACAGGGGTGACTCTAGAATTTGTTTGTACGATATGGGTATCAAATGAGGTATGTTAATGAGTATTTTAAAAGGGAGTGGGCCTTAGTCCTGTACGTGGACGCCTTTTCGAGATATCGCCATAACAGTGGACCAGTGGTGAGTCTAGAATGCGTTTGTACGATATTTAAAAGGAAGTGGGCTTTAGTTCTATAGGTGGAAGCCTTTTCGAAATATCGCCATAAAGGTGGACCAGGGGTGACTCTATAATGTGTTTGTATGATATGGGCATCAAATTAAATGTATTAATGAGGGTTTTAAAAGGGAGTGACCCTTAGTTGTATATGTCAAGGCGTTTTCGAGATATTGACCAAAATGTGGACCAGGGTGACCCAGAACATCATCTGTCGGGTACCGCTAATTTATTTATATATGTAGTACCACGAACAGTATTTCTGCCAAGATTCCAAGGGCTTTTGATTTCGTCCTGCAGAACTTTTTCATTTTCTTCAACTTAATATGGCAGGTGTCACATCCATTTTACAAAGTTTTTTCTAAGGTTATATTTTGCGTCAATAAGCCAATCCAATTACCATGTTTCATCCCTTTTTTCATATTTGGTATAGAATTATGGTAATGAATCGAAATTTTCGATATCGAAAAAGTGGGCGTGGTTGTAGTCCGATTTCGTTCGTTTTAAATAGCGATCCGAGATGGGTGCCCAGGAACCTACATACCAAATTTCATCAAGATACCTCAAAATTTACTCAAGTTATCGTGTTAACGGACAGATCGACGGAAGGACTGACGGACGGACATGGCTAAAGGAATTGCTTTTTTCGGCTAGATAATTTTGATATATAGAAGTCTATATCTATCTCGATTAGTTTATGCCGTTACGGATTACCGTTATGCGAACAATATTAATATACTCTGTGAGCTCTGCTCAGCTGAGTATAAACAAGTAAAGGTGTCTAAGTTCGGGTGTAACCGAACATTATATACTCAGCGTGAGCTTCAATTGTACATTTCATTTCAGATAAATTACTTTTCTACATAACACCGCCCTTTAAAAAAAATGTCTCCTCATTTCCTCTTACAATAAATCTTGATAAGTGAAATATCATTGATTTAAAACTATTTTTGCTAATTTATTGCTTATTATTCTAGTCTATGACCCTTCTAAATTTGTTTTATATATAAGTTACCGTGGTCTTTAACCGATCCCGTCCATTTTTAGTAGACATATTTTCTGCTATAAGGAAAATATATGTACACAATTTCATTACGATATGTTAATTTTTCTTCGAGTTATGTCTCCCGAAACATAGAAAATTGCTTAGTCATAAAATGGGCGGTGCCACACCCATTTTCAAATATTTCAGTGTTTTCCAACTTAATGTTATAATTCAATTTAGAAAGCAAAATTCTTTTGACACAAAGCTCTTTTTCGCTAAGATATAGCTTATTATTTTCGTCTACGACCCTTTTAAAAATCTTTTATATACAAGTGGGCGTGGTCTTTAACCGATCTCATCCATTTTACCTAGAAATATTTCCTGCTACAGGAAAAATTTGTGTACCCAATTTTATTACGATCCATTAATTTTTCTTCAAGTTATGACTCCCGAAACATAGAAAATGCCTTAGTCATAAAAGGGGCGGTGCCACAACAATTTTTTTAAATTTAAAGTTTTTCCTATTTATTGTTATAAATCCACTTGGGAAATGAAATGCCATTGATATAAAGCTCTTTTTTGCAAAGATATAGCTTATTTTATTCGTCCACGACCCTTTTAAAAATCTTTTATATAAAAGTGGGCGTGGTCCTTAACCGATTTCGTTAATTTTTCTTCAAATCAACCTCTCTGCCGAATTTTGTTACGATAGGTTTAACGATTTTTGATTTATGATTAATAATATTTGTAAAATTGATTTTAGCCCAAGTGGGCGGTGCCACGCTAATTTTAAAAAATTTTTCCAAATTTATATCAAGAGTCTCAATATCAGTCCACATGTCAAAATTTAACATTCTAGGTGTATTATTTACGAAATTATCAGGTTTTTTATGTTTTTCAAAACTTTTTATATGTGGGCGAGGTTATCATCCGATTTCGCTCATTTTCAATACCAGTCAATTTTGGGTCCAGATAAGCTAGTGTACTAAATTTGGTGAAGATATCTCAATAGCTTTCGGCTTTGTCGACCACGAGTTGCTCTGTTATAAACTACAGCTATACTTTGGATTTACTAAAAGCGCCTTGATGCTAATGGAAAGTTATTTAACTGGAAGAATTCAATTTGTCAACACAGGAAGTGAAGTGTCGGGTATGAAAATTTAATCCAAGTGTTCCGCAGGGCTCCATCCTTGGGCCCTTATTATTTAGTATTTTTATAAACGAAATTTTTTCAGTGTGTAAGCACATAAGCATGCATGCGTATGCAGATGATATACAAATGTATTTATCTGGTAGTTTCACGAACCTGAGCACACTTTGTGTCAAAGTAAATAATGACCTATCATGCGCGCAGGACTGGGCCAATAGTAATGGTCTTTGCCTTAATGCTAATAAATCGTTTGTATTACCTATTTCTAAGAAAAAGGTCGTCGATGTACTAACTCCTACTATATGCATTGGTAATACTGCTCTACAAACTGTTACTAAAATCACGAATCTGGGTTTCGTAATTAACTCAACCCTAACTTGTGTTGACCTTACCAACTCTGTTGTTGGTAAAGTGTATGGCACATTGCGCAATCTGAGGCAATCTGCACCGTTTACGCCTCCTCAAATTAGAAGAAAGCTTGCCGTACAGCTTATATTGCCAATAATAACCTACTCGGAGGTAGTTTACAACAAATTAGATTCGTGCTCTGGACATAAAATTGAGATTGCCTTTAATCAGGTAACTCGCTACGTATTTGGGTTACGCAGGTTCGATCATATTTCTGCGTGGCGGTTTCAACTCTTAGGATGTGACATATTCGCCTATCAGAAGGCTAGAAGTGTAATTTTCTTGTTCAGGTTGATTTCTACTAAATCTCCACCGTACTTATATGAAAAACTCACATTTGCTTGATCTCTCAGGTCGTGTAGTATAGTTGTACCCAGCTTCAATTTTGTTGTCTCTACAAGGCTGTTTTCCGTCAACACCATACCTATATGGAATCCCAGCTGCAATAAGGAACAATGTAAACCAAAGCAATTATAAGCGCATTCTTTTCAATTATTTCTCTACACATTAATCTTAATCTGACCAATTTTTTTTGTTTTTCTTTTTTACTCAATTTTTTCCCAAGTCGTTTACTTTGAGTATAAATTTAATTAACTGTGTTTAATATGTCTACTATATCTATATATATTTTATATCACTACTACTGTACTTTGTATAGCATCATTAACTTAGGTTAACTTTAGTAATACTGTGTATCCCTTTTTTATCCCAAAATTTTATTCAATCTTGTTAAATACATATCAATGACTCTGTTTATTGTACTATAAAAGATATATTATCTTACTGTACTAATGTAATTTCTAATAAATGAAATGAAATGAAAAGGAAATGAAATTTACTCAAGTTATCGTGCTAACGGACGGGCAGACGGACGGACGGACATGGCTCAATCAAATCTTGTTTCGATTCCTTTATACCTGTACAACCAACCGTTATCCAATCAAAGCTAATATACTCTGTGTGCAAAGCACGTTGAGTATAAAAATGCCATAAAAAAGAGCAAGAACCTTTCAACTTCTTCGACGTTGACTTGTTGTGCTCTGATAGCATTATATCCCGACGACGTGAAACCACAAATTACACAATTGATGAAATATTACCCAATTGGCTGGTCGGTATACCATAGGAAACATAATGGGATTCCAAAGCACAGGTATTTGTCCATAATAAGCAATTATAATACAAATAACGCATCTTCGGTCTAAGAGGCACCTAGTCACGTTTTTAGGGATATTGGCTTCATTATGTCGAATTAAGTACTACTTACTATTTTTTTATTGAATATAAAATGTTATTAACAGTATTGCCTTTAATTTGATGGATGACACGGGCAAATAGCTTTAGCCCTTCCAGAGATATGTGTCGCCGAAGTCGCCAAACTGCCAAAGCTTTGAGGTCCCCGTGACACGGATTAACATCTTCCAATTGTGCACAAACTTTGGTAATCTAAAAATCTAACAAAATAAAACATTTTAGGGGGGTGACCCAAAAAAAATTCAGAATTTGTTTTACCCTGTGAGATAAAACCACCCTAAGGTGAATACAGTCCGGTCGGGTCATATATCTGAAAGACATTGCTAATAATTTGACGCTTGGTGGGTAATTCAGAGCTATCAGCAGGATATTCGTGCACCCTTATATAGACATTGTCCGATTTCGGGTCCCAAATCATGCCCAACACTCCTATTTGACCTGAAATTAGATTTCGCGTGTCCCTTGGCCTGCAAGAGTTTCAGCAAATTCAACGTTGTTCGTTGCCAATTTTGCAAGTTGAAATCCACTTGCTTCCAGCATGCCTGTAATCTGTTCATGCCGGGTTCGCAGCTCTTCAGTAGAGTCTGCACCTCCGAGAAAATCGTCTACATAGAAGTTTTGTAGCTGAAGCTTTGACGAATCTTTCAGCTTCGTCGACGTTGACTTGTTGTAGTGCTCTGATAGCATTATATCCCGATGACGTCAAACCCAAAACCCCGAGTGATGAAGTATTACGCAATTGGCTGGTCCATGTAGGGGCGGAAGGAGATCCGCTGGAAGTTCCAATGCTCCCTGTGTATTTTCCTTCCGGAACATCTTGATGATATCAGCCGTTAATGCGAAACGGTACGTACGAAATAACAATAGGGTTTCATACAAATCAGCCTGAAGCTTACCGCCCGGAAATTATTGGTCGTTGAAGGATACTCCTGATGACGCTCTGCAGGAAGCATCAAAGACGACTCGAAATTTCTTTTTAGATATTATGTGGTACGGTATATAATATGACTGGCTTGGGTCTTCCGGAGCGGGTGGGGCTGGCACCATGTGCCCCTCTTTAAAATAGTCCAGCATAAATTCCTTGTATGCAGCTGCCATGCTATGATCCCTTTTAAGTCTATTCTCCAAACCAACAAATCATTTAAAGGCTGTTTGCCTAGACTTCATTGCATCTTAGTTCAATGGTATCATTACGATATAACGTCCGTCTTCAACCCTTGGGTGGATTGACATAAAGATATCTTCTGCGCATTGTTCCTCCAACGACAGTGGCGTGCAACCATGGTTATCCTAGACTAATCAAAATCGTCCCATTTGCTTACCATCATCAGAGTTAACAACTTCAACCGGGTGATTATTGAAGCGTATAAGTCTAGCTGCTGTGAATCAAAGGGCCCAGGGAAGAAGGACACTCTCGGAAATGAGGAAAACCGTGCGCAAACTCTTCAATCAGGCGAGCCGGACGGGAAACTGGGAGCAGTACGCAACAAATCTAACAACATTTAACAAAGATATTAAAAAAGTTAAAAGAGGGAGCTTCGAGAAATTTTTCGACGATATAACAGCAGTTCCAGAAGCAGCAAGGCTTCAAAAAGCCCTATCCAGAGATCAAAGGGAGACACGACTGTCGACGAAACTCGCCAATGGAACCTACTCAAGGACAGAGGTGGAAAGAGGAAATGCCCGGCTTGCAGCGCATTTCCCGGACGCATCCTCGGATACCTGAACAGAGGAGATCCGAGAGGTAAGACCGAGCTCCACAGACTGGAACCTCGCCAAAGGTCTTTTCAACGACAGCGCTGTTACGCGGGCAGTAAGGTCTTTAGAGCTACAAATCTCCGGGAGTGGATGGCATATGTCCAGCCTTTCTGCAACAGGTAGAGGAATTCATCCCACACCAAGCCAGGATTATGAGGGATAGCCTTGCACTGGCATACATCCCGACGGTGTAGATAAGAGCAAAAGTGTTCTTTATATCTAAGGTGGCTAAAGAGGACTACTTTATTCCTAAGTCCTTTAGGGCGATAAGCCTGACATCCTTTGCCCTGAAAGCAATGGGGAAGATTGTAGACCACGAGATTAGATCAAAGACTCTCGATAGAAGACCATTATATCGAGATCAGCATGCATATGGGACAGGCAGGCCGACAGAAACTGCATTGTATCAGCTGAACACAGAAATGCAATGTGCACTTGAGTGCGGAGAGGTTGTGCTATGCGCATTTTTGGACATAGAGGGGGTATTCGACAACTCTGCCCACGATAGTGTGAATCGGGAACTCGAGAGAAGAGAGATATAACGTCCACCGCAAATATGGATAAACGCCCTACTGCGTACGAGGATTGCAGAAAACTCGAGTGGGAATGGTACAGTAAAGATCAAGGCAACGATGGGATGTCCACAAGGGGGCGTCCGGTCACCTCTGCCGTGGAGCCTGGTAGTAGATGAACTTCTACAGAGGCTCTCAGAGAACGGAATCCGATGCCAGGGGTATGCGAGTGATATTGTAATGATTGTAAGAGGCAGATTTGTGGTTAACAAAAGAATTGTGTGCTGAGGTAGGGCTAAGTAACAACCATATATATAATAATAATTTATAATAACATATTGTTACGAATATTAGCAAAACTAAGGGGTGCTGCTATCTCTAAGCCGATGCTAAGCAGTGACGTGAATTCACATCAATAATTCAATCATTATGTATCTACATAAACGAAACAATAATTGCGTCTACACATATGTACCATGTACGTATACGAGCAGCGGAGAGTCAATGCACAAACACATGCATATATCTGAGATACTCCTGAAAGTATGCAATGAGAAGCGATAAAACCGTGCAATTGTAGTTACAGCTGAGAAGTTTGAGAGCTGATGGACTAGAAGATTCTGGAAATGAAAGCGCCTAGAAGATGCAACGTTGAAATCAAAGAGTATAAAAGGCAGCAAATGTAGAGGCGCTGGAATTCAGTTTGATTTGAGCTATCAAGCAGTTATTGATTAAGCACGCAATATGGCGGGCAATAGTAGAGTTTCATTTGAGCTATCAATCAGTTTGGTTATTAAGCAAGCTATTCGTTGCACAGTTTGAGTGTTATTGTGAAGTATTTTAATAAAGGCCATTTTGCATTATTACATATTGGAGTTAGTGTTTAGTGGTTCGAACTTAGCAGAGGGTGGCAAATAAGAAGATTTGCAAGTAAATTCGTTACAATTGGTGTCAGAAGAGGAATTGTTGAATAAAATCTAGAAGATAACAAGGACATGGCAAAGTTCAGTGAATTGAAGATCCAGCAACTGAAGAAGGAGTTGGAGAGCCGTGGATTGAATACAAGCGGCGTTAAACTCGAACTTCAGGCACGGCTACGAGAGGCAATGGAAGCAGAAGGAATTGATGTGGACGAGTATGTCTTTTATCCTGATGGGGACGAGACAACAACAAAAATTTAAGAGAAAAATGAAACAACGCAGACAATGGCGAACACAGACCTGAACATGATATTCACTGCAATATCGGCACAAATATCCGAAATGTCATCACAAATATCTACCAACATGTCATCACAATTGGAATCGCAGGAGACATGCATAACATCCAAGATGGAAACACAGCTCGAAGAACAGAAAACATATATGGCATCCCAACTGGAAGAGCAGAAGATATATATGGCATCCCAACTGGAATCACAGGAGGCACGTATTTTAGAAATGACGTCGCAAGTGTCATCTCAATTGGAAGCGCAAGAGGCACGTATATCTGAAATGTCGGCAGAAATTTTGGAACAGGTATCATCAAAACTGGAAGCGCAGGATGCAAAAATGGCTCAATTTCAGGCAGAAGTAAATGATTTAAAAGGTCGTATGGAGCAGTTACAACTAAATCGCCCAGCTGTTTCAACAAGCAATCCAAAGGTAAAAACATATATACCTTCGATACAGGTATCAGACGATCCATTATAGATCTCACCTTCGCTAGCAGCGAAATACCAAGACGAGCAAAATGGTCCATAAGCAACGTCTACCTACACACACAGTCACCATGAAGCTATTAGAATAGAGCTCCACAAACGGTAGCAGAACAAGTAAGTAAGGCTAAGTTAGGGTGTAACCGAACATTACATACTCAGCTGAGAGCTTTGTAGACAAAATAACGTAAAATTACCATGTAGAAAAATGAACCTAGGGTTACCCTGGAATGTGTTTGTATGACATGGGTATCAAATTGAAGTTATTAAAGAGTATTTTAAAAGGGAGTGGGCCTTAGTTCTATAGGTGGTGGCCATTTCGGGATATCGCCATAAAGGTTGACCAGGGGGGACTCTAGAATGTTTTGTGCGATATGGGTATCAAATGAAAGGTGGCAATGAGTATTTTGAAAGGGAGTGATCCTTAGTTCTATAGGTGGACCCCTTTTCGGGATATCGCCGTAAAGGTGGACCAGGAGTGACTCTAGAATGTGTTTGTACGATATGGGTATCAAATGGAAGATGTTAATGAGTATTTTAAAGGGGAGTGGGCCTTAGTTCGATAAGTGAACACCTTTTTGAAGTGTCGCCATAAAGGTGGACCAGGGTGCCTCTAGAATGTGTTTGTACGAATTGGGAATCAAATGAAAGGTGCTAATGAGTATTTTAAAAGGGAGTGGGCCTTAGTTCTACAGGTGGACGCCTTTTCGAGATATCGCCATAAAGGTGGAACAGTGGTGACTCTAGAATGTGCTTGTACGATATGGTTATCAAATGAAAGATGTTAATGAGTATTTTAAAAGGGAGTGGGCCTTAGTTCTATAGGTGAACGCCTTTTTGATATGTCGCTATAAAGGTGGACCGGGGGTGACTCTAGAATGTGTTTGTACGAAATGGGAATCAAATGAAAGGTTCTAATGAGTATTTTTAAAGGGAGTGGGCCTTAGTTCTGTAGGTGGACGCCTTTTCGAGATATCGGCATAAAGGTGGACCAGGGGTAACTCTATAATGTCTTTGTACGAAATGGGAATTAAAATAAAGGTGCTAATGAGTATTTTAAGAGGGAGTGGGCCTTTGTTCTATAGGGGGACGCCTTTTCGAGATACGGTCATAAAGGTGGAACAGTGGTGACTCTAGAATGTGCTTGTACGATATGGTTATCAAATGAAAGGTTTTAATGAGTATTTTAAAAGGGAGTGGGCCTTAATTCTATAGAAATTTTCCATTTTCTTCTACTTAATATGGTAGGTGTCACATCCATTTTTAAAAAGTTTTTTCTAAAGTTATATTTTGCGTCAATAAACCAATCCAATTACCATGTTTCATCATTTTTTTCATATCGCCAGCTTAGAGTGCAAAGGCGTCATCTGCACTTTTTGAAATTTAACAGGAGGGACAAAAAACTGTATTAAGAAATTTACATTATTTATTTATTTATTTGTTTTATTTATTTATTATTTAAAGTCGACGACAAACTATGGTCGACTGCATAATATAAAAGATATATAAATATACAACTCAAAAGATCAAATTTAAGATATATCGAGCTTTCAACAATGTTATATTACAAACAAAGAAATATTAATGAACATTACTATTTAATTTCAGAATATAATAATAATAAGAAATATGAGCAGAAATAAGATCTTATGCCGAAATCCTATACTGGCGGAATGCATCAGATTCCGCTCAGCATGATTTCGGAATGCAGTGGATTCCAATCTCCCTGTTGGAATGCAACAAGATTCCAATCAGCATGTCATGGGAATCCGGCAGTGCTAAGAGTAGTGTAATGAGGATACGCCATCACAAGGCATAAAAAAGTAACATGACCTGTGTTGTTGGAATGCACCGGATTCCAATCAGCTCGATGCCTGACCCATAAGATTATACTGCCGGAATGCATACGATTCCGGTCAGTGACTCATGAAAAAGCATGTTTTTTACGTTGTTGGATTGCACCAGATTCCAATCAACACAGTACTGTCTTGTTCCTTCTTAATGATACATGTTGATAAATGTTCCTCCATCCTTAAACGAGATAGTTCCTGTTTTTTATCGAAGGAATAAAATGCCGGCAAATTACATTCGCTTGTATCTCTTAAATTAGATAGGCAAGTATTGCATTACGTATAGTGGCAAAAGTACATTCAAGACTGATGCAGCTATACAAGTCATTGTAGTGCGCGCACCAGATAAGAAGAGGATTATTTTTAGCAAAGTTTCGTCGACAAAGGGGTAAATAGAAAGGAACGTAGTGTCTGGATACTCTAGGGGGAACCGCAAAAAAAAGCGGCTGAGGAGGTCCGCGGAATAAATTTCTCCAATAATGAGCTTATGGATGAACAATACCCCCAGTAATATTCTCCGATTTTCCAGAGTGGGTAAGTTAATAAGAAGAAGTCTACTTCTGTATGGAGGAAGGTGGAGACTTGAGTCCCAATTAAGGCCGCGCAATTCAAATATCAAAAATTGCTTTTGAACTGACTCAAGACGCTTTATATGCTTTTGAGAAACAGGGGACCAAACGCATGAGCAATACTCGAGTATTGGACGAACCAGCGATGTGTAAAGAACCTTAGTGAGGTACGGATCATCGAACTCTTTAGCCCATCTTTTAACAAATCCAAGTAAACCCAACGCTTTGTTGGCTATAGATGAAATATGCATGTTAAAATTCAATTTCGGATCAAAAAGGACACCTAGATCATTTGCAATAGATATACGCTCCAAAGGCGTACCATCTATTACATAAGATTTCAATGCTGGCTTCACTCGGTGAAATGTCATATGCTTACATTTAGAGCAATTTAAAGCTAGTAAATTTGTTGTGCACCAACATTGGAACGAGTCCAAGTCGGCCTGAAGAAGATCCAAGGAACTCAAATCGGTAGGACAGTAAGTGTAGCAAAGTTTTACATCATCCGCATACATTATAGTATGGGAATATAATATTGTCTGTGGCAAGTCATTAATGAAAAGGGCAAAGAGCAAAGGGCCTAGATGACTTCCCTGGGGTACGCCGGAGGAAACTCCGAAAGATTCCGACATAGTGCACTTGAACAGGACTTTTTGGGTCCGGTTAGAAAGATAGCTTTTCAACCACATTAATAGGTGAAACGGAAAGCCCAGTAAATCAAGCTTATGAATAAGCAACTCGTGGTTGACGGTATCAAATGCTTTGCTGAAGTCCGTGTAGATGACATCCGTTTGCTTGTTCGCTAAAAATCCTTCCATAACTATAGAGGTGAATACAAGCAAATTTGTAGTGGTAGACCTTTGACGAATAAAACCGTGTTGACATGGAGATAAAAGACTAGAACACTGATATTGCAGTTGATTGGTGACAATCTGTTCAAAGACTTTAGGAATGACTGAAAGTTTAGCAATACCCCTGTAGTTTTCAACTTTTGACCTACTACCTTTTTTATGCAGGGGTATAATAAAAGACTGTTTCCAAAGTGCCGGGAATGACGCAGATCCCAGAGATAGCTCAAATAATTTTAAAATAGGCTCATACATGTTTTCGGCGCAGTACCTAAGCACGCAACTAGGAACACCGTCCGGTCCCGGAGAAAAGGTGGGCTTCAAAGATTGAAGACTCTGAAGAACAATCTTACCATCAATAGCAGGATTCCTAATGTAATTCGAGCTATCTAAGCGATAGGGATATTGACCAGAATGAAAACCACTGGATGAATACGTGGACTTAAAGAACTCAGAAAATAGTTCAGCAACGTCGTCATCAGTGCAAGCTTTTTTACCTCCAAAGGTTAATGAGGAAGGATACCCAGAAGTTTTCCGCTTTGAATTTACGAAACTGTAAAACTTTTTTGGATTTCTAAAAAATTGGGCTTTACAACAACTCAAGTAATTTTTATAACAAAGCTGATTAAGACGGTGAAATTTAGAACGAGCTATTAGATATTTAGAGAGGTCTGCAGATGCTCCAGATTTCTTGTACCTCTTATAAAGCCTAGATTTAATGTTATTAAGTCTGATACGTTGCTTTGAAAACCAAGGGGGCTTATTCGAACATAGGGTATAGCGAGTAGGAATGCAGGTATCAAAGAAGCTATCAAGCGTACTGTAAAATATAGAGATAGCCGAATCGACATCAGTGCAAGCATAGAGATCCGACCAATCATGGGAAGCCAACAGATCATTGAGCATAATGAAATTCGGTCGGGGACGAGACTGTACTTGAATCCTACGGGGTAGGCTGATATCAAGTGATATCTCTAGCGTAGGGTGAACAGGGTCTTCTGGAAGGGATAAAGGTGGTATTTGCGTAAGGGCAGTACCCACCGAGCCATCCACAAATACTAAATCCAGCATTTTATTTCCACTATTTGGAACATTGTTAATCTGTAAAAGAGATGAGTCTAACAAGCAATTGAGAAACTCATGTTGAGCAGTGGGAGTTAAAAAGTTCGAATCACTTATATTAACCCAACTAACTGTTGGCAAGTTAAAGTCACCAACAACAACAAGTCGATCGTTATCTCCCAACTGCGAATGCAAATCACAGATGGCCGAGCTATGACAAGCATAAACATCCATATCCGAACGAGGTGGTATATACGAACAGCAAACAATTACGCTATAGCTACCGAATGAAAGCCTAACTGCTATGAATTCGATATGAGAGATATTGTCCAGCGAAATCAACTCAGACGATAGGTTAGATTCAACAGCAATAAGGACACCTCCCGCTCTAGAGATGCGATCACGCCGATAAACAGCATATTTATTTGAAAAAACCTCAGAATTGTAATTATCAGGCTTTAGCCAGGTCTCCGTAAAAGCTACAACTTGTGCAGAAAAGTTGAAAGAATTAAGGAAGAATGGAACAAGTTTTGATCGTAAACCACGAACATTTTGATAATTAATGAGAAGACGGGACAGATCAGCAATTACCTTTGTGTTGTTATTACTGTGTTCGTCATACCGTTTTTTGGCTGTAATAAAACAGGTTCGGCCCTCGCCTTTCTCGTGAACAAGTGAACCACAGTATGCTTGGGCCAAAAAGAGGAATTAAGTACCTTATCGAAATATTCATCTGAAAGGGATATTTTAAATGAGGAGATGTCTCTCTCATATTTAAAGTTAAATTTATACACATTGATGTTACTAGTGGGTGCAACACCAAGTTTAGAGCAAACGTAATGAGCAATGTCATTTTCGGTAAGCGAGGCGTGTAATCGGGACACAAATACAGCCCTACGAGGTGGCACGGCAGTCACCTGCAAAGGAGTAGCGGATAGCGCACCAGAGAGCTGGGAAGGTGCGGCCGTTATAGCGTTGGTTATCGAGCCCGTACTATTTTTTTCAGGTACACTTGTATCGCTAGCAACAACCCCAGTATCGGTAACTGTTATTGTTGGAGATAAAGATACCGGTGGAGGTGTAGGATGAATTGGGGAGTCCAGCGAAATCAACATTGGTGACGTAGAACAAACAGCCGCAAAAGTACCACTATTAGTTCGTGCATTTTGCATTTTTTTTTTTTGTTACACACATGTACATTAAGTAAAAAAAACACAAAATTCCATCTTTGACTTAGAAGGCTTTTTGTCATTTAGCACACTTTCTGTTGTTAATTTTGATTTGTGCATGACATTAGCACCTTTTCTATGAGAAAATAGTGCTGACAATTTTCTATTTGATTTAAATAATATGACTTAATTTGTGTTTTTAATGCCGATAGCATTTAATATTTATTTAAAATAAAAATATTTGCATTGTATACAGTCGTACTTCGTTGCTGTGACTTAAATTTAATTATAAAAAATTAATTTCTTAGGTTTTTATCACATGATATCGAGTTTGCAGTCTTACTCCATTGCTGCTTATATAAAATAAAATAAAAAAATCTGTAGCACCTACTTCGTCAATATATATGACTCGTGAGGTAATTCGTCGTAAAATTTGTGGTGATCTTTTGGCAAAGTCATATTTAAGTATTGCAAATCGTCATACTTCCTAGTTGTAATTTATTTTCTCTCACTGTGAAGTTCTGGGAAATTAGACCAATCTATCCGAGGAATAGATTTATTTATTCTTTGAGGATGATGTTGCCAAGAATATGGGAATGTATATTTTGTAAAAAATTTCCTTTTCCGCTGTATATGTTATGGCACGGATATCATTGGCTTTGGCATCACCTTTTTCCCGGCCAGGAAGAATGCTTTTCACGAATTGAATGTCTCTAAATGTGTTGAAAAAAGTGTGATCCAAATATTTCATTTCATATGGTTCTGGGTTTTTTCGAGCATCTTTACAAATAGCAATATATTCTGCAGGTACGTCTATAGTCCTGGGGGCCTACTCTGTATTGCGATGCGAAAGAAAAAATACGCGAAATCGCAAAATCGGTACTCTGTATCTTGACATTCGCATGTATATTTTGACTTTCGCATTCACATTTTGCCCATTCGCAATTTTTCTCCCTTTTCGCATTGCCGGCACTCTGTAAAGCGAAAGCGAATGTCAAACAGCATTCATTTTCGCATTTTTCTTGCTACAAGTAATAGGCATTCGCATTGTTCAAATATGTAAGTATTAACTGATGATTTTATAAATTGATATCTTTATATTAAAAATATATAGGACAACTCAAAAAACAAAACAAACACAAAAGCAACAATTTGTAATCCTAGTGGACTTAAAATACATAAATAAATAACAATTAAATCGAAACCACTTTTTTATAAAGCATTTCTATTGGAAATCATGTCATTTTTTTATCTGTTCTCTGATACAACTAGCAATATTTCCCATTCTATGATTTTCCACGTTTCCTGTATTTATCACGTTCACTTCTTCCAGTTCAATTTCTGAACTGGGAGGATTTCTTCATTTAAATCAATCCTTTCTTCATTTAAATCGTTCCATAATGCTACAGAATCCTTTTTTTAATTTGTTCAACAAAAATTAATCGTTTGCCGAAATTGTAATCGCCTTGTTTCTTTTGTTCTCTTTCTTTGAGTTTGGTCAGTGATGCATACTCAAGCAAAAAATTAGCGAAAAACAAAAAAGCGACATTGTTAGCGATGCGATAGCGCTACAGAGCTCCAATTACCTTTCGCATCGCAATTTATTTTCGCATCGCATTGCCTTTCGCATCGCAATACAGATTAGGCCCCCTGTTGATGATGTTGCCAAGAATATGGGAATGTATATTTTGTAAAAAATTTCCTTTTCCGCTGTATATGTTATGGCACGGATATCATTGGCTTTGGCATCACCTTTTTCCCGGCCAGGAAGAATGCTTTTCACGAATTGAATGTCTCTAAATGTGTTGAAAAAAGTGTGATCCAAATATTTCATTTCATATGGTTCTGGGTTTTTTCGAGCATCTTTACAAATAGCAATATATTCTGCAGGTACGTCTATAGTCCTGGGGGCCTACTCTGTATTGCGATGCGAAAGAAAAAATACGCGAAATCGCAAAATCGGTACTCTGTATCTTGACATTCGCATGTATATTTTGACTTTCGCATTCACATTTTGCCCATTCGCAATTTTTCTCCCTTTTCGCATTGCCGGCACTCTGTAAAGCGAAAGCGAATGTCAAACAGCATTCATTTTCGCATTTTTCTTGCTACAAGTAATAGGCATTCGCATTGTTCAAATATGTAAGTATTAACTGATGATTTTATAAATTGATATCTTTATATTAAAAATATATAGGACAACTCAAAAAACAAAACAAACACAAAAGCAACAATTTGTAATCCTAGTGGACTTAAAATACATAAATAAATAACAATTAAATCGAAACCACTTTTTTATAAAGCATTTCTATTGGAAATCATGTCATTTTTTTATCTGTTCTCTGATACAACTAGCAATATTTCCCATTCTATGATTTTCCACGTTTTCTGTATTTATCACGTTCACTTCTTCCAGTTCAATTTCTGAACTGGGAGGATTTCTTCATTTAAATCAATCCTTTCTTCATTTAAATCGTTCCATAATGCTACAGAATCCTTTTTTTAATTTGTTCAACAAAAATTAATCGTTTGCCGAAATTGTAATCGCCTTGTTTCTTTTGTTCTCTTTCTTTGAGTTTGGTCAGTGATGCATACTCAAGCAAAAAATTAGCGAAAAACAAAAAAGCGACATTGTTAGCGATGCGATAGCGCTACAGAGTTCCAATTACCTTTCGTATCGCAATTTATTTTCGCATTGCATTGCCTTTCGCATCGCAATACAGATTAGGCCCCCTGTGCTTCAACACACGTTCGATGAGCGAGTGAACGCTCTCAGCCTCCATTTGCGTGTGTCCAGTTTCTAAAATTGTTTGTTCTATTGTTATTTGATGTTTAGCAGCTGCATTCAATAGAGCATTACTCATAGTCACATTTCTGTTTTGGTATGTACATCCGACGCTGTAAAATATAATTTTTTCCGGGATTTCAGTCTCACTGAGGTAAGGAAGAATTTTTTGTTCAACAGAATATAACCAAATGCTTGCGAATTCTTCTGCAGACACGCCATCTTCAACCTCGTTCCAAATAAAACAGTAACCTTTATGGTTTATCAAATTATAGAAAACTAAGTTGTGCACTTGCAATTTTGTACGATAGTATAGGCTGCTTACTTTCGATTTTGGCGCAATTAAAGCCGCTTGCAGATCTACAGTTAGCACGATACGCTCTTCGGCTTTTTGTCCTTTTTGCTTTTCATTTCTGGCTTATGTTTTCCTGGTGAACAACGTATTTGTCATGCGAAATGTTATTCAGAGAATGACGCACACCAATTTCGCATTGATCTTTTTTGGGCGAAAATAATCCATAATTTTTTATTTCAAATGCTTCATAAAATACCGAAATTGAAAGCGCCTTTATTCCATGTTTTGGACACAAATCTTTTACATATAAATTGTAAATCATTCGTTTTGAATTCCATTCGGATAGAAGATATTTTTTTTGTGTTGTTGTCATCGGTATTGGATTTGAATTTTTGTTACTGGTTACAGGCCGCTTTACCCAATTCAGCATTGCATGTCTACCAACGTCCAGTGTATTTAAAAAAAAAAGTTCTGCACACCCGCATATTTTTGTTATCTATTTTTAGGTAATATTTTAAAGTTCGACATCTTTTTGGTTGTCCGTTCTCTTCACGTTTTACACGTCTAACCGGTGGTGTACTTTGTATCAAGGTATTTACATAAATCCGTGTTTGTTTTATTCCATACTCCAAAACTGTTTAAATAATCTATCTCTCTCGTCGTTAGTGATTTGAGCACATTGCATGGCTGATTTGCCGGTTTTACTTGTACATTTACACTACTTCATTGCTCTCGCATCTTTCTTTTTGTTATAACACCAAACGTTATTTTCTTTTTTTCATAATATGATTTACCAAGTTATCTTCGATATTTGTTTTGAGTGCTCATCCAATCTGCGTGTTTAACTTGCACTCTCTTCTTTCGCTTTTTGGATTTTACGGGTATGCCCATGGAATAATCCGAATCGCTGTGGAAACTATAAGGCACGAGTCCTAAAACACCATCGTCTACATCGTTGCCAAATTGGTCAATGTTATTGCTGTTTCCAATTGCTTCTAAAGCAGTGTTATTACTTCCGTCTTTCGCCATACAGACCTTTTAATAAATGTGGTAATAATTTAGTTAAAACTTGTGAAACAATAAAAATAATAATATTGCACCTTTTGCGGCTAAAATAAATGTTAGAAACAGCAGTAAATAAATTTTTACGGAGCACGAACGAACAACCAACACAATTTAGCAACAACCACATATGTTTAATGAACTTGGCGCGCGTTTTTTTGACAACTATGTACATGGCACATTTGCGCATCAACACGAAACAACATGAACAAAAGAGTTACCAACTTTTTTTTTTTAACGATGTATTTTTTAATCCTCGTTTGATCTGCATTAAAATCGCAACTTTGTAAAAACATGCAGTTGGGGCCTTTGCACTACAAGCTAGCGATATTTCGTATATAATTATGGCACTTTATTAAATTTTCGTAATTTTCGATATCGAAAAAGTGGGCATGGTCATAGTCGGATTTCGGCCATTTTTTTACCAGGATAAAGTGAGCTCAGATAAGTACGTGAACTAAGTTTAGAAAAGATATATCGATTTTTGCTCAAGTTATCGTGTTAGCGGCCGAGCGGAAGGACAGACTGTCGACTGTGTATAAAAACTGGGCGTAGCTTTAACCGATTTCGCCCATTTTCACAGAAAACAGTTATCGCCATAGAATCTACGTCTCTACCCAATTTCACAAGTTTTGGTAAATTTTTGTTCGACTTATGGCATTAAAAGTATTCTAGAAAAATTAAATGAAAAAGGGCGGAGCCACGCCGATTTTGAAATTTTCTTTTACTTTTGTATTTTGTAATAATAATAATTTACTTATATACTGTAAAGATATTAAATTTTTTGTTAAAATTTGACTTTTGAAAAAAAAAATTTTTTAAAGTGGGCGTGTTCGTCATCCGATTTTGCTAATTTTTATTTATTTATTTATTGATTATTTAAAGTCGACAACAAACCTGAAATGGTCGACTGCATAATATAAAAGATATATAAATATACAACTCAAAAGTTAAAAATTAAGATATATCGAGATTTCAACAATGGTATATTACAAACAATGATATATTATTGAACATTACAGTTTAATTTCAGAATATAATAATAAGAAATGCGAGCACAAATAAGATGTTATGCCGAGATCTTATACTGGCGAAATGCATCAGATTCCGCTAAGCATGATTTCGGAATGCAGTGGATTCCAATCTTGCTGTTGGAATGCAACAAGATTCCAATCAGCATGTCATGTGAATCCGGCAGAGCTAAGAGTAGTATAATGAGGATACGCCATCACAAGGCATAAAAAAGTAACATGACTTGTGTTGTTGGGATGCACCGGATTCCATCAACTCGATGTCTGACCCATAAGATTATACTGCCGGAATGAATACGAATCCGGTAAGTGACCCATGAAAAAGCATGTTTTTAATGTTGTTGGAATGCACCAGATTGCAATCAACGCAGTACTGTCTTGTTTCTTCTTAATGATTCAAGCTGATAAATGTTCCTCCATCTTTATATGAGATCGTGCCTGTTTTTTACGGAAGAAATAAATATATTAAATTAGCTTGTATTTCTTAGATTAGATAGGCAAGTATTGCATTACGTATAGTGGCAAAAGTATATTCGTGCGCGCACCAGATAAGAAGAGGATTATTTTTAGCCAAGTTTCGACGACAAAGGGGTAAATAAAAAGGAACGTAGAATCTGGATACTCTAGGGGGAACCGCAAAAAACAAGCGGCTGAGAAAGACCGCAGAATCAATTTCTCCAATAATGAGCTTATGGATGAACAATACCCCCAGTAATATTCTCCGAATTTCCTGAGTGGGTAAGTTAATGAGAAGAAGTCTACTTCTGTATGGAGGAAGGTGGAGACTTGAGTCCCAATTAAGGCCTCGCAATGCGAATATCAAAAATTGGTTTTGAACTGGCTCAAGATGCTTTATATGCTTTTGAGAAACAGGGAACCGCATGAGCAATACTCGAGTATTGGACGAACCAACAATGTGTAAAGAACCTTAGTGAAGTACGGATCATCGAACTCTTTAGCCCATCTTTTAACAAATCAAAGTTCACCCAACGCTTTGTCGACAATGGATGAAATATGCATGTTAAAATTCATTTTCGGATCAAAAAGGACACCTAGATCATTCGCAATAGATATACGCTCCAAAGGCGTACCATCTATTACATAAGGTTTCAATACTGGCTTCACTCGGTGAAATGTCATATGCTTATATTTAGAGCAATTTAAAGCTAGTAAATTTGTTGTGCACCAACAATGGAACGAGCCTAAGTCAGCCTGAAAAATATCCAAGGAACTCAAATCGGTAGGACAGAAAGTGTAGCAAAGTTTTACATCATGCGCAAACATTATAATATGGGAATGTAATATTATCTATGGCAAGTCGTTTATGAATAGGGTAAAGAGCAATGTGCCTAGATGACTTTCCTTGGGGTACACCAGAGGAAACTCCGAACGATTCCTACAGATTGCACTTGAACAGGACTTTTTGGGCCCGGTTAGAAAGATAGCTTTTCAGCCACATTAATAGGTGAAACGGAACGCACAGTAAATCAAGCTTATGAATAAGTAACTCATGGTTGACGGTATCAAATGCTTTGCTGAAGTCACTGTAGATGACATCCTTTTGCTTGTTCGATAAAAATCTTTCCATAACTATAGAGGTGAATACAAGCAAATTTGTAGTGGTCGACCTTTGACGAATGAAGCCGTCTTGGCATGGAGATAAAAGACTATAACACTGATATTCGAGTTGACTGGTAACGATCTGTTCAAAGACTTTAGGAATGGCTGACAGTTTAGCAATAAACCTGTAGTTTTCAACTTTTGACCTACTATCTTTTTATGCAGGGGTATAATAAAAGACTGTTTCCAAAGCGGCGGGAATGACGCAGGTCTCAGGGATAGCTCAAATAATTTTAAAATATGCTCATACATGTTTTCGGCGCAGTACCTAAGCACGCAACTAGGAACACCGTCCGGTCCCGGAAAAAAGGTGGGCTCAAAGATTGAAGAATCTGAAAAACAATATCACTATCAATAGCAGGATTCATAATGGAATATGAGTTATCTAAGCGATACGGGTATTGACCGGAATGAAACCCGCTGGAGGAATAGGTGGACCTAAAGAACTCTGAAAATAACTCTGCAACATCGTCATTAGTGCAAGCCATTTTACATCCAAAGGTAAATGAGGAAGGATACCCAGAAAATCTCCGCTTTGAATTTACGAAAGTGTAAATTTTTTTGGATTTTTAAAAAATTGGACTTTACAACAATTTAAGTAATTTTTATAACAAAGCTGATTAAGACGGTGAAAGTTAGAACGAGCTATTAGATGTTTAGATAGGTCTGCAGATGCTCCAGATTTCTTGAATCTCTTATAAAGCCTCGATTTAATGTTATTAAGTCTGATACGTTGCTTTGAAAACCAAGGGGGTTTATTCCACCATAGGGTATAGCGAGTAGGAATGCAGATATCGAAGAAGCCATCAAGCGTACTGTAAAATATAGAGATTGCCGAATCGACATCAGTGCAAACATAGAGATCCGACCAATCATGGGAAGCCAACAGATCATTGAGCATAATGAAGTTCGCTTTGTAGAAGCATCTAAATCGGGGAAGGGACTGTACTTGAATCCTACGGGGTAGGCTGATTTCAAGTGATATATCTAGCGTAGGGTGAAGAGGGTCTTCTGGAAGGGATAAAGGTGGGATTTGCGTAAGGGCAGTAGCAGTACCCACCGAGCCATCCACAAATACTAAATCCAGCATTTTATTTCCTCTATTTGGAACATTGTTAAAATGTAAAAGAGATGAGTCTAACAGGCAATTGAGAAACTCATGTTGAGCAGTGGGAGTTTAAATTTTTGAATCACTTATATTAACCCAACTAACTGTTGGCAAGTTAAAGTCACCAACAACAACAAGTCGATCGTTATCACCTAACTGCGAATGCAAATCGCAGATGGCCGAGCTATGACTAGCATAAACATCCATATCCGAACGAGGTGGTATGTACGAACAGCAAACAATTACGCAATAGCTACCGAATGAATGCCTAACTGCTATGAATTCGATATGAAAGATATTGTCCAGCGAAATCAACTCAGATGATAGGTTAGAATCAACAGCAATAAGAACACCCCCCGCTGTAGAGATGCGGTCACGCCGATAAACAGCATATTTATTTGAAAAAACCTCAGAATTTTAATTATCAGGCTTTAGCCAGGTCTCCGTAAGAGCTACAACTTGTGCAGAAAAGTTGAAAGAATTAAGGAAGAAAGGAACAAGTTTTGATCGTAAACCACGAATATTTTGGTAATTAAAGAGAAGATGGGACAGATCAGCAATTAATTTTGTGTTGTTATTACTGTGTTCGTCATACGATTTTTTGGATGCAATAAAACAGGTTCGGCCCTCGACTTTCTTGTGAACAAGTGAACCACAGTATGCTTAGGCAAAAAAGAGGAATCAAGTACCTTATCGTTATATGCATCTGAAAGAGATATTTTAAATGAGGAGATTCCTCTCTCATATTTAAAATTAAATTTATACACATTGATTTTACTAGTGGGTGCAACACCAAGTTTAGAGCAAACGTAATGAGCAATATCATTTTCGGTAAGCGAGGAGTGTAATCGGGACACAAATACAGCCCTACGAGGTGGCACGGCAGTCACCCGCAAAGGAGTAGCGGATAGCGCACCAAAGAGCTGGGGAAGTGCGGCCGTTGTAGGACAGTTGACAGAAAACCCATTGCTTGACCTAGCGTTGGTTATCGCGCCCGTCAATGAAGTATTTTTTTGCAGGTACAATTGTATCGCTAGCAACAACCGCAATATTGGTAACAGTTATTGTTGGAGTTAAAGATACAGTTGGAGGTGTAGGAAGAATTGGGGGGTCCAACGAATTCAACATTGGTGACGTGAACCAACAGCCGCAAAGGTACCACTATTAGTTGGTGGATCATTTAATTTGCTAGAGATCGTCTCGCTAGAAGTCGCGGCAGAGCGTTGTGGAGATTCCTGAGCTACATTGTGCATAACGTCTGTTTAGGCAGGATGCCTAACTTTTTCCGCATCTGTCTGCGATCCCCCCAATGCAACCCTGCGAATCGATACTCGATACTCGAATTAATTTGTAACCACCCACACCATCACCGCCACCTGCATGTATGTGTGTTTTTTGTCAGCACTCATGCATATGCATGTCGGGGTTGATGTGTGGGTGCCTTTCCCCTCCAAAACGGAGGATTTGGCGGGTCAACGGTTGTAGCTTGCTATACAACCGGCCTCTTGGATTCTAACAGCCAACGCGTACACATCTGCCGCCAGCGATCTCTGCCGTTTTTTCTACAATACATTCAGGTAATATTGTAACCAGTTTGTTTTACTTCTACCTAATAAAACAGATTATTATAATGAGAAATTCCCGTCTTCATTTTTCTTCTTTATTCCAAAAACCCAACCTGTTCATTGAGATCGACCCGGTGCGCCCACCTACCTCCAGGATTAGACGCACCCCGGCCGAACATTTGGTCCATCTTCACCAGGAATTTGGAATACAGTACCTATATACAGTCCACATAACAAGATACCATAGCTGACCGCACACACTTCAGAATTCCTAACATAAAAAGTTAGCCGGAGAATTTTTGCGACAACCACAAAAAGTCTATTATTTCATACCAGCGTGCAAAAACACTGAGAGATCAAGCCATCTTTCCACATCAGCGACAGCATAAGAATCACCAAAAAAGTTCAAAGTAAGTGCAATATTTCTTGCCACATTTTTTTTGGTTAAAAAAATAATAAATAAGAAAGTGCGAAAAATCGATTTAAAGTGCCATACGTGATTATAAATAACCGCGAAAAGTGTGAAAAAACTGTATAGTGCCAAAAAGGAAAATAAGTGCAAACGCGTTGCATTAACGTCGTTTAAGATTCCTTGTGACTATCTGGCCTGTCCCCCCACCAGCGGTAAGGCTCTCCGGATACAGCACAAGGAAGAGGTACACATAACCTCACTTTCACAAAAAATTTCACGCCATTCGATTTAAATTTTCTTTTTGCATCACATTATTTTCACTAATCTCTCTAATTAATCTTGTTACACAGTTTTGTTCCTTGTTGCATAAGATTTATTTCACGGTTTCACACTTTTCGTCGAGTTTATATCAACGCGCGCACTTATTTCATAATAAAATTGAAGGTTGAAGTGGCGAGTGGCCCCTCCTTTACTTTACACAGTACACATCGGTGTTGCTACCCCCTGCTCTATGTTTTAAGGCACACATAATCTGCAAAGTCAGACAAAAATAAACAAATTAAAAGTAGTAACTTAAATTTTGCGTAATTTTAATAGTTGTTGGTTGGGTGATTCGCTCAGGTTTTTCAAGTTTTATATCCCTTGGTTAATTGCTCTCCACTTTTCAACCATGAACATGGACTCCTAAATTAAATTGGCCGATCGAATAATCGAATTCGAGGCCGATTTTAATGATATCAATGCGGCTCTGCACACTGTACACACTCTTGCAATACAGCAAAAAGAGTTGCAAGCCAAGTCGGAAAAAGCAGAGAACGCCCTAGAGGAGTTGCTTGGCTCTGACACGCTCGACGCAAAAAAAATTGCAGCGGTCAAGATCAAGCATAAAGCGGCATATGCCGTATTCCTGAGATGCATGTCGAACATGGGTGAAATTCAAACTAAATTGAAGGAGGAAAAAGATAGGGCAGTCAAACCTGAGGGAGAACGCGCGCGCGAACACAGTATCCGCCTGCCAGCTTGCGATTCTGAGGTATTCAAGGGCGACTACCTATCTTGGCCAACGTTTCGTGACCTGTTCACGGCCATCTACAAAAACAACAGTCGCTTAAGCCCGGTAGAAAAGTTGTTCCACCTTAACCAAAAAAACCAAGGTGAGGCAAAAGACATCGCCAAGAAATGTCCCTTGACAAATGAAGGCTTCGAAACAGCCTGGAAAAACCTATGTGAGAGATACGAGAATAAGCGGATTCTCGTGAACTCACAACTACAAATTTTGTTTAATCTAAAAAAGATAGATAGCGATTGCGGCAGCTCAATCAAAACCTTACAGCGCGACATAAATAATTGTTTAGCATCCTTAAAAATACAACAGATTGACGTTTCAAATTGGGATGCGATTATTACTTATTTATGTTCGACAAAATTACCTGAGAATACGTTGGCTCTATGGGAGCAGAGCATTGACCACAAGACGGACATATCCAAGTGGGAGGATACGGACAAATTCTTGTCAAATCGTTTTCAGACACTTGAAACCGTGTCTGATTTTACAGGGAATGCCACTTCTAAAGTGCAAAAGTCAAACACGTCGCGCCAGTCGACGGAAAACCCTACAAAAAGACTTGGTGCCTTTCAAACCAAAGTAACCAAGCAAACAACAAAATCAATGTGTAAAATGTGCAAATCTACGGAGCACAGATTACGCAACTGTTCACGTTTTTGCGATTTAAACCCGGTAGAAAGGATTAAATTCGTCAAATCCACAAATGGCTGCCTGAATTGTTTATCCCCAGGACACACAGTGACGAGGTGCACCAGTTCATACAATTGTTCCAAATGCCACTCTCGTCACCACACGCTCCTGCATGCGGACACACTTCAGCAACCGGCGGTGCGAAATCCCTTCAAAGATGCGGATAATGCCCCATCAACTTCGGCACAGGCAAGGAAAAGACAGGAATCGTTACAACCACCTTCCTCTGCGAATCAGAATGTCAAATCCTGCCATGCCATTTCCAGCACAGGCGTGCTATTAGGAACTGCTCGCGTACACATTCACCATAATGGTATCGACTTCTCCGCGCGGGCATTAATTGATCCTGGGTCTGAATGTTCCTTTATAACTGAAAGACTGAAACGCAGAATCAATTTGCCAGCGAGGAAAATGCATGCCCATATTTCAGGCATCACAAATGCGGTGTCAGCTCAGGTGAGAGAAGCATCCAACATCGAATTACGTTCACCAGTGGATCCCTGCTTCCGCCTGACTACACCCGTACTAGTTCTAGCGAAACTCACTGGGAATCTTCCATCCTGCCATATCAACGCAATGACTATGCAGGCATTCCCAGACTTGGTTTTGGCAGACAAGAGGTTCTACGTCAACGAAGACGTAGACCTCATACTTGGCGGAGACATATATCCCCAAATTATAATGAACGGTATAAAAAAGGATGTGCTAAACACACTCTTAGCCCAAGAGACAGTGTTCGGTTGGATACTAACCGGTCGTATCGAATCACCGAATCCAACGAAGAGCATTATGTCTTTCTACAACGAGGTTGCGTTAGACAACCAACTCAAAGCTTTCTGGGAGGTAGAAAATGTACCCAAAAATAAAATATTGAATGAAGAGGAAAGGTACTGCGAACAATTATTTAAGGAAACAACGAAACGGAATGAAGATGGAAGATACACCGTATCATTACCATTCAGGCAGGATAACCCTAATAATATTAATTTAGGACCGTCCCTGAAACGCGCATGCTCTCAATTCTTCCGGAATGAGGGGCGGCTTATAAAAAACCCAGATTTAGGTAAAGAATATGTTCGAGTGTTGTCAGAATATGAAACGCTCGGACATATGGAAAAATTGAAAAGAAATATCCCATCCGACGATTCGGATCATTACTTCCTGCCCCACCACGCCGTTATTAAAGCGGAAAGTACCACTACAAAGGTACGCGTAGTTTTTAATGCCTCGAGCCCTACGGCAAACGGTAATAGCTTAAATGATATTCTCCTCCCAGGCCCAGTTCTACAAGCCGATTTACCCATACTAATCCTACGATGGAGGCTATACCGTTTTTTCTTTAATAGCGACATCGAAAAGATGTATCGTCAAATTTGGGTGAACGAAAATCACACCAAATTTCAACGCATTGTATATCGCACTTCCCCGAATGACCCTATTAGTCTCTACGAATTAAAGACGGTTACCTTCGGAGTGAATTGCGCGCCATATCTCGCGATACGAACACTCCTACAACTAGCAGACGACGTCGCAAGTTCACACCCTACAGCGGCTAGCATACTGCGAGAATACATGTATGTAGATGACGTGTTAGCGGGTGGAAATACGATCACATCGACCATTAAAGCCAGAGATAAAATTCGTCAAGTCCTACACTCCGCGGGCTTTCCACTTCGCAAATGGACATCCAATGCAGAGGACATTCTAAGGGACATCCCCAAAGCAGACCTCCTCAGTGAAAACTTCCTGGCCTTCGAAGATACCAGTTCAGTTAAAGCATTAGGAATTCGATGGAATGCCCTCTCCGATTTATTTTATTTTAAAGCAGGGACGCTGGACAACCCGGAAAACATTACAAAGAGGGCGATACTATCAGCAATCGCCAAACTTTTCGATCCATTAGGTTGGCTGGCACCAATGGTCATTGTGGCAAAAATACTCATGCAGAGTATTTGGTTGGAAGGCACCGCTTGGGATGAACCAGTATCTACCAGTACGCTGGAACGATGGAAAACCTTCACCGACCAATACCATGAAATCGATAAAATCAGGATACCTAGATGGGTCAACTTTTCTCCAGGAACCGACATCGAGATCCATGGATTTTGTGACGCATCCGAGAAGGCTTATGAAGCAGTCATTTACATGCGCGTCAAAACGGATGATAATGTCTGCACAAACCCACTTCTAGCCAAAACCCGAGTAGCCCCAGTGAAAACTCTTTCTCTTCCACGACTGGAACTTTGCGGAGCCGTGCTGTTAGCGGAAATCACCGAATCAATTTTCAGGAACCTCAAGTTGGGACCCGTGAAAATGCACCTTTGGGCGGATTCAACGATCGTTCTCGCATGGATAAGGAAACCGCCTTGTTCCTGGTCAACCTTCGTCGCACATCGGATCACCAAGATCATCGACATGGTCGGAAATAAGGACTGGTTGCACGTAAAGTCCGAATCAAACCCAGCAGATTTAGGTAGCAGAGGATTACCTGCGTCTGAATTGGTCAACAATTCGTTGAGGTGGCAGGGACCTTCTTGGCTGCAAGAAGACACTTCCCAATGGCCAGCACAAGAAAGTGACTACATCACCTCCGTAGAGGAAAAGAGGGCGAAGACCTGCGCAACAACAACAGTAAATACTACCGATGTTCTCCAACGCTTTTCAGACCTATCTAGGGCTTTACGGGTGCTCTCATACGTTATGAGGTTCTACCGAAGAACTCACCCCAAAACAAAAAAATCATTTCAGGTCGAGTCACCTTTAATCTCTCCTGATGAGATCAAATCAGTAACCCAACTCTTAATTAAAATCTATCAGAAACAACATTATAGTTCCGAATATAATGATCTAAAGGCCGGAAAACCAATTCCAGGGAAAAGTGCAATACACTCACTTAATCCCTATCTAGACCAACATGGCATCATTCGGGTAGGAGGGCGACTCGGGGCGTCAAAGGACTTAGCTTTTAATGAACGCCACCCAATCCTCCTACCATACAACTGCCGGTTATCTCGTCTGACAGTCCTAATGTTTCATCAACAAAGTCTGCATGGGGAAAACCAACTCATGTTACGTCTGATACGCACCCAGTATTGGATACCTAACATCAAAACCCTGATTAGGGCAACCATTTATAATTGCAAAGTTTGCACTATACACCGAAAGCGTGCTCAGACCCAACTTATGGGTATTCTCCTTTGCGAACGCACGACCTTCAGCCGTGCATTCACGAATACTGGAGTCGACTTCGCCGGACCCTTCGACATTAAAAGTTACCGCGGCAGAGGGTGTCGACTATCCAAAGGCTATGTCTGCCTTTTCGTGTGTTTTTCTACACGAGCGATTCATCTGGAGGCCAGTACTGACCACAGGACCCCATCATTTCTTGCAGCTTTTGCCCGTTTTATATCTAGACGCGGATGTCCCAAAAACATCTACTCCGACAACGGGACAAACTTTGTCGGAGCTTCACGATCCCTACGATCGGAATTCAAAACTTTCATTTCACAAGCCCGAGACAATGCTGTCTCGAAGTACAGCCACCAATCACTCACTTGGCATTTCATCCCTGCGGGCGCTCCCCATATGGGAGGGCTGTGGGAGGCGGGAGTGAAAAGCTTCAAACGCCATTTCAAAAAGATAGCCTCACCACACAAATTCACCCTCGAGGAATTCCATACCCTCTTGTGCCGCATCGAGGCATGCCTGAATTCGCGGCCGCTCAGCCCGGCGTCCAATGACCCGACGGACCTAGAGCCGCTCACCCCAGGACATTTCCTCACTGGCAGCCATCTACTGGCTCCGCCAGAGACGGATACGAGTGAGAGCCCGGCCTCGATGGTCAATCGGTGGCAGAAATTCAAAGCCCTCCATCACACTTTCTGCAAGCGATGGAAAACCGAATATCTCACCGAGATCCAGAAACGATACAAGTGGAAACATCCACAACCTAATCTAAAACTCGGAGCCCTAGTCGACAAGGAGGCTTAAGTGTAAGGGGCCAAATTCCGCCTTACAAAACCCCAAGAAACAAAATTCTATTTCCCCCGACTACCTAAAATCAGAGGCCCACGGTTGGTGAAAGCATAGAAAGCATATTAAGGAACCCGCGTCTTCGTGTCTCTCTATCCCTAAGCCTGCGTTTCTCCCGAGCCATATATTATAATCAACCCCCGGTCTCGTGATGGTGCAAAAACGTACTACGCGATGGCAATGGGGAAAGGGAGCGCGAGACATAAAGACGCGTTCAACCACGCGCCGTGATGCCCCGCTATCCCTAAGCTTGTGTCTCTCCCGAGGCCCGAATTATAATCAACCTCCTGGTCTCGTGATGGTGCGAGTCTACCGGAGGGCGATCCTACATCTTCTCCTTTTTTGTTCTCTACCCCCGGTCTCGTGTCGAGTCTACCGGAGGGAATCCTACACCTGACTACTGGTGGTCAATGGGGAAAGGGAGCGAGACGCACGAAGACGCGGGAGAGCTTACCAAAAGCTCGCAAACCAAAAAACATTTTTTTTCTACAATATTAACCGGGAGACCCCTGAACAGAAAGTCCCACACTTCACTCGCTCACCCAGAGCGAGGACAACAGAAAATCCCACAATTCACTCGCTCACCCGGAGCGAGGACAACAGAAAATCCCAACTCACTCGTTCTCCCAGAACGAGGACGCCAGAAAAGCCTACCGCAGAAGAGCGAACCGATCTGCCACCGAATCCAAGGGCTGTCGGCCTTTTGTATATTTTAAATTTCCAAAAGTCAACCCCACATTCACTCGCGCCGAGCGAGGACACCCTAACTTACTCACTCCGTATGTTCGGAAACTACGTCTCCATTTAAGAATTTGTGGAATCGTTTTATATTTGGAATACCATGCGTATGCGTACTTATTTGTAATATTCGTATCTCGCGAGGTAATACCAGGCCAACGTGTTCCAAATATTCTAAGCATTTCAGAGTTCTACATTCAGAAGAGAATCTAATAAAGGAATAATGTTGAATACATTAACCTATCGCCTGCAAACAGATGGAACACATTCCATATACATATACCGTCGGGATGTAGGTTTCAATAATCATACTAAAGGTGGCTATAGAGTTTTCCGCGACTGTTGCATTGGAAGTTGTAGGACAAATTTGTATGGAAATACGAGTTGTCAGTTTACCGATGAGGAGTTAAGTACGAAAGTTAAGATAATCTTGCTATCTGTAAAAGAATACTTTAAGTTGTGGACGTCAGCATTTTTGAAGACAACTGTTGTCAACTTAACGATGCGAACGACGTCGAAACTCAGTAAAAGCACAATCGGTTTTGCAAGCAAAAATCGTTGTGTCAAATCCCGCATAGTTAAAAGCTAATGAATTCCCATCCCATTGCCCCATATTTCAAGTTATTCGAATACAACTCACCTAATTACACTATTTACCATCGAATGCGGGCGAATTTAAAACGGCGCGCATACGATCAGCCAACGAGCCGTCTGGGTTGGAAGTGACCTTGATTGCAGGTTGCGCTTATAGGTGTCGTCACGTTGAAATGGTAGAAAAGCTGGGTACATTAAAACCTCTTCTAACAGATTCCAGTGCGTTTTGTAACATTCCCTTTGCTCTGTAAAGAGTAAAGTTTAAAATAAGATAGACGCGATAGGTAAATGAGACTAAGACTAAAGACTCACTTGTTTCATCCATTCCTCACCATCTGGCAAATGCGAGCGTTTATCGACAAGGATTGTAAACGAACCTAAGCAAGCGTGTGCTTGTTGTGTACCCGCTTCGATTATTGTTGTTGCCTTTGTAGTTTTGGCATTTTGTTTATTGTCTTCTTTTAAAGGCACTCGCAAGTGCATTTGTTTACGGATCATCCCTTCTCAGTTGGACCAGGGACGGGAAATTACACAGTTCTAGCTGAATGAAAGTGGCCCTTCTTGTTCTTATTCATTTACTTTCCTAGTGGTATTAGTGCTTGGAACTGATTTTTGTGGGAATGTTTAAAAAGGAAAAGAATTTTTACTATTCGCAGTGTTCAAAGTCATGAGTTGAATATCTTGACTTTGAAGTCTTTATTTTGCCATTTTCGGTTCATTAACAACTTTTGAAACAAGGTAAAGTGATTTAGAAATCGAACGTTGGGTTAATTAATTTTTTTAACAAAGCTCATTCAATGTACTTGTGATACCCATCTTTGGTCAATTAGAGTATAAACGACATGCCTATACCGCTAGTATGGAACGGAAAGCGTACACTTCCCTTTGGGGTTTTCAAATTTCTTTTCTGGCATCGTAAAACCATACTCCCCTACAAACCAATTGATAAGCAACTTTCAAAATTCCATAAATGTTTGTAACTCCATTAAAATATTAAACATACCTGTTACGACCTTTCCGTAGTATACTTTCGATATACGCAACACGCTTGAAATCAGTCATTTTTATCGTCATAATTGGTGAACCAATTAAACCAAAGGAATCAGTTTGTGTTACCTCTCCACCTGACTGATTATTACGCACATAAATTTGTATAGTCTGTACATTTTGGAATTTGACGTAACGAAAATCAACCGGTTGCTCATTATCAAGGTCCTTCGGTTCCAGTGTCAAATCTTGCACGCTAGTCATAGACTCAGCCATATCAAAATCAATGGTACGTGGTTGGCTTATAACTAACTTAACTTCTTCAGGCCCTAAATGTGGCGGTGCCTTAAACCTTAATGAAAAGATTTTTACAAGTTGATTGAATGTCACAGACAAAATTAATGGCTCATCACAAGCAGATTGCAGATAGCCACCCCCCTTTGCAAGACAATGATTCATGCAATGACCATCAGCTTCAGTCAGGCATTCGCATTCTGGTTTGGATATAAATGTATTCAGTCCCATCAGTTCTTGACCGTAATCTTCAGCAGCTTCGTCTCTACCACTGCCTGAACCGATGTGCTCCGTAACTTACTTTCCAACACCATTATATCTGCACCTTGAATGCGATCGGTTTTGTCCGATTGCGATAGAATATGAACGTTTGCCTTGCTGAAACACCTCGACTGGCTGCTATGTCCTGGCATGCATCAACGCCCACTTTAAGAAAGATAGCTTTTGGATATTTCGTTGGAAGCATTTCGAAATGTGGGGCTATCCGCTGACATGGACCACCCCAACTCGCCATAAAATCTACAACAAGACGTATTCCAGCTGCACTAAGCTCTACTTGAAAATTAGCATCATCGTTTATTACACGAACACCCATTAATCTATGATCACGTTCGCCGGCTGCTTTTGCAGTACAACGAAATTGATTTGTTTGTCGTCCAAAAGCAATTATTTTGGGCAAATGCTCAACGAGTTGGACTAATGTTGGTCTACAAGATGGGCATAATATTAACAACTCGCATAATATGAGTCCGAGATCTAAAACAAGTTTGCTATAGAAACCGCTCCCTTCTTTTGAAGATAAATACTTCAGGAATGCGCATTCAGCTACATACGTGCAACTGTTGGCAAGCGCGCTAAGGAATTGCCTTTGGTATGTCATGTATATTAAGACAACCGCGCAGCCATTGATATGGTGTGCAATAGCGAGGAATTTAAGGTGGGACTTTTCAAGTTTCTTCGTGTACTTGGATGAAAGTTGCCGAAAAAAAAAAAATGTTGTCGGATTTTTTCACCTAGTTGCACGTGGTTCAGTAACTTATATATCTCCGTAGAATCACTGGATGGAAAAAGGGCAACCGTATCTCCTGGTTGATAAGAATCAGTTGCATATTCCATAGCCATTGTTAATTCCCTATACGTTTTAGATTTCTGTCATTTGCGTTGGTAAGCAATCAAGCAGCCTTAATGGGAACTTCTGTAGGAGAATTTCCACATCTGCTAAATGGCCAAACAAGATTTGAGCATCGAAGCTGTGCATGTTTGGCCAATCGCCTACATCTACCCTACCATCCACCGTCACTAAAATAAACTGCATTGGCTCCATTTGACACTGAAAAGAAAAAGGAAAAGAACCATTAGGACAAATACTCAAATGCCTTATAAGTATCTCATATTTACGTCGTTCCACGGTGGTTGTTGCTTAAATATTGACAACGAAGTAGAAGGCATATACTCACCACAACCTTCCAGTAACGGGTCCTTAAACCCGGTTACGCGGCTATAGCGTCTAGGAACCAGGGCTGCCATAAACCCTTATAAGTACACATCACCCATACCTTTTGCGTGTATAATCCATAAACACCATAATTTTCCACGAGATGGCAACCCACGGCACAACACCGACAGTTTTAATTAGTGTTGTCATATTAAAAAAGAAAAAAAAGCGGATACCGATAACTACACCAAAGCAGTACCGAAAAACGCAAAACATCACAATCGGGACTGACGTGTTTTTCTATTCCTTACTCATGTGGGCATTTAATGCAGCACCAACCAGTCATACACAACAAAGGAATTCAACAAAGGGAAAGGAAAACAAAATAAAAACAAACCTCTCCTTGCACAAAAAAATTAACATTTTTTTTTACAAAGAAATTTTTTGTTGTTTTTTTTTTACCCTTTCCGTTTTTTGGGCACTGTTTTCTGGCTGGAGGGCAGGACTTGTTGTTTTTCAACAACAAACATCACAAACAGTCATTATAAGGGCTCGGTACAAAACCAACCCGAGTCCCGAAATTAAATAATCCCGACACGACAAAGTCCCGAAATTGGAAAAAAGTCAACTTTTTCTACTGGCCTAGTGTGCGACTGCCCCAGTGACCTAGTTTTTTTTTCAAGGGAAAGCAAATACATATATGTATATATATACTCGCACACCACAAATTCACCATACCAGCTGTCAGCTAACCAATAAATACACGACAGGGTTGCATGCTATCTCAAAATGGTACGTGCAGATAGAACGCGTCGTTGAGAACGCATCGTCAATCTGCATGCAAGCACCGGCAGTTGGTACACTTTCGAATTTAATTACAATTTGCGCTACTCGTCATGAGTTGTTGCACAAAATTAAATCCATACCTTCGTCAGCCTTTACGCTTCATTTTAAACTCGGTTTATTCATCTATTTTAACGTACGTTTGTTAATAAAACAACACGCGTATCACGAAAGCAAGTAATTTTGCGCGGGTGGCTTGGAATCACGCCCGTTCCAACCTCCCACACACCGCAATCTTGCTGGTTTTGTTGAAATGCATAAGCTGCTCGAAATCACAGCACTAACTACCTTGCAAAAACGCTCTCGTCATTCTACGTCATTTGACTAGTCATTTTACGGTGATAGGTCATATTCGTAGTCACATTTGCATGGGCGGGGGTAAGTTTTGTGACCAAGTGTTTTGTAGGGTAATAATATAATACACAACTGACGAAATACATGCGCTGCAGCGAAAACGCGCATCACCTAACCAACCTCACGGCCACTCGCCCTGGCACATCCATAAAATGCCACAGTCGACTTGAGAGCGATACGACACGTTAGACGCTGGAACGGAGACCTCGGCCTCTTCGTCCAGCCCAGAAAAAACCTAAACAAAAAAATTCGAGTCTGGAACGGAGACCTCTGCCTCTTCGTCCAACAAAAAAAAAAAAATCGCAAATCTGGAACGGAGACCTCGGCCTCTCCATCCGGAACAAAAAAACAAAGAATAACAAAAAATGGTGCCATTCTGGAACGGAGACCTCGGCCTCTTCGTCCAGCTTTACTGGCCATCGACTATACATATATTACGTTCTGATTTCCTATATTTAAGGATCATGTATAATTCAATGGCAAGAAATATTCACTTATCTCTGTTCATAACCGTTACCGTTTCATCCTAGCTTAGGAGGCATGCTGAGCAAGTCGGGAAGGATTCCTGGCCACCCGCGAAGCTGACGAACTCCTTATCTAGATTAAGTTTAGTGTGTAAGTCTTATATTCATCTTTTTCTCGTTTCAACGGAGGTCATTGGCGGAAAACGATGTTGCGTATCGCAAGGGGGCCGACATGTTTAAGCAGGATGCCTAACCTTTTCCGCATCTGTCTGCGATCCCCCCAATGCAACCCTGCGAATCGATACTCGATACTCGAATTAATTTGTTACCACCCACACCATAACCGCCACCTGCATGTGCATGCATGTACATGTACGTGTATGTGTGTTTTTTGTCAGCACTCATGCATATGCATGTCGGGGTTGATGTGTGGGTGCCTTTCCCCTCCAAAACGGAGGATTTTGCGGGTCAACGGTTGTAGCTTGCTATACAACCGGCCTCTTGGATTCTAACAGCCAACGCGTACACATCTGCCGCCAGCGATCTCTGCCGTTTTTTCTACAATACATTCAGGTAATATTGTAACCAGTTTGTTTTACTTCTACCGAATAAAACAGATTATTAAAAATAAAAATAAATGTAAGGCGCGATAACCTCCGAAGAGATCTAAGGCCGAGCTTCTCTTCCAATTTGCGTCGTGCTCCTCTTGATTTTCCCTACAAATTGGCCGGACGGGGCCTACATGTTTTATGCCGACTCCGAACGGCATCTGCAAAGCAGACGAGTTTTCACTGAGAGCTTTTCATGGCAGAAATACACCCGGAGTGCTTGCCAAACACTGCCGAGGGGCGACCCCGCTTAGAAAAATTTTCTTCTAATTGAAAAATCTTATTTCTAAAATTTTGATGTTGCTTTGCCTGGGAGTTGAACCCAGGGCGTACGGTGTGATAGGCGGAGCACGCTACCATCACACCACGGTGGCCGCCAAGATTATTATAACGAGAAATTCTCGTCTTCATTTTTCTTCTTTATTCCAAAAACCCAACCCGTTCATTGAGATCGACCCGGTGTGCCCACCTACCTCCAGGATTAGACGCACCCCGGCCGAACAACGTCTTTGGCAAGCCTGTTCGTATCGGTCAACGCGGTTGAAGGGACATACTTAGGAGGACAGCTTTGCCCGTGACTCGAAGACAAGTTGGAATCATTGTTGGGCATACATTTCTTACGTTTTGGGGATTCAGATATCACTTTAAATTTTTTAAAGTTAGCTTCCATCGGTGTGAATCTTTCGCTAAGGTCATGAAAACCAATAAAAATGTTCTTTAACTCTTTCTGAGTTTGCATCATAAAAGCATGCATGTCATTTTCTACGGAACTAGAATCATGACATGTCCAGCTCAGTCCAATTTTGCTGGATATTAGGTCAACAACCAGACCACCTATGTGAGAGGAACTTGCACAGATAACATGAACCATATTATCACAGAGCCAACAACAGACATAAGTATCACCATGGGAAATTTTCTTTTGATTGGTGCACTTCTTGACACAGCAATCCAACATAAGTGCAAAGTTAAACAAACCCAAAAGAAAAATATTCAAAAGAAACTATAAATAGAGGATAAATTGAACAGCTGTTCAAAAAATATGAGCGAGAGTTATTTTCGAGCACTGGATGTAAATCGCAAAACAGCGAAAAACTAGCAGCGAACACAACAGAAAGCAAAAAGGGAACACAATGACTTGCTAATAGCAGCTACCAAAAAAAGGTAAGCAGTTATCACAAATTTTTGTGAAAATCTATGATCACACAGACTGAATGTTTAAATTGCACAAAGAGTCACTATGTATATTGCACTGTGTAAAGATTTAATACGAAATTAAACTTATAAACTGTCTGGTTACGCGGTGTAGGCTGTCATCCGTCCCATCTCTCTCCTTTTTTATACGTAGCTCTATGAATTTATATATTAACCCGTACTTGGTATTATATTCGATTATTGAATTGTATTGTATCGAATATCTATGAATTTATATATAACCCATATCTTGCATTGTATTCGATTATTGAATTGTATTTTTTTATATTGAAGTATCCCTAGAATCAATGCATTGTATCTACCCTTAAATTCCCTATTGGGAATCCTCATGGCCGTGTGGCAGCCTCCACCGCGCAAAATCCACCAAATCAAATTCGCCGCAAATACAGGATGGCGATCTGGCATGTCAGAAAACCACCACCTTTGTTTCAATAAAAAAACACAATTGTCATTGGAAAGAAGAAATATTGCAGCTAAATTTTCATTCGGCAAAGACCAACTTAATTTTGCGACACATAAATCGTTATAATTATTGTGGATTATATCCTTGCTTCATATCAAAGAGTGCTTCTGTAAAAGGGTGAAGAGATTTTCATTACGCGCTTAGTCTTCACAACCAATTTGTTCTCACTTCGCACACCAACTTCGAAGTGTGTTTCAAGCCATATAGTTAAGAAATTAAAAGTGTAGATTTGGAAATAATACATTAAATTAAAAGTGTATATTTGAAAATAATACATTAAAGAGATTAACCAAAGCTTAAAGGTCTTCATTCATATCCAATCGTGGTGCATAAACGCACGCTGCTCGGCCCTTCCGAAATACTCAAGTCCGCGGCAACACCAGCGCAATCAGTCCCCCGACACGTCGTCTTCCAAGACGCATTCCTGAACGAAGGTATCGAAACACCAGCAGTCCAATTATACAATCAAGAAGCGTCCACGGCGTAAGCGACCGTCCAGGCAGACCATCATCAATCGGCGATTATCAGGATAAGTCTCGTACAACTAATGGTCCTTCGTCGCCATTGACGAAACCAGCCTCTTAACAATACATACACGTACATATATTAAGTATATCCCCCGAATAAATTTTGGTGGCTCCCGCCAAATCCAAATTTCTCCCGCCAGAATTATAATTTCCCGCCAAAAATAAATTTATATATATATATATATATATTAGACCTGGCGCAGCTTATATGAGATTTTTTTTTTTTTGGAATTTTGAGTACGGGGATTGGTCAAATATGCGATTCGATGTAATAATTCATATGGTAAATTTTTAACTCGATCAGAGTGTGCCAACCTGTGCCATAATGAGGTCAAAGGTCAAAATATAGAAAAACACTTGGTTTTTTTACTGTTACCTGTTTATTTATTATATATAGAAAGTAATGACTTCATTTTTCCTCAATATTTTGCACAGTAATTTTTTCTATATGTCCAATAATGATAAGAAAATTTATAAATATTAGAAAAGAGTAAATTAGTAAAAATTCCATTGAACTAAGGCGGGCCACTGACTACACAAATTATCTGCACAAGACTGTTATTGGAATTGAGTGGAATTGCGTTCACTGAGTTCACAACAACAAATTACTCGAATTTGCGCAGATAATGTAGTCAGTGGCCCGCCTAACGGTAAATTCATACATTACGGTTCACATACGCCAATGTTGATAATTAGACAGACTGAGACGTGCAAATAGAGCTTTTAATATTTTGTCATTGCGAAATTGACTGTGGTTAAGAAAGGGTCTTTATTAAAATAATTAAAAATAGTAAAAGTTATACTGCAATATCGTGATGGCTGTAAATAATTTTGCTACACTTAGATCTGCTAACACAAACGTATATTTGATAGGAAAATGTGAAAAAAATATACTTGGAAGCAAGTTACCGTCAAAACTACAAGTGCTGAAATGTTTTTTTTACTATGTGCGGTGTGAAAAGAAAACAATTAAGGAAAGTGCTAAATTGGCTTCGAAGGAAATATTGCCTTTTTGGGAAAGAGCACGTGTTCCAACGTTAAACAAAAAAACATGTTACGATAAATTGGTGAAATTATATGATGAGTGAAGAACAGTACAGAAATTTTGTACATCTTCGTTTCCTAGTTCTCGTAAAACGGAAAATGATTTCAATGATAATTTGAACAATTTATTCGATATTGCACATGCTGATGCTTTAGAAATGATAGCTATTCCTGAGGACCGAGACTTTTTAATTAATCAAATAGAGCCAGGTCGTGTTGGGAGCATGATTTCTATAGATCAATGTCTCGCAAATAAAGAAAAACGGAAGGCGCAAAGGTTAGAAGAAGAAAATCGACGCAGAGCAAAGTATCAAAGATTGGAAAGCACTCAAGGTATTTAGTTAATTCTGCTGAAACAAATAATATGTAAGTTTTTCTTTCAACTAATTTTTTTTAGAGTTGAGTGTAGACTATGATGTAAGTGATGAAAGTGAATGTGAGTCTGAAAAATCTGTAGAGCAGTTGATGATCGTATCAAACACCAACGAGCTGAAAAAAAACGTGGTAAAAAAAGCTTCATAGATGATAGAATGCTTGCTTGCATGGATGCTGGCAATATGTCAACCCCACTCGCAATTCATTTTATTATTGCAACAGCTAAAGCTTTGGGTCACAATATTGAAGATCTGGTTATTAATTGTACAAGTTTGAGAAAACAGCGCAAGGAATATCGTCGGCGTCATGGTACAGAAATTATTGAGAATTTCAAGGTATAAAAGTTTATTTTGGATTTGTTGTGAATACTTCTCAGAGCGACAAATTTTTAAGATCCCTGATACATTTGTGTTACACTGGGACGGTAAACTACTTCCTGCAATGACTGGAAAGGAAAAAGTAGAACGCCTAGCTATTGTTTTAACGGCAGATAATATAGAAAAATTAATTTCCATTCCAATTATTGAATGTGGAACTGGTGAAGTAATCGCCCAGTCCATATATAATTACTTAGAAAAAATGAATATGATAAATTCGGTGGAAATGGTATGCTTTGACACGACAGCTACAAACACTGGTAAACGTAACGGTGCTGGAATGTTGCTGGAACAAAAATTGAAACGTAGCTTGTTGTGGTTGCCATGCAGGCGTCATATTGCAGAAATCATACTACGAGCTGTATTTGAAATATATTTTGGAAAATCTTGTGGCCCGGAAGTTGCCATATTTGAACGTTTTTCGCGGGAATGGAACACTTTCAATTTAAAAGATCTTTCAATTGGAATCATGGATGAAGAAATGCGACGTGCTATAAATGCAGAGGAATGTGAAGCCAATAAAGAATTTTGCATCAAAAATATAGCAAAAGACCACATTCGCCATGATTACAAAGAGCTATTGCAACTCATGTTTATTTTCTTAGGTGGCAGCATCCCGAACTTTTCCTTTCGTGCACCTAGCGCGACGTCACATGCCAGATTTATGTCAAAAGCGATATATGCCTTAAAAATGTTTGCTTTGCAAAAACAATTTAAAATGTCTTCCATCCATTTGAATGGATTCCGCAATGTGTGTATTTTCCTGGTGCGTCTTTATATTCCGTATTGGTTTCGAACTACTAATGCAGTCGAAGCACCAAATTTGGATTTGCAGCTGGTAAAACACATTGCCGGTTATTACGACCCAAAAATATCTCTAGCCGTATTAGATAAAATTAAACACCACTTATGGTATCTGTCCGAGGAAGCCGTTGGTCGATTCTAATGTGGACTTAAATGTGAAAAGAAAGATGGTTGAAGCACTAGCATTAGAAAAAGAGTTTGAAAGCAATGACGACAATGGCGTTTATCTGCATAAAAATGTAAATGCCAGCATTGAAGAAATGAAAGCATTCATAAGTAAAGATTTAAGTTGTTTTGTAACGCAAAGAACTAGAAATATCTTTTCACGATTGGAAATAGACGTACAATTTTTCAACTTAGATCCCTCAAACTGGTGCGAAAATGCAGAATATTTAAAAGGTGTTCAAATCCTCAAAAACGTCACTGCTGTTAATGATTCTGCTGAGTGGAAAGTAAAACTAATAACAGATTTTAACCGGTCTTTAACTCATAGCGAAGAAGATAAACAATACTTGCTTCATATTGTCGAGAACTACAGGCAAAAGTTCCCTTCATATACTAAAACTTCGCTTTTGTAATATTCTTGAGACATATATTAATGATTGAAATGCAAATTGTGGAAAAATTGCGTCATTTTATTTTTTCTTTAATAAATAAATAGATAACAGTAAAAAAAACCAAGTGTTTTTCTATATTTTGACCTTTGACCTCATTATGGCACAGGTTGGAACACTCTGATTGAGTTAAAAATTTACCACATGAATTATTACATCGAATCGCATATTTGACCAATCCCCGTACTCAAAATTCCAAAAAAAGGAATAACGCCAGGTCTAATATATATATATATATATATATATATATATATATATATATATATACATTCTCACCCCCATATATACACATACGTAAAAGCGGTGCATTACAAACCGGCAAATCGCACTCATACTTTCACAAAGTTAACTTGTGTCCCTTGCGGTATAATTTAAATATATATCCCCACTTTTACATTGTTGGCGATACCCAGCAGTAAATTCGGCCACATTTACCTTGCTTAAAATACCCAGCAGTAAATTCTGCAGGTCATCCCAACTGGAGCCAGACTACTCCCAATTGAGTCTAACTGGTCCTAACCTACCCACTCTTGACCGATAGGAAAGCTTCTGCCTTTGGTATTCCCTCATAAATAAACACCAGGCAGTCCCAAAAAATTCCCAAAATAGCCAAAGTGAAATTAAGCAAGTCCTTTTTTAGAATGGCTACCGTGGTCGAAAATAAATTTATATCCGAAACGGATCTCTTTTCGGATTACTGCGCTCGGTTCGGCACAACCGAGATCCAAGATAACACCGAGGCATCCCTAAAAATAAAAGATAAAAATATCGATGTGTTCTGGGAACGGGTACAAAGCGCATATGACGCCGTCGTAGAGTCAGATGACAACGAACTTCCCGACGACTTTAAGGCCTCAGCCTTCAATAAATACCGCGCCTACCTTATAGCATACGAAGACACAAAGGCAAGAATAGGCGATCAGCTCCAGCTAAGGGTACTAAGCAATCCCGTCCCCGCTACAACTACCACTCCCCAAGAAAATTCCGGGATGCACCTCAAAGTACCCGCCTGTGACACCGAAGTCTTTTACGGGAGTTATGATCAATGGCCGTCCTTCCGTGACATGTTCACGGCGGTCTATATCAACCACCCCAAACTCTCAGGGGCCCAAAAACTGTACCACCTCAGGTACAAAACCCAAGGAAAAGCCGGCCAGATAGTAAAGCAATTTCCACTAAGTGATGACAACTTTGCTCTGGCTTGGGAAGCTCTTAAATCCCGTTATGAAAATAAACGGGTCCTGGTCGACAATCAAATAAAAGTCTTCATGAACCTCAAGCCCATTCCGACTGAAAACAGCGAAGACATCCAGCGATTGCAATCCTCCGTTAATAACTGTCTCCAACAAGTCTCGACAGACAGTTGGGACCCCATCTTAATATATCTGGTAACCTCAAAACTACCGGAAAATACAGTTGTGCTTTGGGAGCAATCTTTAAGCTCCAGACGAGACCTCCCGAACTGGTCCCAAATGGATCAGTTTCTGGCTACTCGCTACGAGATAGTGGAAAGGGTGGATCAATGGCGACCAGCCAAATCCCGATATAATCCACCCTCCACTAATTTCTCAAAGCCTCCCTCAAGTCAAAACAATCCCCAGTTCAGGCAGGCTCAAACCCCTAACCAAAACCGCAACCCCCCGCAGAACAACAACTACTCTCAAAATCGCACAAATGCTCATGTGGCCGAGCATCAAAAAGTATACGCCTGCAGAAAGTGCAAGCAGAACTCCCACACGCTACAAAGCTGCTTGCATTACAAAAAGCTGGCAATCCCTGAACGGAAAAAATTCGTGAGAGAAAGCAATCTCTGCGAAAACTGCCTGTCCCAAACCCACCTCGTAAAAGATTGCACAAGCACAAGAACGTGTCTCTACTGCCAAGGTCGCCACAACTCCACCCTACACGATACCGGAATATCACACCAAACCAATGGCCCTCGAAGAGCGGCAGCCCAATTAGAAACTAGTCAGGACGTTACCAACCCAGATCCCAACGAGGAACTTCCCACCACCTCAAACGCTGACCGCATCCAATCGTTGCATACAGAAAACGATAGCAAGATTATTCTCCCCACAGCGATAGTGTCCATAGAACACCGAGGGGACTGCTTCAGGCTCAGAGCCTTAGTGGATCAAGGGTCAGAACGTAGCTTCATCTCGTCGAAAGCTCAAATGAAGCTAGGCCTCCCATATACCCACTCCCTATTTGAAATATCGGGAATGGGAGGCGGAGTAGTACAAACCTCCAAAAAGCTATGCTCACTGACCCTAGTCTCAAATGATCACAAGGTGAAAATAAAGGCCCAGGCAATAGTGCTACCTCGGCTCACTAGGCAACTCCCAACACTCAGGCTAAATAACGACCAAATGCGTAAATGGTCCCATCTCAAGCTAGCAGACCAGAACACTCAGAACCCCTCCCAAATTGATCTGGTATTAGGCAGTGATATTATCCCACAAATAATGCTAAATGGCATAGAAAAGATCTCGCCCACACTGCTAGCACAAAACACGATATTTGGCTGGATAATAAGTGGCCAAACCCCCGAAAAGGTCGGATCACACTCCTCTCAAGCGTGGGAAGTGACGAATGTCCAGCTGAATGCACAGCTAAGGCAATTCTGGGAAATCGAAGAAATACCCAGAACGCGAGTGGAAACTCCAGAAGATAAAATGTTCGAAGACTTTTATCAAAGCACAACCACTCGCATGGATGACGGTCGATATATGGTTCGGCTCCCCTTTAAACCAACATTCCCGAACGATATCGACCTAGGTCAGTCCCGTACTGCAGCCCTACGACAGTTCCATGGCATGGAACGTACTCTCGCAAAAAAGGGCGATCTCAAGCAGCAATACGACCAGGTACTCGAGGAATATCTGTCCCTAGGCCACATGGAAGAATGCAGTCCCAATGAAATAGAATCCCTGGGTAAATACAGCTCATTCTATCTCCCTCACCATGCAGTCGTAAGGCCAGACAAAAAGACAACAAAAGTCAGAGTTGTGTTCAACGCCTCCAAAAAGTCGGGTTCCGGTCACTCCCTCAACGATGTTTTATGTACCGGACCAACCCTCCAACCAGATCTCCGACTTATGTTGCTGAAATGGCGAACATATAAATATGTGTTTAATGGCGACGTCGAAAAAATGTACCGCCAAATTCTCTTGCACCCCGATGACCGAGATTACTAACGGATAATATTCCGAACCCCCGAACACAGTCCAATAAAGGACTACAAGTTAAAAACGGTCACCTTCGGGGTTAACTGCGCACCTTTCCTGGCTATTCGCACTCTACACGAGCTGTCGAAAGACATAGCCGATTCCCATCCACGCGCAGCCCCAATACTAAAATCCGAGACGTATGTTGACGATATTTTATCTGGCAGTCATGATCTTCAATCAGCCGAGCAATCCCTAACAGAGACTATAGACGCTCTAAATTCAGCCGGCTTTCCCCTAAAAAAGATCACGGCAAACCATGCCAACATCCTCCAAAAAATAGCGAAAACTGATCTGCTGGAAACAAACTTTCTCGAGTTCGAAAAGACTAGCACCGCCAAGACCCTGGGCATCCAGTGGAACGCCCTAACGGATACATTCTCGTATACCGTCGACTCAAATCCGGCATCTACTGCAGCCACGAAGCGGCAAATCCTCTCCTCTATAGCGAAACTTTTCGATCACGCAGGGTGGCTGACGCCCATAATGATCCAAGCAAAAATCCTGATGCAAGAGCTATGGCTAGACGGGACTGACTGGGATGAGCCAGTGAAACCCCTCCGTCTCATCAAGTGGGCGCAGTTCGCCGAAAACCTCCCAACGATCTCGGAGATTCAAATACCACGCTGGATAAACTACAACCCCGATAAACCAGTTGAGCTCCATGGCTTCTGCGACGCCTCGGAAAAGGCTTATTGCGCGACACTTTACGTAAGAACCACCGTAGGAACTCAAGTCTTCTCTCATCTTTTAGTCTCTAAAGGGAAAGTGGCCCCCCTAAAAACCATCAGTTTGCCACGACTAGAGTTATGCGGCGCGGTCTTATTAGCCAAGTTAGTCGCAGTTGTCCAATCCCATCTCGGCCTCAATCAGCGAAAATTAACCATGTGGTCTGACTCCGAAATCGTTCTAGCCTGGCTTGAGAAACCACCTCATTCCTGGAAAACCTATGTCTCCAATCGAACTGCGCAGATCATCGACCTCATCGGCAATGCCACTTGGCGTCATGTACGCAGCAAGGATAATCCCGCAGATATGGGCACCAGAGGATGCACCCCACTCGAGCTAGCTAACTCATCGCTATGGTGGAATGGCCCAGAGTGGCTTTCCCGACCCCCAAGGACTGGCCAACACCAACGGCCAGAAATATTGCACCCCCCGAACTTCGCCGAGTCGAATCACTGCATGCAGCGGAAGAGTCAGAAGACTTCTTGGAATGGTTCTCCTCCTATCCCCGCGCCCTACGCGTAACAGCGTACGTGTTAAAATTTGTAACTCGGCTTAGAAATGCTGTAGGAGTTAATCGTACCCCTAACGATCCCGCCCTCTCTTACGCCGACGTCATGCACGCGAAAATCCGTCTGCTGAGCTTGACTCAGTCGAAATTCTTCGCTTCCGAAAGAGCCTCTCTCGAAAATTCAAAACCAATCGGAAAGCGAAGTCCCCTACTGGCACTTGACCCCTTCCTGGATTCTCCGTGCCAACGGAAGATTAGTAAACGCCGACATGACCTACAATGAGTGTCATCCCATCATTCTCCCCGAAAAGGCTAGATTTACTACCCTTTATATAAGATTCCTGCACGAGAGCTTCCTCCATGCGGAAGTCCGCCTCCTGCAACAAGCTACGAGGCAGGAATTCTATACCCCTCGACTCAAACCTCTGCTGAAAAAATGTATTTTCCAATGTAAAGTCTGCACCATCCATAAGCGACAAACGCAATCCCAAATAATGGCAGCTTTACCCCCCGAACGATGCACTTTCGCGCCCCCCTTCACTACTACTGGCGTAGACTTCGCCGGTCCTTTCCAAATAGAAGCTTCGATGGTCCGATCTCCAACCCTGGTAAAAGGCTATGTGGCCGTTTTCGTTTCCTTCACCACCAAAGCGATCCATTTGGAATTGTGTTCGGATCTCACCAGTAAGGCTTTTCTCGCTGCCTTCGCCCGGTTTGTAGGGCGTCGAGGGTACCCGAAACAAATGATGAGCGACAACGGCACCACATTCATTGGTGCTAAGCGAGCTACCGAAGTAGAGTTCGTCACCTTCCTCAACGAAGACTCGACAGATATTGTCCAAAGGTATGCGCCACAAGGCATCGATTGGAAATTTATACCCCCCGGCGCACCCCACATGGGCGGATTATGGGAATCTGCCGTCAAAAGCTTTAAAACCCATCTTAAAAGGGTCGCCGGAACACACAGCTTCACCTTTGAAGAATTCTCTACTCTATTAATTCGTATCGAGGCCGTTCTCAATCCTCGTCTTATCTCCCCGCTTTCTCAGGACCCAGCGGATCTCACCGCCCTCACACCTGGCCATTTTCTCCGAGGCGCACCCCTCCTCGCCATCCCCGAGCCGAACTATGAACACCTCTCTATGATCAACCGTTGGGACCGGTTCAAAGTTTTACATCACCAATTCAGCAAACGCTGGAAGAATGACTATCTCATGGAGTTACATAAGCGGTATCGATGGTAAACCGCTCAACCTCCCCCTAAAATCGGCGATCTAGTCGTCATTAAGGAAGACAACCTACCCCCTACCGAATGGCGCCTAGGACGCGTGGAAAACACACATATAGGAAGAGACGGCCATATCCGAGTAGTTGACGTACGCACGCAAAACGGTGTGCTCACCAGGCCTATCACAAAATTGTTTTTCCTGCCACAGCGGAACCTAATTCAACCTCGCATGTTCCCCTATCATCTCCCGACTTAACTACAGTCCACTAAGACTAAAGATTGACACCATCTCAGAACATAACTGAACCATCCCGTATCTCTCACAATCAGTCTCTAACCTGGCAATTCCTCTCAGACATACCACTAATGTGCATTCATATCCTCTCCTTTCACAGATGGATCGTCAGCGCCCTCCGGTTCCCACACCAAGTCGCTCGCTGGAATCGCGAGTCGTAGAACCCGCAGCCCCGACACGTCGCATCACCCCGCGGTGGCTGATTACCGCGGAACCTAATTCAACCTCGCATGTTCCCCTATCATCTCCCGACTTAACTACAGTCCACTAAGACTAAAGATTGACACCATCTCAGAACATAACTGAACCATCCCGTATCTCTCACAATCAGTCTCTAACCTGGCAATTCCTCTCAGACATACCACTAATGTGCATTCATATCCTCTCCTTTCACAGATGGATCGTCAGCGCCCTCCGGTTCCCACACCAAGTCGCTCGCTGGAATCGCGAGTCGTAGAACCCGCAGCCCCGACACGTCGCATCACCCCGCGGTGGCTGATTACCGCAAATGTCGTCTCTGTTTGCAGCATCACGCGCTTTTGGTGTGCCCTCTCTTTCAGGCAATGCCCACGCATCAGCGGTTGGTTATAGTCAAGGCACACCAATTCTGTAGCAACTGTTTGGCATTATCGCATCGGACCAACCACTGCACATCTACTGAACGATGCCGGGACTGCCGGGGCTTCCACCACACCATGCTACACGGCGGCACCGGAGGCCGCCAAGCACCCACCGAAGAGGAGTCTCACCCACAACCACGCCGCCGCGTCGCTATACATCACCGTCGTCGTCAACAGCAGCCTGCGAGGTCGCCTCGGCATCCAACCCCGCGACGCAGCGTCGGGGAGCGTACCATCCGGTGCACCGCGACCGGCTTGCGCACCGCCACATACAAAACGAAGGTGGGAAAAATCCTGATCCAGGAAGCAGTACGCGCCTTGCAGGAGTTGAAGCACACATTAGGCGCTTAGTGCGCCTAGGCGGCCCAGGATGGTTACGCGGTGTAGGCTGTCATCCGTCCCATCTCTCTCCTTTTTTATACGTAGCTCTATGAATTTATATATTTAACCCGTACTTGGTATTATATTCGATTATTGAATTGTATTGTATCGAATATCTATGAATTTATATATAACCCATATCTTGCATTGTATCCGATTATTGAATTGTATTTTTTTATATTGAAGTATCCCTAGAATCAATGCATTGTATCTACCCTTAAATTCCCTATTGGGAATCCTCATGGCCGTGTGGCAGCCTCCACCGCGTAAAATCCACCAAATCAAATTCGCCGCAAATACAGGATGGCGATCTGGCATGATCGCCATCTGTCAGAAAACCACCACCTTTGTATCAATAAAAAAACACAATTGTCATTGGAAAGAAGAAATATTGCAGCTAAATTTTCATTCGGCAAAGACCAACTTAATTTTGCGACACATAAATAGTTATAATTATTGTGGATTATATCCTTGCTTCATATCAAAGAGTGCTTCTGTAAAAGGGTGAAGAGATTGCCATTACGCACTTAGTCTTCACAACCAATTTGTTCTCACTTCGCACACCAACTTCGAAGTGTGTTTCAAGCCATATAGTTAAGAAATTAAAAGTGTAGATTTGGAAATAATACATTAAATTAAAAGTGTAGATTTGAAAATAATACATTACAGAGATTAACCAAAGCTTAAAGGTCTTCATTCATATCCAATCGTGGTGCATAAACGCACGCTGCTCGGCCCTTCCGAAATACTCAAGTCCGCGGCAACACCAGCGCAATCAGTCCCCCGACACGTCGTCTTCCAAGACGCATTCCTGAACGAAGGTATCGAAACACCAGCAGTCCAATAATACAATCAAGAAGCGTCCACGGCGTAAGCGACCAAATTACGACTCGCAAAACTTTTAAATTACCTTATTTTAAAAGTGGGCGGTGCCATGCCCATTGTCCAAAATTTTACTAATTTTCTATTATTCGTCATAAGGTCAACCCACGTACCAAGTCTGTTGGTTGTAGTCCGATTTCGTTCAATTTAAATAGCGATCTGAGATGGGTGCCCGGGAATCTATATACCAAATATAATCAAGATACCTCAAAATTTACTCAAGTTATCGTGTTAACGGACAGACGGACGGCCGTACGGACATGGCTAAATGTATTTATTTTTTCGCCCAGATCATTTTGATATATAGAAGTCTATATCTATCTCGTTTAGTTCATGCTGTTACGGATTACCGTTATGCGAACAAAATTAATATACTCTGTGAGCTCTGCTCAGCTGAGTATAAAAATACCTACAAAGTAGGAAATGGAAACAGCATCTTTTCGATCCATAAAATCTTTGATATTATCTAGCAGGATTCCATAGTACGAGGATGGCTTGCGGTATACCAGTCGGTTAAAATAACTAAGTCGCTGTGGTGGAACGACGAAATTGCGAAAGAGCCGAGGGCACGCTCATCACCACAATATGCGGAGCTACACAGCACCTATGTTGCACAAAGAAAGGCACTTTAAAATGACATAAAAAAGAGCAAGAAATTGTCTTTAGGGAACTGCTGGATAATGTCGACCTTGATCCTTGACGGTCAAAGTTAAAGGACCAATATCACGCCGGAACCACGTGCCAGATACTAAGGAATTATATTGTCAAAAACTTTTCCCGGTGCGAGATCGCTGGACTTATCAAAGCGAAGATCTCGAAAGTACGGAAATTGCGCAAATTACAGAGCAAGAGGTGCTGGATGCAGCAAATAGAGTTACTGATAACAAATCCCCAGGCTCCGATGGAGTACCAAACATAGCCCTTAAAACTGGGATCAGAACTAGGACCACATTATTTACTGATCTTTTTAATGCCTGTATGCAAGAACACGGGTTCCCTCGCCCGTGGAAATGACAAAGACTTGTCCTCTTGCTGACACCTGGTAAACAGCCGGAGCAACTACCCTCAAATACGCCACTTTGTATGCTGGATTCCCTGGGAAAGATTTTCGAGCGTATAACTAGCGAGCACCTACATCTGACTCTAGAAAGCCCAGGTATCTGTCGAATAATCAATATGGATTTCGCAAATCAAGATCCACCGTAGATGCAATACAAACAGTCGTCAATATAGCTAGAGAAGCTATCTCTAGAGGCCAAAATAAAAGGAAGTTATGTGCACTGATTGCGTTGAACATCAGGAACGCTTTTAACACTGCGAACTGGATGCAGAAAATGGCAGCGCTGCGAAGCTTCGGCACACCAGCTTACTTATGCAGAATAATAGGTAGCTATTTTAAATACAGAGTAGGTACTTCTTTTTGACACGGATCTTCAAGGAGCAAAAGAGTACAACATGACTGGGGTGCTTAAGATTAATCTACCAGAAAACAAGCAAATTGCGGGATGTGCTGATGATATTGCAGTGGTAGTAGTGGCCAAGAAACTGGATCTGCTTCAAGCATTATATAATGACGCAGTAGGAAGAATAAAAGAATGGCTGACCATTACGGTACAGGATTTGGCTAGCCAAAAGACAGAAGTGGTATTAGTAAGCTTCAAGCGGTCGGGGAACGAGTTAGTCTTAACTGTTGGGATCATCAAATCACCTCAAAGGATTCTCTAAAATACTTTGGAGTGCACTTATGCCGAGCACTTGTGCGAATAATGCCTAACATGTGTCGTCCGTGCGAAGCTACCCGTCAGCTAATGTCCACAGTAACCAGCTCGATAATACCAGTGTGGTACGGATCTAAACGTACCCATAAAAATATATATTAGTAGCATACCGACTTGCAGCTATAAGAATAGCAAGTGCTTATCGGACGGTGTCCGACGACGCGATCCTAGTTCTAACCCGGAAAATCCCAGTGGACTTACTGGCAAGCGTAATGGCCTATCTGTATAACACTAATATTTAGCGACCATTTGAAAACGTCAAGAAAAGAGTAAGGACAGAAACAAGTGCTAAGTGGCAAGAACGGTGGGAGGCCTCGAGTAAAGGGCGTTGGACCTTCACATTATAATGGGACGTAGCTCAATGGAATGAGCGGAAGCACGGCGAATCGGACTACCATCTCACGAAGATACTGATGGGCATGACGATTTCAAAGGGTATTTATAGAAGCGTAGTATAAATCCTCTTTGCCCAAGGTGTACCACAGAGTTAGAAAATGCAGAACCAGTCATGTTCCACTACCTCCGTTTTTACGAGGTAATTTTTTTATACAATAAACTCATCAAAAAATTGTACGGTGCAAAAATAAAATTTTCATTGTCGGGTTATTTAACACAAATTTTTAACACAAATTTATCGATGCAACTTCCTTTTACATTTAAGGGACCCAAAGTTTTTTTAAGCACCGCCCGCTTGTGATAAAATCAATTTTACAAATATTATTAATCGTAAATCAAAAATCGTTAAACCTATCATAACGGAGAGGTTGCCTTTACTATAAAGAATGCTTTGAAGAAAAATTAACGAAATCGGTTAAGGACCACGCCCACTTTTATACAAAAGATTTTTAAAAGGGTCGTGGACGAATAAAATAAGCTATATCTTTGCAAAAAAGAGCTTTATATCAATGGTATTTCATTTCCCAATTGGATTTAAGCAATTTTCTATGTTTCGGGAGCCATAACTCGAAGAAAAATTAACGGATCGTAATAAAATTGGGTACACACATTTTACCTATAGCAGGAAATATTCCTAGGAAAAATGGACGAGATCGGTTAAAGACCACGCCCTCTTTTATTTAAAAGATTTTTAAAAGGTTCGTAGACGAAAATAATAATCTATATCTTAGCGAAAAAGAGCTTTGTGTCAATAGAATTTTACTTTCTAAATTGAATTATATCATTAAATTGGAAAACACTAAAATATTTGAAAATGGGTGTGGCACCGCCCCTTTTATGACTAAGCATTTTCTTTGTTTCGGGAGCCATAACTCGAAGAAAAATTAATATATCGTAATGAAATTGTGTACACATATTTTCCTTATAAGAGAAAATATTTCTAGTAAAAATGGACGGGATCGGTTAAATACCACGGCAACTTAGATATAAAACAAGTTTAAAAGGGTCGTAGACCCGAATAATAAGCTATAACTTAGCAAAAAACAGTTTTGAATCCATGATCTTTCACTTATCAAGTTTGATTGTAAGAGGAATTGGGGAGACATTTTTTTTAAACGGGCGGTGCCACATGTTATGTAGAAAAGTAATTTATTTGGAATGAAATGTATAATTGAAGCTCACGCTGAGTATATAACAGTAGCGGGTGGGGGGGTCAGAATCTTCACTCACACTACACATTTTTCACCACTTTCTACTGGCCATTTTTCATCTCTGTAGAAACTGCAATGCACATATTCAATTACAGTAGAATAGCGAGAAAGTTAATCGCCAGTGTTCGGACTTCTACCACTAAAGTGGTAGATCTACCACTATTTTTCTTTTATTTGAAGTTCTACCACGCAAGCTCGAAAAACGGTGGTAGTTTATTTATAGAAGTTTTTTGAAGAAACCTTTGCTTTTCCACAAGTTTTTGAGAAGAGAAACAATATTATTTGTAGAAGAATAGTTTTATAAAACTCAAAATAACACCTAGCGATGCTTTGATCACCATTGATTGAAAAGTTAATAAGAAGCGACGAGCTATCAAGAGCATCAAATAATATTTTTGCAAGCTGCCAAAACTTCAAGAACAGGTCTGCAATGATACAAATGTAGAAAACGGAAGTACTGTTCCACTCTTAACTCATACTGCTCGCGACGCTAATACATTCCAAGAAAAAATGTACCCGTAAATTGACCAGTAAAATGACTTATATCTGTGTCGATGGAACACGTAAATCGTTCAGTAGCATTTCTACAGGGCGTCGGGCCTTTTTGTGACCAGTCCATTCCGTCGTACCTATTTATGTGATTGTCCATACTGCTCACACATATGCGGTATTAGGTTATCGAAATGTAAAAAAACTATAGTGCTGTACTGTTCTTACATTCCTGTTATGGCAGTCATTTTTTAAGTTATATACCTGTAACATAACGAGTATTTTTACGTTAATATGACCGCCTTTTCACTAGTATTATGACCGTTTTTTTACTTGGATTATACTGCTATAAAAATAAAAGATTTCTTTAATTCAAATCCATTAACATTTATTTTATTCAACATTTCTATAATATATTACATTATTTATAATAGTTGTAAATTATTAACCATAAGTCTCAAGGAAGGAATAGTTTTTCAGTCTTGTTGATGAGCCACAAATACAAATTTTATTGTATGTGATTGTATGCATACAAAGTTAAAGGAAACTTAAATAAATTAATTAATGATATAGAAAACAAAAGAGAAGAACTAACAGAACTATTCGTTGCAGTAAACCATCAAATCGCGATTAGGCAATTCACAATTTGAGTAAGTTGACTGTAGTTCGCCAATTTTAATACTATACCTTTTTTATTTTAGTTCAGAAAGCTGCAATTGAGGTTCGAAAGTTACAATTGAAGTTCAAAAATTGCAATTCAAGTTCAGAAAATTTCAATTTAAGCTCAGAATTTTTATTTGTAGTTCAGAAAATTTAAATTTAAGTTCAGAAATTCTGTTTGTAGTTCAGAAAATTATAATTGAACTTAAATTGTAATTTTCTGAACTTCAGTTGTAATTTGCTGAACTGCAGCTGACATTCCTGAGCTTCATTAATAATTTACTGAACTTCTATTGAAAATTGTGAACTTCAATTGTAATCTTTTGATCTTCAATTGAAATTCCCGAGCTTTCAGAGCTTCAATTGCAACTTTCAAATTTTTTTTACACAAAATGAACAATTTAACATTTTTTCTGACAGTTAAAGTGGTAAATTGCCTACCAGAGGTTTGAAACCACTTGCATTCGTGTTGGCGCTTCTCTATATCATTAATATAACAATATCTTTTTAATAATTTCATTAATAGACAAATATAAATTTTTTTCCTTTACATTTTGTGTACGAAAATATGTAATTTTACATATCGCAACCTAAACCAAAAAGTATTGCAACTCATAATCAGAGAAGCTTTGTGTAAAATGTTGATTTATACCACAAAAATAACAAAATTCTTAACAAAACCAGGTAAAAACGATAACGTTAACTACCAAAAAAACATAAGTTATTTTACGATGCTTTCATGGATCGATTTACACTTAAATACCAATTAAATTTTTTTTAAGTTTTTCACATTTTTTAGTTTAAAATGCGATATATACATTCAGTGGAATAATTTTAGATTGAGAGTACTTCATGCAATTTTCTTTCTTCGTGATTTTGCAATAATAAACGTAGGTACTCATAATAATTTTTTGTTTTGAATTATGTGATTACAAGGACCATTTAGTTGATGGTATTGGTACTGGCAGTTAAATTCATCAGCAATTACTTATATTCAAAATATTTTTTTGTTATACATCTCTTTTATAAATTTTGGTTAAAAATTATTAACAAATTCGTTGCAATTAAATTGCTTTAAAAATCTTTGCAAACTTTACGAGATTGTTGAATATTATTTTAATTAGAGCATAAAAATCTTAGAATAGTAACTTAGGAAAAAACTTAGAATTATTTCAGTTAAGTTCATCACAAATATTTATATTCAAAATACTTTTTTGTTATACATCTAGTTTATAAATTTTGGTTAAAAATTATTGACAAATTCGTTGCAATTAAATTGCTTTAAAATTCTTTGCAAACTTTACGAGATTGTTGAATATTATTTTAATTGGAGCATAAAAAGCTTAGATTAGAAACGCCGCAATATCCAGTGATGGGAATTGACATTCATTATAAAGTAGCGAAGGCACGGTCCTGCGCAAACACATCTCCAACCTGAGTTGGCAAAAGATATGCTGAACTGTAGAGGAAGAAACATTTCTAATATTTAATAAAATCAAAAATGATAGTTGTGCTAAAAAGGGGTAAAGTATTGTATGTTAAAGTATAGCAAAGTCTCAGCGGCATTGTCCTGGTGAAAATTGAGTTTGAATAGGTCTCATTCTTCATTCTCGGAAACATTTACAAAGGTACCTCGTAAGATATTAAAAATCGTCAACGCTTTTTGCAATAACTTCAAAAAAACTCACATTCAAACCGGTGTCATATCCCTACTTCTGTTTAAATTGTACATATCAATAGCTATCTTCACCACCTGAAGGAGTCACTATTATTTCCTACACCATATGGTCACCAAGCCTAAGGATTACCCACTGGAAGAAGCTACAGGCCTGCCAAAATACTGCCCTCAGAACCGCCACGGGTTGTGTCCTTATGTCCCCAGAACACCATATACATAATGAGGCGAGAATACTCCCAATAAGTGAAAGAAATAAAATGCTAACCGAGCAGTTTCTGTTGAATACCCAGGAACCTGGGCATCCCAACAGACATCTGATTGATGAGCCAACACCGCCCAGGCTCTTAAGGAGTCACCTCCGTAAGCACTATGAGGAAATACGGCACCTGAGAACACAGCCGTATGAAGCCAAAAAACATAAGCAGGTCATTGGTGAAATCCATAAACAGGCGTCGGACCTCTATGTCAGGAATTGCCCGGTGAATTCAGTACTCAAAGAACAATACCCTAAAATTGCAGAACAGGAACGCACGCTCCCTAGGGAAACGCGAGCCCCTACTTGCAATGTGTCCCCACATGACACCAACCATCTCATCAATTGTAATGTGGAACCAACACCCCTCTCTTTATGTTCCACCCTGTTGAAACAGCAATTTTCCTCGGACTCCCGTTGGAGGATATTGATGACAATTTGTGATTGGTTAGACCTATTGGATGGGGCGAAGCACTGCTACAACAACAACATCAGAAGGCACTCGAAGACGATGCCTCAAAACTAACAACCAAAAGCAATAATTATTATATTACTGACACAAATTGTATAGTTTCTTCTTCCGTAGTTGGACACAAGCTTTTCATAATATTTCTTAACAATTTAAGATTAGACATTTTTTTCACGTTGTATTTTGACTTACCAGCAACAATAGAATCATGTTTAATTGTACGCTGCACAATCATTGTACCATCATGTAACGAAGCTCAGTTTCTTCCAAAAATTGTTCGGCACTGCCACGTAAAATCAATGTACATATTCTAGCATTAACGTAACCTTTAAATAATTATAAACTATAAAAATAAAATTAATGTCAAACCCACATTGACCCAAAACACTTGAATTAATATCACTAGCTGTAGTAATAACAGCACCACCACAAGCTTTCATTGTACGTTTCAAATCTTCTTCTGGTACACTAACATAACATTTCACGATCTGCAAAATACTGCGTACCAACATCACCAATTGGTAGTTTGGATAACACAACATTGGCGTCGTACTTGGCTAGTTTATTGTATAGAATACGTCATACAACATCAACAATTTTTTGATACTCTTGAACATTATCAATACGTACTGAATTCCAATTCTACATTTAAAATTGCGATTTTATATTTTTTGTATGACGTTGGATCCACCAAAGAAAAGTACAGCGTCCACAACCATTTTAGAAAAGAAATCTTTTTGTTGATGAATAAGTTTGGAGGACATTGCTGTGGCAGCGCATTTTTCCAATAAAGCACGTTGTTGTTCCTTTGATTTGCGCTTCGACATGTTCAGCCATGTCATATTTTGGCCATGCATAATTGTAATGCTTTGCGTATAGCTTTAATGATGATACGTGCATACACTCCTTCAACATATGGCTTAACTTCTTGTTTTAAGATTTCACATGCTTAAAGTACGACTGAAGTGGTGCCATCGCCGACTTGATAAGAGAAACATTTTTATTCTACACATTCTAATATAACAAAAAACTTACCTCAGCATTTTGAGATTTGGCGATGTCGACTAGAGTTTTACGGCTGGATGCACAATATCCAATAGTTTCATAATGGTTGCCCCATCATTTGAAATTGTGGCCCTACCACTGGAATCAACAATATGTTTGTCCATACTGTGTGAACCCAATGTAGTGCGTACAGCGTCCACAAATGAATGCGAGGCATTGATGTACTCAATACAATTTCAGGACGTTCATATTTATCGACACGTTGTCCGGTGTGGCCCAATTGTTGCAAATATTCAGTTGGCACTGTTGAGAAAAAATATGGGTCAATGAACACAAGTAAAAGTGAAAGAGTTTTTTTAACATCTGTTGTTACTTTACACATTAGACATTGGAAACGACGACCAGCATCTACAAATTGCATATTAGCCTTGCAACGATTACATCTAATTGGACCCATTTCACCAAAATTTACAATGGGTGGCTCATATTCAACCTCAACCGTGCGCGCCATTGGTGAGATGATAAGTATAAAGGACAAAGCTGTTGTTTTTAAAAAATCAGCTGTTGCAGGTATGCAACAAAAAAAGGCCTGCAAACGAGAAAGATCAATGTAATTGCCAAACAAAAAATTATAAATACCTAACGTAACGTGGCGAGGAGTTACCCTGATCTTATACCACATATTTTGTGGTCACCAATGGTGGTAATAAACCCTGTTCATTAGTAATAAAAGCACCACCAGCGCTATTTTGATTTTCAACGATACCGCTTATCGGATTAGGCATCTGATTGGGATCTAAACGGCGTTTGACTACTGCTGCGGCTGTTGATATATACCAGTACCAGGTGCAGGTGGTTGCTAAAGAAAATAATACAAAAACAAGTAAGGAAGGCTAAGTTCGGGTGTAACCGAACATAACATACTCAGTTGAGAGCTATGGAGACAAAATAAGGAAAATCAATCTGGGGTAACCCTGGAATGTGGTTGTATAACATGTGTATCAAATGAAAGGTATTAAAGAGTATTTTAAGAGAGAATAGGCCATAGTTCTATGGATGAACGCCATTTAGGGATATCGCCATAAAGGTAGACCAGGGCTGACTCTAGAATTTGTTTGTACGATATGGGTATCAAATGAAAGGTGTTACTGAGCATTTTAAGAGGGAGTGGGCCTTAGGTCTATCGGTGGACGCCTTTTCGAGATGTCCCCATTAAGGTGGACCAGGGGTGATTCTATAATGTGTTTGTACGATATGGGTATCAAATGAAAGCTGTTAATGAGTATTTTGAAAAGGAGTGATCCTTAGTTCCATAGGTGGACGCCGTTTCGAGATATCGCCATAAAGGTGGACCAGGGGTGTCTCTAGAATGTGTTTGTACGATATGGGAATCAAATGAAAGGTGTTACTGAGCATTTTAAGAGGGAGTGGGCATTAGGTCTATAGGTGGACGCCTTTTCGAGATATCGCCAATAGGGTGGGCCAGGGGTGACTCTAGAATGTTTGTACGGTATGGGTATCAAACGAAAGGTGTTACTGAGCATTTTAAGAGGGAGTGGGCATGAGGTCTATAGGTGGACGCCTTTTCGAGATATCGTCATTAGGGTGGGCCAGGGGTGACTCTAGAATGTGTTTGTACGATATGGGTATCAAATGAAAGGTGGTAAGGAGTATTTTAAAAGGGAGTAATCCTTAGTTCTATAGGTGGACGCCTTTTCGAGATATCGTCATTAGGGTGGGCCAGGGGTGACTCTAGAATGTGTTTGTACGATATGGGTATCAAATGAAAGGTGGTAAGGAGTATTTTAAAAGGGAGTAATCCTTAGTTCTATAGGTGGACGCCTTTTCGAGATATCGCCATAAAGGTGGACCAAGGGTGACTCTAGAATGTTTGTACGATATGGGTATCAAGCGAAAGGTGTTACTGAGCATTTTAAGAGGGAGTGGGCATTAGGTCTATAGGTGGACGCCTTTTCGAGATATCGCCATTAGGGTGGGCCAGGGTGACTCTAGAATGTGTTTGTACGATATGGGTATCAAATGAAAGGTGGTAATGAGTATTTTAAAAGGGAGTAATCCTTAGTTCTATAGGTGGACGCCTTTTCGAGATATCGCCATAAAGCTGGACCAAGGGTGACTCTAGAATGTTTGTACGGTATGGGTATCAAACGAAAGGTGTTACTGAGCATTTTAAGAGGGAGTGGGCATTAGGTCTATAGGTGGACGCCTTTTCGAGATATCGCCATTAGGGTGGGCCAGGGTGACTCTAGAATGTGTTTGTACGATATGGGTATCAAATGAAAGGTGGTAATGAGTATTTTAAAAGGGAGTAATCCTTAGTTCTATAGGTGGACGCCTTTTCGAGATATCGCCATAAAGCTGGACCAAGGGTGACTCTAGAATGTTTGTACGGTATGGGTATCAAACGAAAGGTGTTACTGAGCATTTTAAGAGGGAGTGGGCATTAGGTCTATAGGTGGACGCCTTTTCGAGATATCGCCATTAGGGTGGGCCAGGTGTGACTCTAGAATGTTTGTACGATATGGGTATCAAACGAAAGGTGTTACTGAGCATTTTAAGAGGGAGTGGGCATTAGGTCTATAGGTGGACGCCTTTTCGAGATATCGCCATTAGGGTGGGACAGGGGTGACTCTAGAATGTTTGTATGATATGGGTATCAAACGAAAGGTGTTACTGAGCATTTTAAGAGGGAGTGTACATTAGGTCTATAGGTGGACGCCTTTTCGAGATATCGCCATTAGGGTGGGTCAGGGGTGACTCTAGAATGTTTGTACGATATGGGTATCAAACGAAAGGTGTTACTGAGCATTTTAAGAGGGAGTGGACATTAGGTCTATAGGTGGACGCCTTTTCGAGTTATCGCCATTAGGGTGGGCCAGGGTGACTCTAGAATGTGTTTGTACGATATGGGTATCAAATGAAAGGTGGTAATGAGTATTTTAAAAGGGAGTAATCCTTAGTTCTATAGGTGGACGCCTTTTCGAAATATCGCCATTAGGGTGGGCCAGGTGTGACTCTAGAATGTTTGTACGATATGGGTATCAAACGAAAGCTGTTACTGAGCATTTTAAGAGGGAGTGGGCATTAGGTCTATAGGTGGACGCCTTTTCGAGATATTGCCATTAGGGTGGGCCAGGGGTGACTCTAGAATGTTTGTACGATATGGGTATCAAACGAAAGGTGTTACTGAGCATTTTAAGAGGGAGTGGACACTAGGTCTATAGGTGGACGCCTTTTCGAGATATCGCCATTAGGGTGGGCCAGGGGTTACTCTAGAATGTTTGTACGATATGGGTATCAAACGAAAGGTGTTACTGAGCATTTTAAGAGAGAGGGGGCATTAGTTCTATAGGTGGACGCCTTTTCGAGATATCGCCATTAGGGTGGGACAGGGGTGACTCTGGTATGTTTTTGTACGATATGGATATCAAATTAAAGGTATTAATGAGGGTTTTAAAAGCGAGTGGCCCTTAGATGTATATGTGAAGGCGTTCTCGTGATATCCACCAAAATGTGGACCAGGTGATCCAGAAAATCATCTGTCGGGTACTGCTAATTTATTTATATATGCAATACCACTAACAGTATTCCTGCCAAAATTCCAAGGGCTGTTGATTTCGCCTTGTAGAACTTTTTCATTTTCTTCTACTTAATATGGTAGGTGTCACACCCATTTTACAAAGATTTTTCCAAAGTTATATTTTGCGTCAACAAACCAATCCAGTTACCATGTTTCATCCCTTTTTTCGTATTTGGTATAGAATTATGGCATTTTTTTCATTTTTCGTAATTTTCGATATCGATAAAGTGGGCGTGGTTATGGTCAGATTTCGCCCATTTTTTATACCAAGAAAAAGTGAGCTCAGGTAAGTACGTGGGCTAAGTTTAGTAAAGATATATCGGATTTTGCTCAAGTTATTGTGTTAATGGCTGAGCGGAAGGACAGACGGTGGACTGTGTATAAAAACTGGGCGTGGCTTCCACCGATTTCGCCCATTTTCACAGAGAACAGTTACCGTCATAGAATCTATGCTCCTACCAAATTTGAGAAGGATTGGTAAATTTTTGTTCGACTTATGGCAATAAAAGTATTCTAGACAAACTAAATGAAAATGGGCGGAGCCACGCCCATTTTGAAATTTTCTTTTATTTTTGTATTTTGTTGCATCATATCATTACTGGAGTTGAATTTTGACTTAATTTACTTATATACAGTAAAGATATTAAATTTTTTGTTAAAATTTGAATTTAAAAATTTTTTTTTTAAAAAGTGGGCGTGTTCTTAATCCAATTTTGCTAATTTTTATTTAGCACATATAGAGTAATAGTAGTAACGTTCCTGCCAAATTTCATAATGATATCTTCAACGACTGCCAAATTACAGCTTGCAAAACTTTTAAATTACCTTCTTGTAAAAGTGGGCGGGGCCACGCCCATTGTCCAAAATCTTACTAATTTTCTATTCTGCGTCATAACGTCAACCCATCTACCAAGTTTCGTCGCTTTATCTGTCTTTTGTAATGAGTTATCGCACTTTTTCGGTTTTTCGAAATTTTCGATATCGAAAAAGTGGGCGTGGTTATAGTCCGATATCGTTCATTTTAAACAGCGATCTGAGATGAGTGCTCAGGAACCTACATACCAAATTTCATCAAGATACCTCAAAATTTACTCAAGTTATCGTGTTAACGGACGGACGGACGGACGGACATGGCTCAATCAAATTTTTTTTCGATCCTGATTATTTTGATATATGGAAGTCTATATCTATCTCGATTCCTTTATATATGTACAACCAACCGTTATCCAATCAAACTTAATATACTCTGTGAGCTCTGCTCAACTGAGTATAATAATCATCAGTAATATCTGAAATATATTAGTTGTATTAGCATACAATATAACCATGACGTCCGGGTATTGGGGGTTGACCCGGCATAGATAGCCACCTGGGCATTGGTGCCTGTCCAGGTTGTGTTGGTGGCATAATTTGACCCATGTAACCACCTGGTGCACTTGGTTGTTGTAGAGGATAGCCTGGATGTTGAGGTTGTGGAGGGCAACTAGGTGGACCAGGTTGTGGTGGATAGCCCGACTGTTGTGGCATTGGCAGATAGGTTGTTGCTGCTGCTGTCGTGGCATTGCATAAAAAATGGCTTTTCGTTTGAACTCCGGAATAGATTTCACAACAGTGGACTTACCGTGTCCAATCCTGCCAATATTGATTGTTGCCTGACGCGAAATTACCTCTGGCGATAATGGGGACACATTTTCGATATCCTCTAACTCTTCACTAAGCGGGACTTGCTTTGGATGTGGAGATCAACACTTACGCAAAGAATGCAAATTCAAAAATGCCAAATGTTTTACATGCGGAAAAACGGACCACATAAGCATAGTATGCCGTTCGAGTGGTAAACAGATATCTGAACTCGAAGAGACAAATGAATGTGAACCAGTACAAATTTTACGTCAAGAGGGTAGCGTCAGTGCTATGAATACTTTCGGTAGAAAAATGATTACAATGCTAATTGACGGAAAGCAAATACAGTTGGAGTTAGATACGGGTGCTCCATGCAGCATAATAAACACGAAATTATTCCGCAAGTTGAAGCTGACAGCAAGGTTGAAGCCAAAGGACCGGCAGTTTTCAAGTTACACTGGGCATAAAGTTAATTGCATTGGACGTGCAGTAGTTAACGTAACAGACGGGAAAACCACACGCAAACTAAATATGTATGTTGTTGAGGGTAATTTCGAGAAGTTGTGTGGACGAGAGTGGATTTCACATTTCATACGTGAAATCAATTTTACTGAAATGTTCGCATCAGATGCAACAACAATCCCTACAGACACACAATTTCAAAAAAAATAGTTCAATAAAAACAGTGTTAGTGCAAACAACTAACCTCGCTGGAAATGAGAGACTACGCTTGCAACAGATTTTGAGACATTGGGAGGCCGCCTTTGGTTCGGTAGCAAGAACTTTTAAGGGCCCTGCAGCAAAGGTGCACCTTAAACCAGATGCTAAACCCATATTTGCACGAGCGAGAGAAGTTCCCTTCGCATTACGAGATGCATATGCTAAGGAAATTGACGCAAAAATCGCAGCAGGTTTCTACGAACGGGTCGAGTATTCTGAGCGGGCATCTACTACACATGTAGTTACAAAGAAAAATGGTGGAATACATATAACTGGGAATTACAAGCCAACTATCAATCCGCAGTTGATAATTGATGAGTATCCAATTCCCAAAGCAGAAGAAATTTTTAACCAAATGAAAGGCGCCACAGTATTTGCTCACTTGGATATGACCGACGCATACTCACACCTACGAATTGATCAAGAGTTTGCCCATGTACTAACACTGAACACTACAACGCACGGGCTAATTCGTCCGAAGCGTGCAGTTTATGGTGCGCTAACATACCTGCAATTTGGTAGCGCACGATGGAAACGACATTACAAGATATACCAAACGTTAGAAATTTTTTCGACGATATCATCATATACGCGAAAAATATCAATGAACTACTAACAACGTTGGATCGGACGTTAGAGAAACTCACAAAACTCGGGTTCAAATTAAATAAATCCAAATGTGTATTTTCTGCATCTGCAATCAAATTTTTAGGGCACAGGGTCGATGCCCAAGGCATACACAAATCAACCAAGCATATCGACGCTATACTACATGCACCGAGACCCACAACAATCGAGCAACTATAACTATTCCTAGGTAAGGCAACATACTATTCTAATTTTATACCGAATTTAGCAACACTAGAAAGACCATTACGTGATGTTATCAAAAAAGGGAAGTTTTATTGGCCACGGGCCGCATAATCGGCGTATAAGGGCATAAACCAAATTTTGGTTTCACCACAAGTGCTAATGCCGTATGACCCAGCACTCCCACTAGTATTAGTAACGGATGTGAGTAAAACAGGCTTAGATGCTGTGTTGTTGCACTGCGTAGACAACAACACGGAACGACCAATTGCATACGCGAGTCGTACCATGAGTCAAACAAAACAAAGCTACTCCCAAATTGACAAAGAGGCACTTGCTGTGCAAAAGTTTTTCAAATACTTATATGCGAGACATTTTACATTGATAACATACAATAAACCGCTGGCTCAGATATTACATCCAACGAAATTCCTGCCGGTATTATGTATATCCCGAATGGCAAACTACGCTGATTTCCTGAGCAACTTTAGCTTCGATGTCTCTATAAAAAAATCTAAGGAAAATGGTAGTGCAGATTACCTCTCCCGCTTACCGGGTTCAACAAATAAGCTAAAGCAACACAGCACGGTATGTGGTGATGAATTCGATAATTTTAGCCAACTACCAGTTACAGCTCCACTTATCGCCCAAGAAACCCGTAGGAATCAAAGTTTGGGAAAAATACTTCAAATTCTAGAAAAAGGTCAATGCCTCACCAGAGCGGGATAAAAAGCCCCAGAATGCCAGTACCAAGTATCATGTGGCTGTCTTACATTCGAGCATCGAGTCGTTATTCCTATGAAACTTCGAAAGTTATTACTTCAATAATTACACAAGGCACACCTGGGTGTTGTTAAAATGAAAAGCATCGCACGTTCTTTTATATACTGGCCAGGTATCGATCAAGACATCGAGAATTGGGCTAAATCATGCGAATGTTGCGCAAAAAATGCGAATAGACCACCGAAAATCACCAACCATCATTGGGAGTACCCAAAAGTCCCATGGGAACGAATTCACATCGACTACGCAGGACCTGTCGAAGGTATGACGCTGCTCATTATCACCGACGCTTACTCCAAGTGGCTCGAAGTCAAGACTACCAAAATAACGACCGCAGCCGCTACAATTGGCCTGCTGGATGACGTATTTGCTGCGTATGCTGTCCCGGAAGTACTAGTTTCTGACAACGGAACGAATTTCAAGTCTGCGGAGTTCAAAGAATTCTTAAGCCAAGTAGACGTCAAATACCATAACACTATGGTCCCTTATCACCCAGCCACAAACGGTCAAGCGGAACGCAATGTGCAAACGGTGAAAAATGCCTTAAAAGCGATGGGGACCACAACGAGAACGTTAAAACAAAATATAAATGAGTTCTTACGACAATACAAAAATGCTCCACACAAAAAACTGTTCTTAGGGCGACGACTGCGCACGCACCTAGATTTGATTCGACCCGAAAACGTAAACGAGCGAGTGTCGGCGAAACAGTTCATCCCACAAGAAGACGGGTGTCGCGAATTCGCAACTGGCGATTCGGTGTATTTCCTTTCGGGAAACAACAGAACAAGTGGCTGCGCGGTAAGGTAATAAGGCGTATGGGTGATCTACACTACGAGATCTTATTCAACAATAAGTACTACAAGAGGCATGTAAACCAAATGTGGGCTGCCGGCGCACCAAGCACCCAGCAACCAAGTTACAGAGAGGACGAAGGGAACTACATGCAAAGCACCAACAGCGAAGGAAACTACATGCAAGGCAACAACGGCTACACGAGAGAGGAAATAAGTGAAAGAACGGAGCCAAGCCACACTCCGGGGAGCGAAGATAGTAAACCACATATAGCTATTCCGAGCATAGAGAGTACGAACACAGAAAATGATATCCGCGAAGCAAGTAGACCGTCACCTAATAGAAATGAATCAAACGATCGGCAATAACAACTACCGTTAGGGGCACCTTCACAACCTGATGACCCAGTAATAGTTCCACTAGAGGTAGAAGCCGAACAAACACCACGGCGATCAACGAGAGTTCATAAGCCGAAGGTTATATTTTCACCAACAACTTAGAAGGGGGAAAAATGTTATGTATTCATGTAGGGTTAAGTAATTATAACATCTCGGTAACTGAGTTACCCAACTTTATTATCAATAAATCTATATCATATCTGGTAGTCACAGTATATAACTCTTACAATAAAGACTTATACTTATATTACTTATGAAAATCCAGGAAAAGAAATCACTAATTTGCTTACTTCTCATCGCATGGAACAAGCTGAGAAAAATAGAAGATTTTTGGAGATTATTTTAAAAACTATTAAACTCAGTGGGCGACAGAATTTAGCATTAAGAGGCCATAGAGATGAGTTTCAACTTAACTTTTCTGAATCAGCAACAAACGAGGGTAATTTTAGGGCAATTTTGAAATATTTAGTCGCTGCAGGTCATAAAGAGCTTGAAGAACCTTTAAATTCTACACATCCAAGTGATATCTATATAAGCAACGCGAGTCAGAACGATCTTATTCAATGCTGCAGATGAAATTCAATCTATTTTGATAGAGGTGGTTAAAAAACTAGATTTTTTGCAATTATTTTCGATGAAACTACTGATTGTAGTCATACAACTCAGCCTTTGTTTGCGGTATTTATATGATGGCAATATAAGAGAAGATTTTGTAACTTTCCTTGATGCGTACGATTCGATACGAGAAGAAGATGTTATAAATGGAAAAAAAATGTACAGGTGTAGCCTTATTTTATTTTATATTTTTAATAATTTAGGACTACCCTTCGAAGATTGCGTTGGAATTGGAACGGATGGATGTTCTGTAATGACATCAGGAGTTAAGGGAGCAGTGCAGGAACTTCTTAAAATATGTACCAATGCTAATCATTGTCCGTGTTTCAACCATTGTCTTAATAACTCGCTTGCGAAAACGTCGAAAGTTCTTCAAACAAAGGATTGTATTGCGTTGATGAAAAAAATTATCAGTTTTCCAAATCAGTCTCCGAAACGTACCATAGTTTTCAAAAAACATCTGCAGGAATCATTAAGTGGACTATGCGAAACGCGCTGGTCTGAAAAACATGATGATATAATGCAGTTTGAAGAAAACATCACAAAAATTGTTGCTTCTTTTCAAGAAATTTCTACTTGGCAAGATTCAACAACAAGTTCTGAGGCCCGTTCTATGTTGAAATCTATTTGCGAGACAGAGTTTTGTGATTTCAATGATTTGTTTCAGCAATGTACTTTCTGTTACACGACCACTAAGCTTACTTTTGCAAACACCGTCAATAGATTTGAATCAAGCTTCTGAAGCATTGAGTGACACTTTGCGAGCATTAAAAAACCATAGACTTGAAGCAGGAAGTCGTTTTTCGGGACTTTACCAAAAAATAGTCGCTTTAGCAGATGATTTGAAGTTTGATATTGTCCTCCCACGAATTGCTAAAAAGCAAATACATCGAGCGAATTACACTTCATCAGACACTTAAGATTGTTATCGAAAAGCAATCTATATACCTCTTCTTGATCATATTATTCTTGATTTACAAGGTAGATTACCTGAAGATACATTGCAAGTTTTTAATCTTAATTTGCTACTCCCATCGCGAATCATCATAGATAATAAACTGCAAAAAAAGTATCTGTCTAAAGAGCTTGTCCAAGATCTTGGTAAACGATACGCATCTCTTATTGGAGGAAATAAAATTAATCTAGATGGAGAGCACGAAGTGTGGTCAGAACGCTGGTCTGATAAGCAACACAAAAAATCAATTCCACTATCAGCTGAAAAACTTTTAAATGATTGCAATGAATGTGCGCTTCCATCGATAAATGCTCTTATCACAATTCTGGCCACGCTTCTAGCTAGCAATACTTGTGCTGAAAGGAGTTTTTCAACACTTCGCCGGTTGAAAACGTAGTTACGATCCAAAATGTCCCAGAACAGACTCACTGGTCTTGCACTTTTAAATACCCGTTTCGATATTGAGATTGATATTGATCATATATTTGAAAGATATGTAAAAAAAGCGAAGCATAAAATTAAATTTACTGTGTGAATATGAACTAATATGAACTATGCAGAAGATAAAAATGATGTCAAAAAATTGGATGTACTATTTTTAATTTGAATAACTAAATTAAACCAAATATGTGTATGAAATTATTAAACAATATAAAAGAACACTAATAAATTTACCCCTAAAAATAACGGTCTACTATACGTTTCCCTTATTGTTTTTTCTTGTATTTTCACGTATAAAGTATTTTGATGTGAACTTTGTTCAAAACACATCAGCTATTGGGAGAAACAATTACTGACTGAAATGCTTGAAATCACTTGTTCTGGAGGAATGTAGCAAGAGATAATTGTCAACTTGAAGCCTATGTCTATTTCTATTATCTGTGATTGAATATTTGATGTCACAGGGATAAGTTAATGTTGTATGGATTTTTTTATTAAGACCACAATTCCTTGCTTGCACGAGGTATTGGCTTCATCATTGTAGAAGTAACTAGCATATCTTTTTAGTGCGAAAGTAGATTTTTTTGCCGGAATATGAGTCTCTTGAAGATAAATTATGTCTGCATTAATTTGTTTGGTTGAAATATTAAGATTGGGATAATTATTTAGGAGGCCATGAATATACCATTGAAGCAATATCATACCTGCATATCATCAGTATCGGATGGGAGGAGAGATGGTATGTGGGGGACGTAGTTCGAAGGGATATACGGTAGTTGGGAAATAAAATTGGAAACAAAGGTGTTACTTGATGAGGAGTGATCGATTAAGTTTATTGTTTGTATATTATTTACTGAATTTTTTTCGTTAGAAATATTTGTTTTTGTTATATTAATGGTGTTATTTTGTGTTTCTTTTTGGTTGTTAACGATGGAGTTCTCTAAGCGAGAGCTTTCAGTGTTGTTCTTTGATATCATTTTTGATGCTTTCGGCAGGCGACAGAGAGTATACGTCGTTTTGTGTTTGTATTTCTTTGTCTTTATCGGCAAACGAGAATGAGATTATATTGGTTTGAGCCCGTTTTATGTTTCCTTTAGTTTTGTCTGTAAAAGATGTTGAGTTTGCGTTGATTTTTTTAGGGATTGGTTGTTTGAGAGATTAATGGCTTCACGAATTGAGCACCTGTTATCAGTTGTTATAACTAATATCTCTTTCATATGGGTAAATTTCGGGCAAGCTAGCTAGAAACTTCTTTGCCAAGTCATCACCTTTCACAAGTAGCAATAGACTACCATCTCTTAATTCGGATATGTTGGTTATTTCCGAGCTAATATGATTCAAAGCTTTATGCACCGCGAAACAAGAGTACTTGTGTAATGGTTTATTATGATCTAAAGAATTTGCCACTAAACATTTTGGATTGTCTTTTTTACCCGTAGGTAGAGGTGGGAATTTTTCCTTCGTTAATGGTGGAGCCTTTTTTCGCCTTCGATTTGGGCTTTCCATTAACATAGAAAACTTATTATCCCCCAGGGGAGACCCCTTTGGAGTATTTTCGCTTATTTTACAGTGGTTATTTTTAGGTCAAAAACACCTCTATAAAAAACAAGTAAGGAAGGCTAAGTTCGGGTGTAACCGAACATTACATACTCAGTTGAGAGCTATGGAGACAAAATAAGGAAAATCACCATGTAGGAAAATGAAACTAGGGTAACCCTGGAATGTGGTTGTATGACATGTGTATCAAATGGAAGGTATTAAAGAGTATTTTAAGAGAGAGTTCTACGGATGGACGCCATTTAGGGATATCGCCATAAAGGTGGACCAGGGCGGACTCTAGAATTTGTTTGTACGATATGAGTATCAAATGAAAGGTGTTACTGAGCATTTTAAGAGGGAGTGGGCTTTAGTTCTATAGGTGAACGCCTTTTCGAGAAATCGCCATAAAGGTGGACCAGGGGTGACTCTAGAATATGTTTGTACGATATGGGTATCAAATGAAAGCTGTTAATGAGTATTTTAAAAGGGTGTGGGCCTTAGTTCTATATGTGGACGCCTTTTCGAAATATCGCCATAAAGATGGACCAGGGGTGACTCTAGAATTTGTTTGTACGATATGGGTATCAAATGAAAGGTGTTAATGAGTATTTTAAAAGGGCGTGGGCCTTAGGTCTATATGTGGACGCCGTTTCGAGATATCGCCATAAAGGTTGACCAGGTGTGTCTCTAGAATGTGTTTTTACGATATGGGAATCAAATGAAAGGTGTTACTGAGCATTTTAAGAGGGAGTGGGCATTAGGTCTATAGGTGGACGCCTTTTCGAGATATCGCCATAAAGGTGGACCAAGGGTGACTCTAGAAATTTTGTACGATATGGGTATCAAACGAAAGGTGTTACTGAGCATTTTAAGAGGGAGTGGGCATGAGGTCTATAGGTGGACGCCTTTTCGAGATATCGTCATAAGGGTGAGCCAGGGGTGACTCTAGAATGTGTTTGTACGATATGGGTATCAAACGAAAGGTGTTACTGAGCATTTTAAGAGGGAGTGGGCATTAGGTACATAGGTGGACGCCTTTTCGAGATATCGCCATTAGGGTGGGCCAGGGGTGACTCTAGAATGTTTGTACGATATGGGTATCAACCGAAAGGTGTTACTGAGCATTTTAAGAGGGAGTGGACATTAGGTCTATAGGTGGACGCCTTTTCGAGATATCGCCATTAGGGTGGGCCAGAGGTTACTCTAGAATGTTTGTACGATATGGGTATCAAACGAAAGGTGTTACTGAGCATTTTAAGAGGGAGTAGGCATTAGGTCTATAGGTGGACGCCTTTTCGAGATGTCGCCATTAGGGTGGGCCAGGGGTGACTCTAGAATGTGTTTGTACGATATGGATATCAAATTAAAGGTATTAATGAGGGTTTTAAAAGCGAGTAGCCATTAGATGTATATGTGAAGGCGTTCTCGCGATATCGACCAAAATGTGGACCAGGTGATCCAGAAAATCATCTGTCGGGTACTGCTAATTTATTTATATATGCAATACCACTAACAGTATTCCTGCCAAGATTCCAAGGGCTGTTGATTTCGCCTTGTAGAACTTTTTCATTTTCTTCTACTTAATATGGTAGGTGCCACACCCATTTTACAAAGTTTTTTCCAAAGTTATATTTTGCGTCAATAAACCAATCCAGTTACCATGTTTCATCCCTTTTTTCGTATTTGGTATAGAATTATGGCATTTTTTTCATTTTTCGTAATTTTCGATATCGATAAAGTGGGCGTGGTTATGGTCGGATTTCGGCCATTTTTTATACCAAGATAAAGTGAGTTCAGATAAGTATGTGGGCTAAGGTTAGTAAAGATACATCGGTTTTTGCTCAAGTTATTGTGTTATCGGCCGAGCGGAAGGACAGACGGTGGACTGTGTATAAAAACTGGGCGTGGCTTCCACCGATTTCGCCCATTTTCACAGAGAACAATTACCGTCATAGAATCTATGCCCCTACCAAATTTGAGAAGGATTGGTAAATTTTTGTTGGACTTATGGCATTAAAAGTATTCTAGACAAACTAAATGAAAATGGGCGGAGCCACGCCCGTTTTGAAATTTTCTTTTATTTTTGTATTTTGTTGCATCATATCATTACTGGAGTTGTATTTTGACTTAATTTACTTATATACAGTAAAGATATTAAATTTTTTGTTGAAATTTGAATTAAAAAAAATGTTTTTTTAAAAAGCGGGTGTGTTCTTCATCAAAAATTTGCTAATTTTTATTTAGCACATATATAGTAATAGTAGTAACGTTCCTGCCAAATTTCATCATGATATCTTCAACGACTGCCAGATTACAGCTTGCAAAACTTTTAAATTACCTTCTTGTAAAAGTGGGCGGTGCCACTCCCATTGTCCAAAATCTTACTAATTTTCTATTCTGCGTCATAACGTCAACCCATCTACCAAGTTTCATCGTTTTAAATGCCTTTGGCAATGAATTATCGCATTTTTTCGGTTTTTCGAAATTTTCTATATCGAAAAAGTGGGCGTGGTTATAGTCCGATATCGTTCATTTTAAATAGCGGTCTGAGATGAGTGTCCAGGAATATACATACCAAATTTCATCAAGATACCTCAAAATTTACTCAAGTTATCGTGTTAACGGACAGACGGACGGACGGACGGACATGGCTCAATCAAATTTTTTTTCGATACTGATGATTTTGATATATGGAAGTCTATATCTATCTCGATTCCTTTATACCTATACAACCAACCGTTATCCAATCAAAGTTAATATACTCTGTGAGCTCTGCTCAACTGAGTATAAAAAATCGCACCAAATGTGAAAAGCAATATGATCACAAGCTGACACAACTGAGAATTAGTTGTGAGCACGGAGAAGAGTATAACACAACCGAATGCTACGGATAAATGTGACTTTGTTTTGGTTCCAGTGTTTTTGTGACTAGTTTTAGAAGTATTAGACAACGTTTCAATTATGGCAGGCTTAAGCCTATCAATTGGAATAGTTATGATTTCCTTATCGATTTCTATTTTAAAATACTTCTTATTTTTCCAAGAATATTATATGGACCTTCATAAAGTTATTGTAGACAACGCTTAGTAATTAAATGTACAAAAACAAATTTGCACGTTTGTAAATCGTTTAGAACATAAATGCCAATATTGGAACTATGATGATTTAATCTCGAATGAGCATTTCTAAATTTTTCTTGTAAACGATCTAGTATTTCATATGAAGTTGAATTTTCAGAAGTTGGACGATTAAGCTCACCAGGTAACCGTAAGTTTAGTCGGAAAACCATTTCAGCTAGTGTAGTCGATATATCTTCCTTAAATATAGATCGCAACCTTAACAGAATAAAAGGTAATTCATCATACTAATATCTAGTTCCATTTCTAGCCATCATAAATGATTGCAGTTGCCTATGAAAGCGCTCTACCATGTCATTGGCCTGAAGAAGAGGATGTTGTAATTTGGTGGCTTCCTAATAACTTTGTTAATTGCGGAAATAGTTTAGAAGTAAATTGAGAACCCTGATCAGTATTTATTTCTATTTCTACAAGTAGGTACTCCAAATCGCGGTAAATATTCCTGTAAACATTTGTTTGCTATTGTGACTGCCGTAATGTCTCTCAATCCATATGCCTCTGGCCAACGAGAGAACCTCTCAACTATCGTTAAAATATAGCGATGCCCTTTTGAAATGGGCAACGGCCCTACAATATCTAAATGAATGTTGTCAAATCTTTTCGTCGGTATTGAAATTTTACTCACAGGAGATTTTGTATGCCGGTAAACTTTAGATTTTTGACAGTTAATACATTTGACCATGCATTCATTTCTTTGTTCATGGTAGGCCAAAAATTCTTGCTCATGATTAGTCGGCGAAGAAGTTTAATACACGTACGTGATATCCCATGTAATTTCTCAAATACCGTTTTGCGTACGCTTTTCGGAACGAATGGTCTAAGATAATCTCCAGATGATTCGCAATAAATGTTAAAATTTAAAATAGGAATTTTAACTGATTTTAAATTTAGAAATGTCTGCCCAGATTCGAGATTATTTAGTTCACTATCTTGTTCCTGCGCATTTTATAAAATTTTGAAATAAATTTCTGAATTCTCTATTTCTTCTACTTCAAAAGCTTTAGACAAAGTATCTGTCACAATATTTTGTCTCCCTTAATGTATTTGAAATCATTCGTAGATTTTGCAATAAACCCTAGAAGCCTTGTTTACCTTGGGCTACGTTGCGTTCGTCAGGGTGTGGGTTTTGCCCGCGTTGGGCTTTGAGCACACTTTGTCCCGCTCGAATGTGGTAACAGAGTAACAAAGGGCCCAAAGTCGGAGCCGCCTAGTTTCAACACTACAAAGAGAAAAGAAAAAGAAAAAACTTAATTAATTGCCACATAACCGCGTAACGAATTAAACAAAATAGTGTAAAACCTTTGACATAATGATGCGAAGTCAAGCATGGATGTCCAAATTTGTGAAATAAACCAACACCATATGGTCCGGTACACCAGTGGTCAAATCCCTTGCTACACAAAAATGTTTCCTAAGTAGGTTGAATAAAATTACAATAACTGCATAAAAAGTATCAACTTTTATTGGCAATATTTTTTGACAGTCAATAATTTATATTTCTTTACTTTTGGGCATTGTTCTTGAGGTTGATACGCACCGTTTGACACCCCTCCCGATATGTTTGAGTACGGACCACTGCCCCAAACTTGAAAAAGAGATTAGTGGTAAAACGATATTGTATCAAAACTTGCTGCGGTCCGCTGTCTAAAATAAAACATATTGTCACGGATATTAGCATCACTAAGCTATACCATCACTAAGGCGATGCTAAGGCCATGCCAAGCAGTATTTACGTCAATAATCAAATCATGTATACACATATATAAGGCAGCCGAAAGAGATGTCACACACAGATGCATTTACTTATACGCCTATGTGTACTCGAGAGACTGTAAACTACAAACATTCACATCAATAATTCAATCATTATGTATCTACATAAACGAATAAATAATTGCGTCTACACATATGTACGTATACGAGCAGCGGAGCGGCAATGCACAAACACATGCATATATCTTATCTGAGTTGTCACAAGAGAGGGCAATAATTTGTGCACGTAGTTGTGGCTGGCGATTTTGTAGCCGAAACTAACTAGTAAGTCCTGGAAATAGAAGAGCCTAGATGTATGCAGCGTAAACTATAAAAGTGGCGCAAGCGAGTAAGAAGTAATTCAGTTTGAGTTGAGCAATCAATCAGTTATTGATTAAGCACGCGATCTGGCGGCCAATAGTAGAGTTTCATTTGAGTTATCAATCAGTTTGGTTATTAAGCCAGCGAGTAGCAAAGTATAAGTGTTATTGTGAAGTACTTTAATAAAGGCCATTTTTCCATTATTCAATATTGGAGTTATTTATTCAACAGTTTAGTGATACGAACTCAGCAGAGGATTGCAAATAAGAGGATTTGAAAATAAATTCGTTACAATATATATATTTTTATTCAAACTCTTTCCCGTGCGCGAAAAATTAGTACAACACGATCGGTCATCGAATTAAAAGCAAAGCTTTGAAGACAGTATATGGTATGTGGAATATTTTTATATTGGTAAGTGCCAGGATCACAGTAAGATTTTTTTGCGCCATTTTGGGGTTCACGCAACCCCAATGTAGATTTCGGTCACTTAAAGTAGGTGTAAGGGTTTTTTGCGAAAATTTTGAAGTCGGCTCCAAATCGAGCGTTTAAACGTTTTGATGATTTTTTTGTGACCAAAACGGCCGTTGATAATTTATGAATTTTCGATTTTGTTACAAATAATTCTTGTAATAGGACCCTTTGGTTTATGGAGAGATATATTTATGTAAAATGTGTAGATCATAATAATTCTTCCGCCAGGATTTGAGAATATTCGGAAGATTGATTTTTATATGTAATACGATATTCCTTTGGGTTTCGTTATATGTACTTTTTTGATACAATATTATACAACAAACTTTATTATTATATACATCTTTGTAAGATTGTGATGTGCGTGAATCCATACAGTCCCAATCAAGTCCCGAAATGACAACGACACGATTCTAAACTGATCCAGAGAACCACACAGATCCCTTAAGGGGACCAAAATGATCCCGAAATAGCCCCGAAAAAGTCCCGAAATGACCCCGACGGGATCCCTAAATGATCCCGAAAATATTCCGAAATTACCCTGACGGGATCCAGAAAAGCATCCAGAAATGATTCCGGAAGGCTCCCCAAATGATTCCGTATTAGTCCCGAAATGTCCCTGACGGGATCCCTAAAACCATCCAGAAATGATCCGGAAATAGTCCCGAAAAGATCCCAAAATAACCCCGACGGAATCCCGGACGGATCCCGACAACTATACAGAAATGATCCTGGAAGGGTCCCAAAATGATCCCGAAATAGCCCAGAAAAAGTCCCGAAATCACCCCGACGGGATCCATCCAAAAATTATGCCGGGAGGGACTTCAAATGATCCCGAAAAAGTCCCGAAATAACTCCGGTGGGATCCTAGACGGATTTCGAAAACCATCCAGAAATGATCATGTAAAAGTCCCGAAATTACCCTGACATTGTCCATAAAAAGTCCTGAAGCTACCCCGACAGGATCCCAGACGGATCCCGAAAACTTCCCAGAAATACCGAAATAGTCCAGAAAAAGTCCCTATATGACCCGACAGGACTCCGGACGGATCCCCAAAACCGTCCAGAAATGATGCCGGAAGGGTTACCAAATGATCCGTAAATAGCCCCGGATGACCCTGACGGGATCCCGAATACCATCCAGAAACGATCCCGGAATAATTTCGAAAAAGTCCCAAAATATCACCGACGGTATCCCGGAAGGATTCCGAAAACCATTCCGAAATAATCCCGGAAGGATCTCCAAGTTATCCCGAAATAATCCCGGGCGGATACAGATTGGTCCCGAAAACCACACAGAACTGATACCGGCAGGCTCCCCAAATGAACCCGAAATAATCCAGAAAAAGGCACGAAATCACCCCACGGGATTCCGTAAACCGTCCAGAAAAGGTCACTGAAGGGTCCCCAAATAATCCCGAAATAGTCCCGAAATGACAAATGGCGCTGACATGATCCAGAAAGGTTCCCGGAAGGATACCGAAAATGTCCCGAAATAACCCCGACGGGATCCCATATGGATCCCGAAAACTATCCGGAAATGATAGCGAAAAGTCCCGAAATTACCCTGACGGGATCCCGGGCAGATCACAAAAATCATCCAGAAATGATTGCGGAAGGCTCCAAAAATCATCCCGAAGTAGTACTGAAATTACACGAAAGGTATTCCGAAAATCATCCAGAAATGATAACGGAAAGATCCCCAAATGATCCCGAAAAATTCCCGAAATGAAAACTGACGGGATCCCGAAAGTCATCCAGGAATGATACCGGAAGGATCCCCAGAAAAAGTCCCGAAATTGCCCCGACGGGATGCCGGACGGATCCCGAAAACTGCCCAGAAATTATCCCGGAAGGGTGCCAAAATGATACCGAAATAGTCCCGATAAATTCCCGATATGACCCCGACGGGATCCAGGAAGGATTCCGAAAACCATCCAGAACTGATCTCTGAAGGGTGCGCAAATGATCCCGAAATAGTCAATAAAAATTCCCGAAATTACCGCGACAGGATGTCGGACGGATCCCGAAATACATCCAGAAATGATGCCGGAAGGGCCCCCAAATGATCCCGGATGGACCCCATATGAACCCGGAATAGTCCCGAAAAAACCCCAAAATAATCCCGACGGGATCCCGGACGGATTCCAAAAACTATACAGAAACGATCCCGGAAGAGTCCCAAAATTATCCCGAAATAGTCCCGTAAAAAGTCCCGAAATGACACCTATGGGATCCCGGACGGATGCCGAAAACCATCCAGAAATAATCCCAGAAGGACCCTGACTGGATTATAAATAAGGTGAAGCTAATTATAAAAGCATGTTAATAAGGCAGCAGGCGCGTTGATGCAGATGAAGAGTTACAAACAAACATACAGGTAAAGCTAATAAAAGCGTGCTAATAAAAACAATTGAAGGAGGGAGGATGGCGGGAGGAGACGGAGAGCACCACTGATCGTTTTTCCAAAATTGTTTAGATCTCGATATGAATGAGCCAGATACCAAAAATTATTGATTTAGGAGAACATTTTTTTTTGCCCCGGGGGGGGGGGGGGTGAGGGGGAAGGGGAGGATGTGAGGAGTCGAAGGGATGTCACCGCTCACTTTGTATTTCACCTATTGAGTTTGTAATATTGGTGATGGTCAGTAAACGTATAGTTATAATAGCGTGTTTTTTTACACGCGTATACGTTTACGTTTGCGCGAAAAAAAACGCCTATCCTCGCGTAGATAATGCTTAGGAGACCCATCTAGCGGTAGCGGTTAAACAACTAGCTACAGCACAGGGTGTACTGAAAAGCGGAGACATAACCCTCTGTTGTATCTCTGTGTATAACACATAGCTGAATCAGCTCCGATGAATTGTGGACACTCACCATTTTAAGAGGTGATACATAGAATTAATGTAGAGGTGAAACATAGAGACTTATTTCAGTTACATCTGAATGTAATGTGTATTGAAATTTAGTAGTACTAATTTCATTCGTAGCAATTTCAGAGGTGTATTTACAGTTTCACGTTTAGCCGTCCAAATAAAATTTAAGCGTAAACGTCTATAGTGGAGCATTCATTCATTCACTCATTCAAGGCGTAGACTACGGGACGCCCTTGGGCGTGAACAGCAAGGAGCCACAAAAGATTTATAGAAGTTACGTGGACGTCGGGTTTTGGGATCAAGCCCAAAACACCCTGTCCGATGCAACCATCCCTTGCACGAGACACACTGAACAGAGTATGACCGTCCTAAAAAGATTCTTTTCCGGCAGATGCAGCAAAACCATTTCTCAGGACCGGGGTCAGGAGACGGACCCGGATTGGGTTCGATGCCTTCCCGGAGCAAGAGAATATGGAGCAGTCCTGCTGCAAGGAGCTGCTTGGTCGGGAAAAATCCCGAGTCGCTCCGGTACATAGAACCGACTGCCTTGGGAAGCGTACGTGCTACGCGTCACCCATATGGTCGCCAAGCCTAAAAATCACCCACTGGAAGAAACTACAGGCCTGCCAAAATACTGCTCTCAGAATCGCCACGGGCTGTCTTCTTATGTCGCCAGAACACCATCTGCATAATGAGGCGGAAATACTCCCCATCAGGGAGAGAAATGAGATGCTGACCAAACAGTTCCTGTTGAATACCCAGAAAACTGGGCATCCCAACAGACATCTGATTGATGAACCAGCACCGCCTAGGGGCTTAAGGAGTCATCTCCGTAAGCATTTTGAGGAAATACGGCACCTGAGAACCCAGCCGTATGAAGTGAAAAAACACAAGCAGGTCCTTGGTGAACTCCATAAACAGGCATCGGACCTTTATGCCGGGAATTGCCCGGTGAATCCAGTGCTTAACGAAAATTATCCAAAACTTGCGGAAGAGGAACGCATGCTCCCCAGGGAAACGCGTGTCACTCTTGCTCAACTTCGTTCTGGATACTGTAACAGGTTAAACTCTTACCTATCCAGAATCAACCCCGACATACAAAATGTATGCCCCGCTTGCAACGTGTCCCCACATGACACCAACCATCTCTTCAATTGTAATGTGGAACCAACGCCTCTAACACCCCTTTCCTTATGGTCCACCCCTGTTGAAACGGCAAGTTTCCTTGGACTCCCGTTAGAGCATATTGATGACAATTTGTGATCTGTCGCGGCTATTAGATGAGTCGAGCATTGCTACAACAACAACAACAACAACATGCATATATCTGAGATACTCCCAAAAGTAGGCAATCATCGGTGGAGCAATCATTATGTCTAAACATATGTACGTACACGCAGCGGAGAGAAGGGCACAAACACATGCATATATCTCATCTGAGATGCTCACAAAAGTAGGCAATCAATTGTGCAAGTATCACTGACATACACACACGCATATGAGAAACGTGCATCCGTAGCTATAGCTGGTAATTGTATAGCTGGAAAAAAAATAGTAAATTCTAGAAACGCCTAGCAATATGCAGACGAGGAAACCGAAGAGTATAAAAGCAAAACCAGCTGAGGCAATGCAAACAGTTTGATTTAAGCACGCTATCTGTTGAGAAGTAGAAGTTTTATTGTGAAGTACTTTAATAAAGGCCATTTTGCACTATTGAATAGTGGAACTATTTATTCAACAGTTTAGTGATTCGAACGTTAGTAGCAGGTTGCAAATAAGAGGAATTTCAGTAAATTCGTTTCAATTGGTGTCAGAAGAGGAATTGTTGAATAAATTCCGAAGATTGCGAATACAACTTGGACATGGCAAAGTTCGGTGAATTGAAGATCCAGCAGCTGAATAAGGAGTTGGACAGCCGTGGATTGAATACAACCACCATTATACTCGAACTTCAGGCACGACTACGAGAGGCAATGGAAGCAGAAGGAATTAACGTGGAAGAGTATGTCTTTCACCTTGATGGCGACAAGACAACAACAAAAATTGAAGAGAGAAACGAAACATCGCAAAAAGTTACGAGCACAGACTTGAACACGATTTTGGCTGCAATATCTGCACAAACATCGACAATAACATCCAAGATGGAACCACAGGAGGCACGCATTGCAGAAATGTCGTCACAAATGTCATCACAATTGGAATCCCAGGAGAACCGTATAACATCCAAGATTGAAGCCCAGGAAAGACAAATGTCATCTCAACTGGAAGAACAGAAGACAAATATAGCATCACAACTGGATGAACAGAAGGTATATATGGCATCCCAACTAGGATGACAGGAGGCACGTATTTCAGAAATGACGTCACAAGTGTCATCTCAACTGGAGGACCAAAACACATATATGGCATCTGAATTGGAAGCGCAAGAGGCACGTATATCTGAAATGTCGGCAGAAATTTTGGAACAGGTATCATCAAAACTGGAAGCGCAGGATGAAAAAATTGCTCAATTTCACGCAGAAGTAGATGATTTAAAAGGTCGTATGGAGCAGTTACAACTAAATCGCCCAGCTGCTTCAGCAAGCAATCCGAAGGTAAAAACTCCATCTTTTGACGGATCTGTTTCTTTCCAGGTCTTTAAGCTGCAATTTGAGAAGACGTCAGCAGTGAAAAATTGGAATGCGGAAAATAAAGTTGCTGCGCTGTTCATGGCATTGAAAGGGCCTGCAGCCGAGATTTAACAAACCATTCCAGAGGGCGAACGGAACTTGATGGTTGCTCCAGAAACACGATACGGAACTGTGCATAGGAGACAAATATACCAAATGGAGTTACTGAACCGCTTAAAGACAAATTTCATCTCAACTGGAAGAACAGAAGACAAATACAGCATCACAACTGGATGAACAGAAGGTATATATGGCATCCCAACTAGGATTACAGGAGGCACGTATTTCAGAAATGACGTCACTAATAAATGTCATCTCAACTGGAGGACCAAAACACATATATGGCATCTGAATTGGAAGCGCAAGAGGCACGTATATCTGAAATGTCGGCAGAAATTTTGGAACAGGTATCATCAAAACTGGAAGCGCAGGATGAAAAAATGGCTCAATTTCACGCAGAAGTAGATTATTTAAAAGGTCGTATGGAGCAGTTACAACTAAATCGCCCAGCTGTTTCAGCAAGCAATCCGAAGGTAAAAACTCCATCTTTTGACGGATCTGTTTCTTTCCAGGTCTTTAAGCTGCAATTTGAGAAGACGTCAGCAGTGAACAATTGGAATGCGGAAGATAAAGTTGCTGCGCTGTTCATGGCATTGAAAGGGCCTGCAGCCGAGATTTAACAAACCATTCCAGAGGGCGAACGGAACATGATGGTCGCTCTAGAAACACGATACGGAACTGAGCATAGGAGACAAATATACCAAATGGAGTTACTGAACCGCTTCCAGAGGCCTGGTGAAACATTGCAAGAATTTGCGTCGGATGTTGAGAGGCTGGCACATTTAGCAAATGCGGGCGCACCCCTGGAATACACCGAAAGGGTAAACATCCAGAGCTTTATTAATGGAATACGGGATGTCGAAACGAAGCGAGCGACATACGCGAACCCAAAACCTACATTCGCAGAAACGGTATCATATGCTCTGATTCCAGAAACAGCGTCGCTTCTGTTTAAGCCAGTTTTCAAAGCACGCCGTGTGGAAGTGGAAAGCCAAGACTGGGTGAACACAATATTGGATTCGCTGAAGGGATCACAACAGAAAAATTACGGAGTTATGAAGTGTTTCAAGTGCGGTAACCCAGGTCACATTGCACGTCATTGCAGCATCGACCCTGGTAGTACCAACTTGGCTGGTCGTAAACGTAAAGCTGGAGGAGACAACCAAGAGCGAGTCAGATGTAAAGATCGAAAACTTGCCCCAGCTATTGAATGTCCTGTGACATCTATCTCGCAAATTGGAAGAAACTCGAGCAGTCTTACCGTCAAAGGAAATGTGGATGGCATGGAGCGTGTGCTGACTGTAGATACGGGCGCATCTCATTCCTTAATCCGATCTGATTTGGCCAACAGGGGAGTAAAGCCATTACCTGGAGCAAGGTTGCGAATATAACCAAGTTCAAGGAGAAGTGGTATGTGAGGTCTTAATTGGGAAGGTCAGGATTTTACACAAATCCGTTGTGACGGAGCTCGTTGATGAAGTTATATTGGGAGTGGAATTCTTAGTTGACCATGACATCAAGATCGATATGCAGGGAAGGGTTATGCGTTATAAGAACCAGGATGTGCCACTTAACTTCAGTTTCGAGAAAGGGTTCAGCAGTAATCGAGTACTGGTGGAGAAGACTCGACAAAGACCAAGAAAGTCAAAGGAAAAGGTTGATGGATCGAATGGGCCAAACAAAGCGAAATTAAAAGTACCTGGGGGAGAAACACTGGCATTGACAAAACCAAATGGATGCACAAAAACGAAGGAAAGAATTTCACAGAATGAATGCGAGGATAGTTTGAAGCCAGGGCGCGCACTACTGTTATGAAACGTGGGAACGATACTCATTATGCGAAGCCAATCCGTCAAGCGCAAGTTCTGCGAAGCAGTTCAATGGCCAAAGAACAGAGTGTGAGGGAACGGCCCAGGGTAAGGAGTAGTAAGATGAAACACAGCTACGACGAGAACAAAAATTCGGAAGGTTTCTTGGAGGGAGATTTGGTACTGTTATACAACCCTCACCGGAGGAAAGGTGTTCCATCCAAATTTTGGTGCAGTTGGGAAGGCCCGTGCAGAGTTTTGAAGAGGATCAGTGATGTCATCTACCGCATGCAAACAATTGGGAAACCACGAAATAGAAGGGTGGTTCATTTCGAGAGGCTAGCAGCGTCTTTGATTTTGTATAAATACTAATGTAATTTCGCTAATAAAAATGACAATTGTTTTATCATCAAACAAGAAACAAAGTCTTTGCGTTTATGGCGATCCTGCCAGATCTGCTTGATAATAAGCAGACTGCTATTTAAGAAGCAATCTGCTAAACATCTCAAGCAGGATCACATTAGTTATACACATACTATAGTTTTCGATTCTTTTCGATCCTGCCAGCTCAATTAGAATCAGCAGACTGCTATTTTGAAGCAGACTGCTAAACTCTTGAAAGGATCCTGCCAAACCTGCTAAACATCTTAAGCCTTATAAGGACAAAACTTACTATACGGCATTTGGCTTGGAGCAGACCGGCAATCAGTTAAAATCCTCCAGAATCGGATGCTAATAAATGCACACACCACTTAATCCCGATGACATATTATTTTCGAAGTATTTTTTGACCACTCATAAAGCAATTTCGAAGGCACACTCAGGTGATACAATGGGCGACTTCATTGAAAAAGTCTACAGTCGGAGAAAAATTAACCAACGAAGAAGTTAAACAATTGGTGGTAATTCAATATGCAAAGCATATACATGGATTTTAGACGCATGCAAATAAATGGGTAAAGACTGGCAACACAAAGCATAATTGCAGAGTGGAGTACAATTTTAACGACGGCAACCCAATTGGACTTTCGGCAGTTGAATAAAAGCATAATCGAATTGGAATAAATCCTGACTGGCAGCAAAAATACCACTAAAAGCTATCCAAGGACATGACTGGCAGAAATTTAACTAATAATTAACTTAGTAAATATAAACTAGAACAATTTTGGCAACCTCACACTTGCTCAACCAGTAGCAGAAATGTTTAATTCTGCTTATGAAAGTTTTTTTAAATATAGTAGTTATATAAAATCTAAATTACAAAGCTTAAAGCGTGGTACGCAGATCACAAGAAAGTAAAAATTCCATATAAAAAAACGCTCAAGAAATGCTCAAGAAAATTCCTTGTGGTAAATTTTCTTGAGGTAGTACTTTATAAAAATTTAGTACCATACTTTACTACTATTTTTCCATCAAATTTACATACGGCAACACCGGTTTCCGCAAGAAATATGTCAAGAGCCATATATTTCTTGAAGAAAAAAATGTAAACAACTGGAAAAATTAGGTAAGCACATGGTTTTTTAATTTTTCTGCAATAAATAATTATTATTTTATTTCAGAAATGGAAATAAATATTGCTGCAGCACCAAAACACAAAAAGCGCGTATTAAATTTCACGACGAAGGAGAAACGGGCTCTGATAAGGGAAGTGAAAGAGTGGCCCAGGATATGTGATACTTCTGATCCATTGCATTGCAACAAAAATGCAGTGGATCAGGCCTGGGTCCACTTAAGGAGCTCCCTTGGAAAAGAAAGTATGTTAATAAAACTTTTTGTATGTATATTTGTGGTAATTGTTTACTTTAGCTCACAATTGCTAAAACTCGTCCAAAAATATCGGGAGAGGAGTCAAAAGAAGCGCTTTGCACCCAGGATCACGAATCCGAAGGCGGAAATTCAAAATTTTATTTCGTTTCGGAGATATTTTCAAACAAAATTGAAAATTTTCATGTGCTTGTTGTTGTTTTGATGATTTTGTAGTACCCACAAGAAAAAATGTGGATAAAAGTGTGTTGCGCGGATATAGTTTTGGTCTCCAAACCGGTGTTGGAGCCACCCAGGGTAATTTTTTATAAACGCGGCCAAAGGCCGCCAATGCAGAAAGATGTTCTGCGCAAGAAAACTATGGATCCCACCCCCGGTTTCGGAGCGCTCCGGGGCCATTTTTCGGTTTTTTGGAAATAACTTTTGACAGAAATAAAATTTTGACACCTCTCCCGATATTTTTGGTCCGGTTTTTTGCAGTTGTGAGCTAAAGAAAACAATTACCATATTTGTGTATTTTAATTGGTAATTATTTACTTTAGCTCAAAACTGTTAAGCCACGTCCAAAAATATAGTGTCAAAAGACGCGTTTTGTCTTTTATAAACAGGTCTTTGCAAGCAAAGTTGGAAATTTTCTGTAATTTCCATTTGGTTCGTGTACGCACAAGTATTGCGTGTTCCGAAAACTGCAAGTGTGTTATTGGTACGGAAGTCAAAACGTATATTTATATACCTCTCGCGACATTTTTTGACATGTTTTAACAATTGTGAGCAAATGCAAAGTATCACATTTAATTGTATGTGTTATTTACATTAGTGATTGAAAGCAAAGACGCGTGGACCAGCCTTCGGGAAAGCTATCGCTACCACGCCAGAGCATCCAAGCGGCAAAAGAGTGGCAGTAGCGGCGGCGTTGAATTTGATGCGCCTATATTTTCAGAGGACATTGATTGGGAGTTTGCCGGCGAAATAGCATTCTTGCCAAACGTTTCACATAAACGAATGTAATTTTGCTATCCACTTTTAACTTCCCGATGACTTAGAGTCTTGAAACTCAGCACGTAGTTCGAAACTGGGTGACAATTTAGTTCATGGAAAACCAAATTCCTTTGGGTGGTGTAGGGATCGAGATAATTGAAAATCTCTGAGAAACATGGTGAATCTACCGATAGATTTTTTTCAATTCCATATATTACTGGTGCTGTTAGGACTTAACATCATATAGCTCCATACCAATTTTCGTAATCCATTTATATGGGAGGTGCCACGCCCCTTCTCCCCCTCCCCACATTTTCTTTGTGTTGGGGATTGACCTCATATAACTCCTTACTGAATTATTATGAATTGTTATGTAGTACTAAATATTCATTTTGCATGGGAGGTACCACGCCCCTTTTATGTATCGATATTATTTTTAGCCTATGACCATCCTTGGAAGTTTTCTAGTGGTTTGTGCAAATTTGGTTGTGATCGGTCGATACGTTTTGGACGCAACTCGATTTATACCTACATACATACATGCATAATTTGATTTTTATATATATAGATAGATGTGCAAGATAGAAGTACCTCAAAAGTTCCCCGAAATTTCAGAATTTTTTTTTTTTGCCGAGAGTGTTGAGTATTTTTTCCATATGTTTTGATTGAAAAATCACTTTTTGTACATGTGTAGCATTATGCGTCATGCCCACCTATGCAATACATTTGCGGCATTACGCACCATGAACTTCTATGCCAATACATTTTAGTAATAGCATAATCATATTACAATATTATGCGACATAAATTACATTGACCTAACACAGCGGTTCGCTAACATCAATGGAATGCCGAATATGAAACCTTTGCCAGCTCACACCTAACAAATTCTGCCTAGCCACACACTCCGGTCAATACACTGCCGATCGTCAATATTAGTTTGTCACCAAAATATTTACATACAACCAATAATGTGAATTAACCAAATATTCACATACAAACATTTTACATGAATATCAATCTGCTGACTTTGCATACAAATCTACATGTATGCATAGTAGTAATACAAATCTACATGTATGCATAGTAATACAAATCTACATGTATGCATAGTACTAATACAAATCTACATGTATGCATAGTAATACAAATCTACATGTATGCATAGTAATACAAATGTACATATTTTTATAAGCTTTTATTTAGTTTCACTTTTGTTGTCTGTAATGGAATTTTGCAAGTTAAATTTGATACACTTCCCGGTGTCTGATTGAGCTGAAATTTTGCACACATGTATAACTCCGATGACAATGCAATATTACTTTGTTAGAATTCGATAAATTAATCGATAACACAGTTATCGGTAAAGATTTGTATTTACTTTGGAATAACAGCCTAAGTCCCATACAAACCCGCCGGTACCTATCCGTGGATTGTGATATTTGGACGTGGTGAATCTCAACGCTTGCGAAAAGCGGAGACACAACCCTCTGTTGTATTTCTGTGTATAACCAACAAAGCTGAATTTTTAAGGCTATTTAACTCTGTAATCTTTTCTGTAATTTATTTTGCTTTTGGAAGAATTACCTATTTGAAAAAAGCTGGCTGAAAAATATTGGCATAACAGCTTAAGTTAAATCAAGAATGGAAAAACTTGGAAAATTTTAGCAATTTCGCGTGTCCGTTGAACGAAATATTGACAATATATTGATCATCGCTAGGAAATTAGCGATATTCCTTCAACTTAGCAGCACTTTAGCAATACTACTGTTATTATTTGGCCGCTCAAACACACCCATATTAATTGTACATTAAATTTAAAATATACAACTCAAAAATGACTCCGGTTGTTATGTCCGCAGCATTTATTTGGTGCAAATACAACATAATAATTTACACGGCCAAAGCCATAATAAATTGCACGGGTCATCAATTCTTTCTCTGATTCAAAAGCTGAACTACCAGCGCTACCGCCATCAGCTCAGTGTCATCATTGCCAGTAGCGCCAATAACACCAAACACGTGCCTGACACACAAAAGTCGTTTCACTCAATAGCGCAAGTGAAATTTACTACGCACTCACTACTAAGTAGCGTCAAAAATTGGATTGGAGTCATTTCGTCAATGAGCTACCATTGAGCTGGCACCGCATTGGTGCTGGCGCCATGCAATTTACATCACTAAAATTGCACGAATGTCCAGTCTCATGACTTTGTTAATCCAGATGGTGAAAACGAAGACTCAAAGGAATGCAACCTTGCAAACAACAGCCGTAATTTTCAAAGTGTAAAAATTCTGTGATACAACGAACGCTAACGCCGTTAGGCTGTTATCGGTAAGTGTTGCATACTTTTCTGCGCACTTGATTTTGTTTTACAGATTTTTGGCGATGGAATTTTAGCTAAGCGAAAGTAGGAATTTTATTTTAAAACGGATTTAACCCACAGATGAGAGATCTGCAATAAGTAGTTGTAAACTGATCGCGGCATAGGCAAAGTTAAGTTATTTAAAACTGTTTGACACAATTTTATATGTGCTCTCTGTCAAAAATGCTTCAACTAACTTAGTCACATTTTATTTCGATTATGAATATGCCCCAATATATTCGGATTATGATATAATAAAATTAAAGAAAAAAATAAAATTAAAGAAAAAAAACTTTTTTAAAAATAAGCTTTTATTATTGGTTAATAAAATCAACTAAAAAGTAAGTTGATGCATTAGAGAAATGGATAGAATGAGAAACGTTACAAATAACTAAGTAAAGATTACGTAACTATTATTATTATTATTATTATTGGTTAGGTACTGGTATGAATATCAGAACTAACTGAAAGAGCATTGGCTACTCAGGCCATCAGCTCTACGTAACTAATTTAAAATAATTCCTATTTAAATTAAATTTAAGAAAAAGGCTTTTCTAAGAACAAGCTTCTATAACTTGTTAATAAAACGAACTAAAAAGTAAAAAATAAAATTAAAGAAAAAAAAAACTTTTTTAAAAATAAGCTTTTATTATTGGTTAATAAAATTAACTAAAAAGTAAACAATAAATTGACTCTAAAGAAATATAACACTTTATAAGTTCATTGTAAGCTTTAACGATAATTAGGCTTTTTCGTCTGCGACAAAAAAATTCTATATTGTACATAATTATATATTTTTAACATTAAAACTTTACACCTAAATTATTAAACCTTACAGTTTATATCACAGTCCTAATTGTTCTAATAAAAGCGTGTTACATTGCGATAGCAAGAAAAGGAGATCCTAAATGTTCTTAATTATACCATCAAAATTCAACACGTTTTTCATTAGAACAATTAGAACTGTGATATAAACTGTAAGGTTTAATAATTTAGGTGTACAGTTTTAATGTTAAATAAAATTAAAGAAAAAAAAACTTTTTTAAAAATAAGCTTTTATTATTGGTTAATAAAATTAACTACAAAGTAAACAATAAATTGACTCTAAAGAAATATAACACTTTATAAGTTCATTGTAAGCTTTAACGATAATTAGGCTTTTTCGTCTGCGACAAAAGAATTCTATATTGTACATAATTATATATTTTTAACATTAAAACTGTACACCTAAATTATTAAACCTTACAGTTTATATCACAGTTCTAATTGTTCTAATAAAAAACGTGTTGAATTTTGATGGTATAATTAAGAACATTTAGGATCTCCTTTTCTTGCTATCGCAATGTAACACGCTTTTATTAGAACAATTAGGACTGTGATATAAACTGTAAGGTTTAATAATTTAGGTGTAAAGTTTTAATGTTAAAAATATATAATTATGTACAATATAGAATTTTTTTGTCGCAGACGAAAAAGCCTAATTATCGTTAAAGCTTACAATGAACTTATAAAGTGTTATATTTCGTTAGAGTCAATTTATTGTTTACTTTTTAGTTAATTTTATTAACCAATAATAAAAGCTTATTTTTAAAAAGTTTTTTTTTCTTTAATTTTATTAGTTTGTTAGTATTAAGATAATTATGAATGTGTAGGCTAAGAAATTAGCTATAAAAGAGAAGGAATTTCTTTAATAAATTGAATTATTATCAGACTTCCAAAGTCAAACATTATTTTCATTTACTTCTAATACATCACATGAGTTGTAGGGAAGAAAACAAGGCTGCACAACGAAATAAACAAATTATTTTTTTTCGACAACGAAATCAAAAAAAAAAAAAATTTTAAGTTCGTTAGCATCAGAAACAAAATCAAAAAATTATAATTTTTGAGTAATTTTTTTACCATTTTTTGTATGGAAAAACATAATCAAACTCTAAAAATCTATTTTTTTTTTTACTTTGATATCAACGAAATGAAACTTTCGAATATCGAAAAAAACGAAATATTTATATTTGTTTTATGAAAATAACGTTATTATGCAGGCCTGGAAGAAAATAACTAACACTCTCGACAAAAAAAGTTCTGAAAATTCGGGGAAACTTCTGAGAAACTTTTAACTTGCACATTCCAAAACTGCATATTCGAAAAATTTTTGAAATTCGTATAAAAAAAATTAAAATTTAGATAAAAAAATTTTCGAAGTTTAATCCATTGTCATGAATTCTGTGTGTATACTTCAAAAAATGTTAACATTGTACATGTACTCTCTTGCAGGACATTTACATCTTCATTGAATTTCAGTGAGGAATCAAGCCAATCTCCCTTAGATACCTCAGAGGACTTGAACAGCACGCAAATTAGTGACAACGGTTCCCAATACGACTATGTGAGTATATGTGCATATGGTAATTTCGACAGCAGTATTGCGCATTTGCCACAGCATCACATTCTGCGTTGATGTCTGGCAATATACGCAACAGCATGACGTTCTATAAATATAAATAATAAATAAATAAAATATATAAACAGACCTATAATTTTGTATTTACAGAATCCAAAGCGTTCGAAACCGCCTACGTTATCTCAAAGTCCAGATGAGAAGTGGGGGCGCTTCAATAGAATTTTAAAAAAGCAAGAGGAGTTTTTGGAGGATCGTAAGAAATCCCCATACGCCCAGGCATTATCGACTTTTGACTGGCTGCTAAATAAGCTGCCACGTTCTGTCGGAGATGACATGTATCTTCACATAAACAGTATCCTTCTACAGAAAGTCGAGGGACTCAAATCCAGCCAGACCACAGAATAAATTGGTCTGTACGTCAGTGCACCACCTGTGATCACATATCGTCCTAATGAAAAATTGTTATAAATTATATTTAAGTAAGCAGGCTAAACCGCGCCGTCGAAATTATGATTCCTTATGTTGGTACGAACAAAAAATTGGTCTACGACATACACTCATTGCCAAATTAATAGGTACATAATTGATCGGTCAACTACACTTTTCACAATAGTTAATTGAATTTCAGAATTTGTCATTTGGATTAAGAATTGTTATCTGGATTTCAGAATATGTTAATTTGATTTCAGCATAAATAACTGGAATTCAGAATGTGTGAATTGGATTTCAGAATCAGAAAATCTAATAGACTTTCAAACGGTACGGTTGTGTTTATTTCTGCTCCTCGAATTTTGCATTTTAAAATGGTAAAACTATATTCAAATACTTTTTAAGAATAAATAATGTGTGAGACAGAGACAAAAAGCGGAATCAGAAGTTGGTTTGAAGAATATTATACCAAATAAAGTTTGATTTTTTAAATTTAATATATTTGCGAGAAAGTGACTCTTAATAAAGAAAGCCAAACGCATACACTTACAAAGTTTGATACATATATATACATATATTCATTCTATATAAAACAAGTAAGGAAGGCTAAGTTCGGGTGTAACCGAACATTACATACTCAGTTGAGAGCTGTGGAGACAAATCACCATGTAGGAAAATGAACCTAGGGTAACCCTGGAATGTGTTTGTATGACATGTGTATCAAATGGAAGGTATTAAAGAGTATTTTAAGAGTAAGTGGACCATAGTTCTATAGATGGACGCCATTTAGGGATATCGCCATAAAGGTGGACCAGGCCTGACTCTAGAATTTGTTTGTACGATATGGGTATCAAATGAAATGTGTTAATGATAATTTTAAAAGGGAGTGGGCCTAAGTTCTATAGGTTGACGCCTTTTCGAGATATCGTCATAAAGGTGGACCAGGGGTGACTCTAGAATTTATTTTGTACGATATGGGTATCAAATGAAAGGTATTAATTAGTATTTTAAAAGGGCGTGGGCCTAAGTTCTATAGATGGACGCCGTTTCGAGATATCGCCATACAGGTGGACCAGGGGTGACTCTAGAATTTATTTTGTACGATATGGGTATCAAATGAAAGGTATTAATGAGTATTTTAAAAGAGCGTGGGCCTAAGTTCTATAGATGGACGCCGATTCGAGATATTGCCATAAAGATGGATCAGGGGTGACTCTAGAATTTGTTTGTACGATATGAGTATCAAACGAAAGGTGTTAATAAGTATTTTAAAAGGGCGTGGGCCTTAGTTCTATATGTGGACGCTTTTTCGAGATATCGCCATAAAAGTGGACCAGGGGTGACTCTAGAATTTGTTTGTACTATATGGGTATCAAATGAAAGGTGTTAATGAGTATTTTGAAAGGGAGTGGGCCTTAGTTCTATAGGTGTACGCCTTTTCGGAATATCGTTATAAAAGTGGACCAGGGGTGACTTTAGAATGCGTTTGTACAATATGGGTATCAAACGAAAGGTGTTAATAAGTGTTTTAAAACGGAGTGGGCCTTAGTTCTATTGGTGGACACCTTTTCGGAATGTCGTTATAAAAGTGGACCAGGGTTGACTCTAGAATGCGTTTGTACAATATGGGTATCAAACGAAAGGTGTTAATAAGTGTTTTAAAAGGGAGTGGGCCTTAGTTCTATAGGTGGACGCCTTTTCGGAATATCGTTATAAAAGTGGACCAGGGTTGACTTTAGAATGAGTTTGTACAATATGGGTATCAAACGAAAGGTGTTAATAAGTGTTTTAAAACAGAGTGGGCCTTAGTTCTATAGGTGGACGCCTTTTCGGAATATCGTTATAAAAGTGGACCAGGGTTGACTCTAGAATGCGTTTGTACAATATGAGTATCAAACGAAAGGTGTTAATAAGCGTTTTAAAAGGGAGTGGCCTTAGTTCTATAGGTGGACGCCTTTTCGGAATATCGTTATAAAAGTGGACCAGGGGTGACTCTAGAATGCGTTTGTATAATATGGGTATCAAATGAAAGGTGTTAATGAGTATTTTAAAAGGGCGTGGGCCTTAGTTCTATAGGTGGACGCCTTTTCGAGATATCGCCATAAAGGTGGACCAGGGCTGACTCTAGAATTTGTTTGTACGATATGGGTATCAAATGAAAGGTGTTAATGAGTATTTTAAAGGGCGTGCGCCTTAGTTCTATAGGTGGACGCCTTTTCGAAATATCGCCATAAAAGTGGACCAGGGGTGACTCTAGAATTTGTTTGTACGATATGGCTATCAAATGAAAGGTGTTAATGAGTATTTTAAAAAGGAGTGGGCCTTAGTTCCATATGTGGATGCCTTTTCGAGATATCGCCATAAACGTGGACCAGGGGTGACTCTAGAATTTGTTTGTACGATATGGGTATCAAGTGAAAGGTGTTAATGAGTATTTTAAAAGGGCGTGGGCCTTAGTTCCTAAGGTGGACGCCTTTTCGAAATATCGTCATAAAGGTGGACCAGGGGCGACTCTAGAATTTGTTTGTACGATATGGGTATCAAATGAAAGGTGTTAATGAGTATTTTAAAAGAGCGTGGGCCTTAGTTCCTAAGGTGGACGCCTTTTCGAAATATCGCCATAAAGGTGGACCAGGGGTGACTCTAGAATTTGTTTGTACGATATGGGTATCAAATGAAAGGTGTTAGTGAGTATTTTAAAAGGGCGTGGGCCTTAGTTCTATAGGTGGATGCCTTTTCGAGATATCGCCATAAACGTGGACCAGGGGTGACTCTAGAATTTGTTTGTACGGTATGGGTATCAAATGAAAGGTGTTAATGAGTATTTTAAAAGGGCGTGGGCCTTAGTTCCTAAGGTGGACGCCTTTTCGAAATATCGTCATAAAGGTGGACCAGGGGCGACTCTAGAATTTGTTTGTACGATATGGGTATCAAATGAAAGGTGTTAATGAGTATATTAAAAAGGAGTGGGACTTAGTTCTATATGTGGACGCCTTTTCGAGATATCGCCATAAACGTGGACCAGGGGTGACTCTAGAATGTGTTTGTACGATATGGGTATCAAATTAAAGGTATTAATGAGGGTTTTAAAAGGGAGTGGCCCTTAGTTGTATATGTGAAGGCGTTTTCGAGATATCGATCAAAATGTGGACCAGGGTGATCCAGAACATCATCTGTCGGGTACCGCTAATTTATTTATATATGTAATACCACGAACAGTATTCCTTCCAAGTTTGTAAGGGCTTTTGATTTCGCCCTGCAAAACTTTTTCATTTTCTTCTACTTAATATGGTAGGTGTCACACCCATTTTACCAAGTTTTTTTCTAAAGTTATATTTTGCGTCAACAGACCAATACAATTACCATGTTTCATCCCTTTTTTCGTATTTGGTATATAATTATGGCATTTTTTTTTATTTTTCGTAATTTTCGATATGGAAAAAGTGGGCGTGGTCATAGTCGGATTTCGGCCATTTTTTACACCAATACAAAGTGAGTTCAGATAAGTACGTCAACTGAGTTTAGTAAAGATATATCGATTTTTGCTCAAGTTATCGTGTTAACGGCCGAGCGGAAGGACAGACAGTCGACTGTGTATAAAAACTGGGCGTGGCTTCAACCGATTTCGCCCTTTTTCACAGAAAACAGTTATCGTCCTAGAATCTAAGCCTCTACCAAATTTCACAAGGATTAGTAAATTTTTGTTCGACTTATGGCATTAAAAGTATCCTAGACAAATTAAATGAAAAAGGGCGGAGCCACGCCCATTTTGAAATTTTCTTTTATTTTTGTATTTTGTTGCACCATATCATTACTGGAGTTGAATGTTGACTTAATTTACTTATATACTGTAAAGATATTAACTTTTCTTTTAAAATTTGAATTTAAAAAAAAAAAATTTTTTAAAGGTGGGCGTGGTCGTTCTCCGATTTTGCTAATTTTTATTAAGCAGGCATATAGTAATAAGTGTAACGTTCCTGCCAAATTTCATCATGATATCTTCAACGACTGCCAAATTACAGCTTGCAAAACTTCTAAATTACCTTCTTTTAAAAGGGGGCGGTGCCACGCCCATTGTCCAAAATTTTACTAGTTTTCTATTCTGCGTCATAAGTTCAACTCACCTACCAAGTTTCATCGCTTTATCCATATTTGGTAAGGAATTATCGCACTTTTTCGATTTTTCGAAATTTTCGATATCGAAAAAGTGGGCGTGGTTATTGTCCGATATCGTTAATTTTAAATAGCGATCTGAGATGAGTGCCCAGGAACCTACATGCCAAATTTCATCAAGATACCTCAAAATTTACTCAAGTTATCGTGTTAACGGCAGACGGACGGACGGACGGACATGGCTCAATCGAATTTTTTTTCGATACTGATGATTTTGATATATGGAAGTCTATATCTATCTCGATTCCTTTATACCTGTACAACCAACCGTTATCCAATCAAAGATAATATACTCTGTGAGCTCTGCTCAACTGAGTATAAAAATGGAGAGTAAATGCGACAAGTGCAAAAGTACAATACGTGGAGAAGTGTCAAAAATTCGTTGCGAAGGGGTGTGTGGGAAATATTATCATTTATCACCAAAATGCTCTGGCATAGACCAATACAGTGTTAATAAATTAGAAGAATGAGAAATGCTTAGATTTATGTGTACTGATTGTGTGCAGTATGTTCATAACGTAGATGACATTCTAAAAGATATGCAGATGGTAGTGAGCAAAAATGGCAAACAACTATCTGAGTACAGGAACGAATTTGATAATGCTCTCAAGAAACATGAAAGAGAAATAAAGCAAGTTTTAAAAGCAGTGGAAGTTGCATTTAGCGACAGAATTAAGGCAATGCAAAAAGCGCAAGAGTCATGCGAAAAGAGTGTTGTAGAAGTGAACAAAATACGGGAAATTGCTGAAGGCTTTAAGCGAAGCAGCGAGCAGATCTGTGATGAATTGAAAACAAACAAGGATGACAATAGAAAATGATTAAAGAAATAAGTAAAGAGAATAAAAAAATGTGCAATGAAATAAAGAAAAATGTTAATAGTGTTGAAGCCAAAGTGTCATACGCAGCGATAACAAAAAATGATGGACAAAAAAAAGATGTGTTGCCAGACATTAGAAAGAATCATTCCTTAATTGTCAAGCCGAATAAAAGGCAAAATATAGAAATAACCAAAACTGACCTAAACTCGAAAGTTGATCCTAAAGGGCTGCAAATAACTAATATAGTAGCAAGGCAAAACGGAGTTGTTATTGTTGAAAGCGAAAATGACCATGAGCGTGACAAAATAAAAAATGCCATTGAGAATAATCTGGGAAATAACTATGAGGTTAAGATTCCCAAAAAAGTGAAACCAGCAGTCATGGTGACTGGTATACATTTTAAATATAGCGACGAGGAACTGGTGCAAAGAATTAAACGACAAAACATTTGTTTACGTGAAACGGACATCAAAATTGTTAAGCAATATGAAGTGAAAAAGAACGCGAAAAACTATTATAATGCCGTGATAGAAATGAATGTTGAAGCGTTCGCAAATGTACTAGCTGGAGAAAGGCTTAATGTAGGTTGGGAACGTTGCCGAGTATATGATGCAGTGCAGGTTTTGTGTTGTTTTAAGTGCAAAGGTTTCAATCATAAAGCTAAAGACTGTAAAGAAACGGAAGTGTGCACTAAATGTCATGGCGCACATTTTTCCAAAGAATGCAATGAGACAGCAATTAATAAATGTATGAACTGCATTAGAGCAAACAAAGATCTAAATATGGGACTAGATATAAACCATGATACTATGGATAGATTTTGCCCTGTATATCAGCAGAAGCAGAATGTTAGGAAAAAACATATGGGATACTAGCAACAAACCAAATATACTGTGACTAAACCACGGAAAACTAAAGCGTATACTACACGTACTAAGGAAGGCTGTATACTGCAGTGCATATATCTTAATATTAATAGTATTATTTCAAATAAAGTAGAACTAGAACGTCTTATGGAAGTTAAACAACCAGCCTTAGTAGTGTGCTCCGAAACCTGTACAACAGATAATATAATGGACTCCGAATTAAATATTTCTACATATAAATTAATCCGTTGTGATTCGCACAGTAGGCACACGGGTGGTGTGTTATTTTATATACATGAACAAGTAGAATTCAACGTTGTATGCAATAAGTCTTTCGACATTAACATATGGTGTATTATTATAAAAATTAAAAAATGCGCTCTAAAGTGGAAATTTGGAGTAATCTACCACTCACCTAGTAGCAGCCATGCAGATTTTGTTAAATATTTAAATGAGATCGTCACAGAGCACCTTAAAGATTCGGATAATAATCTAATTATTGGGGACTTTAATATAAACATGAATGTACCATCCACGTACTCTAACCAGCTTAGAAGTGTGTTTGCACAAATGGCCATGGTACAAAAAATTGATTTTAATATGAGAGTAACGGAGCACTCAGCTACAAAAATTTACCTACTATTTGCCAATAATGACCAGATCAAAATTGAATGTGCCAGCGAATATAAAATATCTGATCATGAGACAATCTGCTTTCAGATACCTACTTCAAAATATTGCAGAATGAGAAAATATGCTAATGCCGTCTGTTGGGAGAACTACAGCGCGGAGAACCTGATAAATCTGCTGCGGATATGTGATATAAGTTCTATATCTAATATAGTGTTAGAAAATAGGGTTCAGGCTTTGAATGATATCTTGTCTGAAGCCATGCAAACGTTGACGTACGAGAAGAGGATCAATATAAAATTGCGAAATAAGTGGTACGACCGTGAACTAACAGTACTACATAAAAGAAAATTTGAATTATATAATATTGCGATCAGCACAGTCATTGGGATGATTATAATGCCGTTAAAAAAATATATAAAAAAAACTATAATACTTAAAAAGAAGAAGTACATGGAAGATCAAGTGATTATTAATAAAGGAAATATGAAATCCATGTGGAAATGTTTGAAAGATGCTGTGGAACTTGCAGATAATAAAGAGCATATTAAAAAATAGTATTTAACGGTGAATGTCTAGAAAATAGCAGCGATATAGCTAATGTCTTGAATTTTTACTTTGTTCAGAGCATAATTCAAATCAATGATAGTATTGAAACAATTGAATTTGTTGATGAAAGTGAAAAAACCAACTCGGTAGCAACATTTGACCTCACCAGTATCGAGTTAGAAGATATAATGAACATAACAAAATCATTTAAAAACAAATATGGCGGTAAAAACCTATTGTCAGAGGGTGTTATCAAGGACTCTATGGTGTACATTGCGCACTTATATAAGGACACTATAAACGAATCGTTTGATAGTGGCATTGTTCCCAGCTGCTGGAAGATATCCACAATAATACCAAAGGCAAAAGTAAAAAATACAATGAAACCTGACGAGCTGCGTCCGATTAATACCCTACCTATTGAGGAAAAAATTATGGAAACAGTGGTGAAAAAGCAACTAGTGTCATACCTAGACGATCATAATATAATCATACCAGATCAATGAGGCTTCAGGAAAGGCCACTCCTGCGAAACAGCATTGAATATGGTAATTGCAGAATGGAAAGAGGCTGTTGCTGATAAAAAGGTAGTAGTATCTTGTTTCTTAGACTTAAAGAAGGCGTTTGAAACAATCGAACGAAATGAATTGCTGAAGTTAATAGATAAAATTGGGATCAAGGAAAAGCTTTGGAATGGTTGCGCAGTTACCTGAGTAACAGAAAGCAGAGGACGGTAATTGAAGCCGCAGTTTCATCGGTTGTTGATGTTAACATTGCGCTGCCACAAGGCTCAGTACTTGCTCCGATATTGTTTATAATTTACATCAATGATATAAAAGGTTGCTTGAGAAATTGTAAAATAAGTATTTTTGCGGATGATGCATTAGTTAGCATTAGTGACAAAAATGTAGATTGCGCTGTCGTGAAAATACAAGAAGACTTAAATAATTTGTTTAAGTGGCTATGCAGTAGAAAGCTAAAACTTAATATTGATAAAACTAAGTATATGATATTTAACAAGAACCATAATAACTTAATCCAGTCTAGTCTGAAAATAAAAACCAATGCAATTGAAAGAGTGGATCAAATGAAATACCTAGGTGTAATAATTGATGAGAAACTAAGTTTCACAGAACATATGAATCATTTAGAGAAGAAAATTGCACAGCAAATAGGATTTATGTATCGAACATGTAAGCATATTAGCCAACATCACAAAATATTAGTATATAGATCAATTGTAGAACCACATTTTATTTACTGCCCATCAATACTACTAGTAACAAATGATACGTTAATTAATAAGCTCCAAATACAGCAAAACAAAGCATTGCGTTTGATACTAAAATGCTCTTATAGAACATCAAAAAGTATTATGCTTCCTATGTTAAATTGGCTTAGTATTAAACAATTAATCTGTTATTACTCTTTGAAGTTTATACATTACATAACACAGGGAATGTTACCAAATTATCTGAGTAATAGGATACAGTACAATCATGAGATCTATAACTATGGAACTAGGAGTAGCAGAAATTTAAGACTGCCCAACGTAAGAACCGAGTTCGCAAAAAAGACCTTAGAATACGTAGGCTATAAAATGTATAATGAACTACCAGCAGAGATAAAAGACTGTGAAAACGTTGTTAAGTTTAAAGAAAAACTATTTCTATATTGTAAAAATTTAAATATTTAATACTAGTTAAACAATAAATTTACTCATTTCTTTTTAATGAAATAGTTTTAAGAAATAATTATGAATTTTGTAAATTGTACTATACAATGAATTGGGCTTTTTTGGCCGTAATAAATAAAATAATAATAAAAAAAAAAAAAAAATACCTTTCGAACTGTTTTACATTTAAATGAATTTATGAAATGCCTTCAACTTATAAATTATTTTCCAACTTTGCGCAATAAATTGTATGATATCTGATATCCAATTGATGCCTTCCGAAATTGAATTGTCTTTTTTTGAAATCCACTTCACACATTCTTAATTCCAATTGCCTATTCTGAAATCCAATTATTATAGGTTTATAAAGCATTTTAAAATGACATTTCCATACAAATTTCCAATTATAAGAGCTTAATAAACCTATTTTATTTTTTTATGGATAAGAGGGGAAGTTTATAGGCGCTTATTGAAAGCATTCCTTTATTGTTATTTATTGTATTGTATTATTAAAGAGCTCTCAAAAAGTAAATATTGAAGTCTGTTGGTGAAATTTATGATATATAGTGTGCGACATAAATAAAGCACCGAAATTCCTTTCAGAAAATCGACATAGCTTAACAAGAGTCAAATTATAAGTTTCCTAGAACTAAGCATCTTTTAATAAGGGAGAACATATACTCAATATAATATATAACCGTTTAGTATATCGACGGCTGACCCTGACTCACCCTGTTTCAAAACATTTAAACAAAAAAATGCCCTTTCTCAGAAATTGTTTCAAAAACTCCCTATTTTATAACTTAGTTCCAAAACGCCGTATTTTAGAATGAGTTTACAAAATGTCATATTTGACCGAAAACTAAATACATTTGCAGCTGAGATAGGGCGTTTTAGAAAGTCATTCTGAAATAGGACGTTCTTGAATCAAGTTTTGAAATAGGGCGGTTTTGAAACAAGTTCTAATTTAAGGCGTTCGTGAAACATTTTCTGAAAAAGGGCATTTTCGAAAAATGTTTTGAAATACGGTGATGTTCCACTCAGCCGTCGATGTGGTCTTCACAAATAAAAGCAAAATATTGGGGCATATTCATTAGGCCGGGTCGATTTGTGGGGAGGCAAAAAAATCGCCCATTGCTCTGTGAAAATCATATTCTAGGGATCAAAATAAGAAACTTTGCCGAAGAACCATACCTCTAAAACGAATTCTGATGTCCCCCCCTTTGGGTCGTAGGGGCAAATTTGGAAAAATCCCACTTTGAAATGCCTATGTTTTTTCTTTTTGGAGTTTACTTTTTTCTTTAGAAATTTATTTAGTCAGAACATATGTAAATGAAAAAATTAATTTGTAATAGAAAACAAATTAAAAAAAATTATTAGAAATTAGCGTTTTTACAACCCTCTTTTAAAACCAAGGCATCACTGTGATGCATTTGCATGTCGTAAACATAGTTGTGTGGGTTTTTTATTCAACCGTTTAAAAAAATGGAGGTATCACTGTGACACAATTGCAGATCGTAAAATTGGTTGTGTTGTTTTTTTAAGCCACCACAAAACACAGCAGGTAGAATTGAAATTTCCCTACCCTCCCCTCCTTCGACCCAAAGGGGGGGACATCAGAATTCGTTTTAGAGGTATGGTTCCTTCGGCAAAGTTTCTTATTTTGATCCCTAGAATAAGATTTTCACAGAGCAATGAGCGATTTTTAAATCGACCCGCCCTAATATTCATAGTCAGAATTCAATGGGTACTTAAAGTTAGTTGTAGCTTTTTGACAAAATTTCCAAGGGGCTATCTGTCAAAAAAGTTGCAACTAATTTAGAGTATACGCCCCATTGAATTAAGAACTTGCATTTAAGATTTTATTTAACCAAAAGCAACAGAGAATTTTCGGTGCTTTAGTTTTGGCGCACACTGTACATATCGTCACTTGATTGCCAGAAGCGTGAGTGTGCCATTTTTTAAATTTTGATCTAACCAGGCCATTAGATGAATCATTAAATATTCTAAATTGTATCAAAATCTCTACAAAAAAGTTCTGAAAATTCAGATAAATTTTTAGTCGTTCTGGCATTTACACTATTATTTTGAAATTGATTGGGTTACAAAAATGTGTACTCAAAAACTTGCTAGACCCTCTGCCAAAAAAGATGCAAATTTTGATGTTCGTTTTTCAAAGTTTGATTAACTCTTTGTAACTTTTGCAACTTTTGTTTAGGTGGCTTTTATTATAGATTTCGGAGCCACTGTTTGTATGTATATTTATTTTTAGTTTTCAATGTTTCATTGTATAAACATACATTGTCTGAAATTGAAATTTATAGACTGAATAAAAGCCTTCAATTCCAATTCTATATTTAATATTGCGATTTTATATTTTTTGTATGACTTTGGCTCCATCAAAGGAAAGTACAGCGTCCAAAACCATTTTAGAAAATAAATCTTTTTGTTGATGAATAAGTTTGGAAGACATTGTTGTGGCAGCGCATTTTTCCAATAAAGCACGTTGTTATTCGTTTGATTGGATGCACGCATTCCTCAACATATGGCTTAACTTGTTTTAAGATTTCACCTGCTTAAAGTACTACTGAAGTGGTGCCATCTCTGACCTGATAAGAGAAACATTTTTATTCTACACATTCTAATATAACAAAAAGCTTACCTCAGCATCTTGAGATTTGGCGATGTCGACTAGAGTTTTACAGCTGGATGCACAATATGCAATAGTTTCTTACTGCTTGCACCATCATTTGAAATTGTGGCCTTACCACTGGAATCAACAATATGCTTGTCCATACTGCGTGGACCAAATGTAGTGCGTATAGCGTCCACAACTGATTGCGAGGCATTGATGTTGGATATGAGTTGAGGTTTACCTTGAGAGCCATCGGTACCCAAACATTTTTTCCACAAAAACTCATATGTACCCAATACAAGTTCAGGACATTCATATTTATCGACACGCTGTCCGGTGTGAATGTTGGAAATATTCAGTGTGCACTGTTGAGAAAAATATGGATCAATGAACACAAGCAAAAGTGAAAGATTTTTTTTTACCATCTGTTGTTACTTTACACATAATAATTTGGAAACGACGACCAGCATCTGCAAATTGCATATATGAGCCTTGCAACGATTACATCTAATTGAACCCAATTCACCAAAATTTACAATGGGTGGCTCATATTCAACCTCAACCGTGCGTGCCATTGGTGAGACGGTAAGGGTAATGTAAAAAGCTGTTGTTTTTAATAAATCAGCTGTTGCAGGTATGCAATATAAAGAGGACCTGCAAAGGAGAAAGATCAATGTAATTGCCAAACAAAACATTAATTTCGAATATCAATACCTAATGTAACGTGTCGAGGAGTTACCCTGATCTTATACCACATATTTTGTGGTCACCAATGATGGTAATAAACCCTGTTCATTAGTAATAAAAGCACCACCAGCGCTATTTTGATTTTCAATGATAACGCTTATCGGATTTGGCATCTGATCGGGATCTAAAAGGCGTTGGGCTACTGTTGCGGCTGTTGATATATACCAGTACCAGGTGCAGGTGGTTGCTAAAGAAAATAATACAAAAATAATCATCAGTACTATTTGAAATATATTAGTTGTATTAACATACATTATAACCAGGACGTCCGGGTATTGGGGGTTGGCCCGGCATGAGTGGCTGACTGGGCATTGGCGCCTGTCCAGGTTGTGTTGGTGGCATCATTTGACCCATGTAACCACCTGGAGCACCTGGTTGTTGAGGATAACCAGGTTATGGTGGATAGCACGGCTGTTGTGGCATTGGCCCCAGATAGCCAGGCTGGGCAGATTGTTGCTGCTGCTGTCGTAGCATTGCATAACCCGGTTGCTGTTGTGATATATACCTTGACATAACTGGATGTGGTGTCATTGCCCCACCTGGTCCAGTAGATGCGGGCGGCATACCTGGAGGACTTTGTTGCTCATGGCCACCAAATGACTGGCGCATAGGATGTTGAGGTGGCATTTTCCCGGATTTTGACTGCATTAGACCAGACTGTCGTGGCATTGGACCCATTTGCGGTGGCATTTGCTGTTCACCTGTTTGCTGGTATGGAGATGTAACACAGCCGGCAATTGATGTTGGTGGTGTAGCTGACCAATTTGAGGACCACTCTAGAAAAATAACAACATTTATTAGACAGAAAATTATTCAAAAATATATGTTTGCGAATACTTTCCCCAATAAGGGAAGTGACATTCTTTATATTTCTTTTGTTTATGTGCTCTTCTTCTTGCTGTTTCACTATTCACCGTAGATTTTTAAACGTCAAAATTACTTCCATACTACTATTTTTCACGTAAGAAAAAAGGCTAAATTTTTCTTGAGCAATTACTTGCGATCTGCATACCGCTCTTAAGAAAGCATTTTTGTTACATTTTCTGGTTAGAATACTAAAAATTTCTTTCAAAGTAAAAATATAAGTTACAGATATCCCTCAGTTATTACAGACGACCTAACTGAGGAAAAATTTCACAAAATTTTCGAAAAATACCAAAAAGAATTAAAGAAAAAATTGAAAGTACCCACTAATAAACCCACAGTAAAGCAAGGTCCGACACCGATAACCATAGAGGAATATCGGCGCCGGAATAAGCTTAACAAAAATGAAGCTCTGAAGATACCTGCCCCGGTAAAAAGATCAAAGCAAAAACGGGGAGGTAAAGAATTTCAGAAAAAAAAATATAGATGAAGCTTTTAGAATTCTAAATTTAACTACAAATACCGAAGAAAGATTAAAATTAAGATATAAGGTAAAAGAATAAGAAATAATAAATAAATTTAAAATATAAAATTTTTTTAAATAGAATAGAACTAAGTAAAGAACTAAAATACTTAGGCAGATTATATAAAAATGAAAAAGGAGGTTTAAAGCCCAAATACCATAGCAAAAAAAAATTTAAATTAACTTTTAAATTCCAATATTTTTGTAAAGTTTATCGAGTAAAAAAAGTAAACTATACCTAAATGTTAAAAAATATTAACATAAAAGAAAAATTTTTTAAATGAAATGCTTTGGGTTCAAAAATAAATAGTGTTGCCGCGTCATCTACATGTAAAAATTATACACACTTGAATTCACCACTCTCCCCATATACTGTGGCAATACCATGGCATCTGTCATTACAACCTTAATAGATACATAAATTTTCACTCGCAGCTGCCATAACGAAAGCAAAACTTATACATTTTACCTTAAATTGTAAAGCCATTTTTTTATATATCTTGGACATTAAATTCTCTGCAAACGTTTGAATACTAAATTGTAAAAGCAATATTTTACATTGTTCAATAAAACTGAACAACTTCATCAAAAAACGCGTTTGGATCTACATATATTGATTGGGTGGTTTACAGCGCCACAAATCGGCACGATCGTACAAAGGGAAGAAAGAAGGCGTTCAAATCTGTGGCAGTGGCCAAAATCGAGCACTATCCGGCTCGCCACGCGTACACGAGTACACCGGCTCGAACATTGGTCCTTCGAGCCGGATCATCAAGTGGTCGAATCAAGGTTCGGCCACATCTATCCTTTTCCTTCCCACTCCTTAACCTTCAATCACATTCATTTTTATACTTTGCAGGTAATAGTCAAATTGCTTTGAGGTTTGAACTTGCAAGTATACATAACAATTTCAATATGGCAATAATCTAAGCAAGATTGACTTGACGTATCATGGTGTTTTGAGGAAGATTGCTGTAAAAAACTAGTGGTGGATAGTCACGAGTTTGCAGACTTGAGTGGAGGTGTTAAGGAATCAGAGCTCAAAATTGTATCGTATAATGTAGCCAATTTACACAGTAAACTTATGTTTAATAACTTTTTTATGTATATTTATACTTTTGACGTTTTATTTTTGTTTGAAACACATGTCATCTCGGATGACAGATCAAAATTTTCTCACCTTTTCACATTGTGTAGATGCTGTTAAGACACATAAAGCTGGACGAGCTAGCGGTGTGTGTCTGTTTGGTTTTAAAAGAAGCTTGGACAAGGTTTATAATCTACAATTTCTTAGCGTCTCTGATTGTGTTGTACTTTCGGTCAACCTACATGTTAATACTTGGTTTATCCCTCAGTATCTAAAGTGGTGTGAAGATTTTAAACGTTTGGAGAATTTTTTAGCTGCCCAGCAACCAGACTACTTCTTTGTTCTTGGAGATTTAAATGCACGCGTAGGCAAATCTCAAGAGATTCATAGTAATCTAGTGTCTGGACTGCCTGGTATTTCAGAAAACAGAAATTCAAAAGACGTAGTAACTGATGCAAAGGGTAAAAAAGTACTGAGCGTAGCCGAAGATGTTGGCGGAGTTATTTTATACGATAGGATATCTGGTGATAGGTCTGGTGAATTTACGTCTTGCGGTGTTGTAGGAGGTTCGGTTATTGATTATGCCATATGCTCTTTCGATCTTCTTCCGGCAGTTAAAAACTTCTAAGTGGATAAGAAAGAATTCTTGGATCATATGCCGCTTTGCATCGAATTCGTGGTTTCAGTGAAGGACGGTAATGCCCCTCTAAGCATATGCCCCGCGAAGTTAGCGTGGAAACCGAAGCATACGCAAAGTTATGCTGATCGTATTAGCTCAATGCCCGTGTGTCACTTTGCAAATACTGATGAATTAACTGATGTGATGGTAACAACGTTGGAAAATAAAGTAAACTTGCTGCTGCGGTTTTTTGTAGGAAACCTAAATATATTTCGGAAAATGCGTGGTTCGACAGCCAATGTTTTAAGGCGCGCAAGGAGTTGTTGAAACATTTAGATGAACTTAGAACTAGTGGTTCTGAAGATGCCCGCGTATCTTATGTTGCACTTCGTTCTAGCTATTCTAAGCTGTGCTCCAAGAAAAAATTCGAATAAGGATGCAAAGAAATTGACCTATTAAATACAGTAAGAAACTCAAAAGACTGGTGGCGGGTTGCTAACTCGTTAAAAACCGTCCTCATAGTGTGACTGGTAGTTTGACGCATTTTAAGATGCTGTTGTCTGATACACATGAAGCACCCTTCATGCAATGGACGTTGCCCTCAGTGATCGACCCTTTTCTCGATGCCCCTTTTGAGCTCCGTGAGCTGCAGCTTGTACTCAAAGGTTTGAAAGACAACAAAGCTCCAGGCCAAGACTGTATCAGCTATGAGTTTTACAAATATGCGCCACTATCCCTCTTAACCGAACTACTTGCTTTGTTTAACGAAATTTTTCTAAAAAAAACAAGTACCTACCTCATTCGTTTCGCAGCGCTATTATAATCGCCCTTTTCAAAAAAGGTGACCGTGATCTTCTATCCAACTACAGGGGCCTATCACTGCTTGATTCAATTTATAAAATTTTCGCTGGTTTGCTGCTGAGCCAGATCAACGCGTGGCTTGATTGTAACAATATAATTACGGAATACCAGGCGGGTTTCCGCAAAAACTATTCCACAATGGATACTCTGTTCAATTTAACTAGTATAGTACACTTAAACTTCAGTACGAAGAAAACTTTCGCTTTCTTTGTTGATTTTTCATGTGCTTTTGACACAGTTCCTCAGAATATGCTTTTTTACAAGTTGGCTCATATCGGTCTCTCCAGCCACATTACAGAGGTTCTGCGACTCATTTATAAAGATACATCAAGTTAGCTATGGTCTAATGGAGTGCTTTCTGAGCCGTTTACTGTCAATCAAGGTGTTCGACAAGGTTGCTTGCTGAGTCCAACTCTTTTCTCGATATATATAAATGACCTAAGTGACAGTCTCCCCGGCGGTGTACAGGATGCGGACACAACATTAAAAGCTCATATGCACGCCGACGATATCGTGCTTTTAGCCGACTCGGCACAAGTTTTACAGAAAATGATAAATGAGCTTTGCGAGTACATTATGCAGTGGGGCTTGAGAGTTAACTTCGCCAAATCTAAAATAATAGTTTTCAGGGAATGTAACAGGTCTCCTACTTTTCAATGGAATTATGGGAGCGAGATCATTGAAATTGTTAATGAGTACAAGTACTTGGGAGTTCTATTGAACTACAAATTATCGTACATAAAGCACCTTGAGGCGAAACTGGCAGAGGTTAAGACAGCTATAAATGCTACATGCTTAAAATACATAAATAACCCTCGCATTTGTATCTCAAAAATGATGAAAATTTTTGACGCCGTATGTAGGTCCATCATGTTTTACGGTGCCCAAATATGGGGTGTTGATAAGTTTGAATGCGTAGAGAAACTTCTGCGTTTCTTTGTAAAAAAGTTATACTTTCTGCCAACTAACACACCAAATTATATGATACACCAAGAATCAGGTTTATGCTCCCTATTCATACATACTTTGCATACACCCATGCTTTATATTTCACGATGTTTAAGTTTGACTCCAAACAGACTCCCCCGCGTTGTAGCAGAGGAAGCAGTAAGGCAAGGTTCCTACTGGGTCAAAAAGTGGAAAAACTTTTACGAAAGTGTTAACATGATTCCCCAGTCGGACTTCTCCCCCGCATCGCTCAAGCTTAGTATTCCAATAGTACTAGAAAAATTTATTCAAAAAGAGTTTGATAACTACACCGAAAGTGCACGCCAGTCTAGGTCACATGACCTCTACTCCGGCTTGATTCCTACGGACTCCACCTATTTTAATGATACGTATTTTGCGTATGCCATAAGTCTGATCTTCCGGACAGGGGGTCGCTTGCTAACCTTAATGCTACAACTTTCAAAAAAGTTGCTTCCGTAAACTGCTCTATTTGCAATCTAAACGCTGTTGAAGATACCATTTCATTGGCATATGTCCTATATATAAAGATATTCGGTATAATTGTTTTGGTGAGAAAGTTTTAGATCTGCAGATGGTGATAAATATCCTTAAAGGTTGTAGCTATCATTCGCTTTACGTTTATATAAGTAACTTTCTCAAATATAGAAGTCTTATTATGAACGAATTTTCCTAAATGTTTGTTTAGATATAAGTGATATTAAGACACACAACATTTATTGTTATTGTCTAAAAAAAATGTTATTTATTTTATATCTAGTTCAGGTTAATTTTGCTTTTACTTTTGTAATTCCATTTTAAAAGAAAATAAATAAACTACTACTATTACTACTACATACCAATTTCATTACATAACCTGCAAAATGGAAATCGACTCCGTTAAGTCTCTCGTGCCGCATCAATTAGATGATACGAATTTAAACGAAGCGCTTTTGCGCGATCAAGGTAAGAAGCGTAATCAAAGGTAGACTAACACTATTTTTGAAATTTGTAGCCTCATTTGAGGGCGCAAAATTAACGAGCAAACTAATTATCCGAAATTAAGTTGCGAATCGATTCAGCCATGTCGCTGCTGAACGAATTCAATTCGATTCAAACCTTAATTACCTCCGAAAGCTACATAGGGCAACAATTAGACATTCGTGAAGAATTTGAAAATTCCTACTATAGTTCTATGGCTATTATTTCAAGCCTCGTAGAAACCAATAATAAACCTGATCGGTCTGGTGATAGTAGTAAATGCAACTCTCAATCGTTGGTTAAGCTTCCCACAATTCTCTGCCGTCGTTTAACGGGTCGTATGGAGATTGGCTTGAATTTCGTGACACTTTTCATTCAATGATACATAACTCAAGCCAATTAGATAACATGCAAAAATTTCAATATTTGCGGTCATCGTTAACCGGCACGGCAGCACAAGTAATCAAATCAGTGGAGGTTACCAACGATAACTATTTTATTGCTTGGGATTTGCTCACTAATCGATTTAATAGTACAAAATTACTAGTACACAATCACGTTGTCTTTATTTTCAATACAGCCTTTAAACAAAGAGTCTTCTACAAGCATTAGGAAGTGCGTCGACACCGTTCTTAAGAACCTCCGTGCATTAAATACCCTTGGGGAACCAACAGACCAGTGGGCTACATTACTTATATGTGACCCGGTCTATGAAAAGGTGGCTTATGACTCAAAAAAAAAAAAAGCGAGAAACAGCTGTTAAAGATAAAGTGTGCATTTCTTCAGTTTCTTAGTAGTAGTAATTTTTTTTGAGTCATAAGCCACCTTTTCATAGACCGGGTCACATATATATAATCGTTACGAATCTAAACAGCCAGACTGAGAAAGAATGGGAACAATATAAAAATCAGGGGCCAAATCGTAACATCCGTGACCGTATAACTCGTCACGTACAAACATGATTTTCGGATTATGACATACGTGAACGTACTACTTCGATCGTAATTTTGGATCGCAACATACGTGACGAGTGACTGAATGTACACGTTACGTTCCACTTTCATTGGAACACAAGCTGGCGATCGTATATACACAAATTTCATTAAAAATGTAAGAAAATGTGTTAAAATAGATGAATAAATAAAATATAATATATCTTTGAGTTAAATATAATAAGAAATTTCAAACTCTTATTATTAACAAAGGTCGAATTCAAACAAGCTTAATTCAAGCCAAAAGGAAATATTGGCAGAATTCATAGCGACACACCACCGTTGGTATCGGCTTGCTTCAAATTTAACTTCTCCAGAAAGTAACTAAGAGCTTCTAAGAAAGCGAAATCTCCTCAAGAAACTGCAATAAGGTAATAGTCTAGAACAGGGGTCGACTGCCAATACGCGAAAAATATCGAGAGAGGTGTCAAAAGATGTGTATTGACCTCGACAACCATAATCCGGCGGAAAAGAAAAGTTTTAACTCGTTCAAAACACATTAACGAAATCCCGAAAGATGTCCCTGGGTCCCTCCGAGATCGGTGGTGGGATCCATAGTATTTTCGCATAGCCGGTCAACCAATGGGATCAAAATTAAATGCGTGTAAAATTCCTTTGTACACAAAATTTTTTTCAGTGCACAACAACATTACAACAACCACATGATAATTGCCAACTTCATCTACAAATATCTAATGACAGAGATAAAATTAATAAAATAATACATAAATGATATGCTTGTGCTTTGTTCGATAAGTCCAAAGAGTTGCTATTACAAACAAAACAATAAAATTGGATCTATCGCAGTTATTTATTTTATTTTTTATATTTTTGGCAACCAATTTGACAGTTCAAAATCTATTGTGAGCTAAAAATACATTCCAAACTAATGTGGATCGTGAAATTTATTGTGAATTGAAAAGAAATTACGTTCCGCTTACTATCGTCTGTTATAATCCCATTTTGTTTATACGTTTGACGTATCACGTAATTTTCTTTCGTATGCTTGCCGATCCGTGATTTTGCAAAGAACCGGTTACGGCTATAAAGTTAGAGCAGCTACTAAACTTTTTAAATGATACAGCCGACACTTTAGATATAATTAAAGTGCACCAAACCTCGGCTTCTCAAAGCAATAACAAGTTAATTCGTGAACCCAACAAAAGTCAATCTCAACAAAAGCTGCATAGCTTCGTATCGACTGAAAGTAAGAAGGGTTCGAAGCAAAGTGGATTGCGTTTTCATTATGGCATATATGTCGTCAAATGTTGCCAAAATAATGAAAACGGTCTGCCAAATAGTGTCAGTTGTGTTTGCAGTCAGGCTTGACAGCTCACTGTCAGACAAAATGGCATCCAAGTGAAAACGACCAAATTTCAGTTTGCCAGCGCTGTTGGAAACGTTTGACACACAAAAAAGATTTGCCAACATGCTGGCAAATCTCTCATTAAACGAGCAATTCTTGTTTGTTTGTATAGCCGAACGATCTCGGGACCGGCTCAACCGATTTAAATGAAATTTGGCACAGAGATAATGTATCACCTTCTAAGATTTTCTACTTAGGTGTTGCCACTCAGAATGTCTCACAAGGTTGCCACCTATTTGAAATTAAAAAAAAATGCATAACATATACCGATATGGGTATCAAATGAAAGGTATTTCACTCCGCATTACAATAGGGACATTTTTGAGTAGGGTTGCTATTTAGGGTTGCCACCTATTCGAAATTAAAATAAAATTTCATGAGATATGCCGATATGGGTATCAAACGAAAGATATTTCACTCCGCATTACAATAGGGACATTTTTGAGTAGGGTTGCCATTTAGGGTTGCCACCTATTCGAAATTTAAAAAAATTGCATGAGATATGCCGATATGGGTATCAAACGAAAGGTATTTCACTCCGCATTACAGTAGGAACATTTTTGAGCAGGGTTGCCATTTAGGGTTGCAACCTATTCGAAACTAAAAAAAAATTCTATGAGATATGCCGATATGGGTATCAAACGAAAGATATTTCACTCCGCATTACAGTAGGGACATTTTTGAGTAGGGTTGCCATTTAGGGTTGCCACCTATTCGAAATTTAAAAAAATTGCATGAGATATGCCGATATGGGTATCAAACGAAAGGTAGGTATTTCACTCCGCATTACAATAGGGACATTTTTGAGTAGGGTTGCCATTTATGGTTGCCACCTATTCGAAATTAAAAAAAATTGCATGAGATATGCCGTTATGGGTATCAAACGAAAGGTATTTCACTACGCATTACAATAGGAACATTTTTTAATGGGGTTGCCACCTATTCGAAATAAAAAAAAATTGCATGACATATGCCGATATAGGTATCAAACGAAAGGTATTTCACTTCGCATTACAATAGCGACATTTTTGAGTAGGGTTGCCGTTTGGGGTTGGAGTAGTTGGAGAACGTAATGGATAAGTCAGCTTCAAATTCTGCAATTTTCGTTCACCCAGTCGGTAGTACCACTGAAAAAAGGAAGCGGGTGCGGAAACTGACTGTAAAATGGACATGCGAGCAAACGGAGAGGCTATTGCAGGAAGTAGGGGTCAGGGAGGGGACCTTGAATTTTCTTTCGCCTCAATACAGGGACCGGAATTTGAGGGAGGCTCAATGGCAAGATGTGGAGGATATTTTAAAGATGTCGCGATTTGAGGTATCTGCCAAGTGGAACAGCCTGCGCTGCTCTTTCCGCGTGAGCTCCTTTTTTCTTTATAAATATACTAGCATTTACCCGCGGCCCCGTCCGCAAGGAGAAAATGAAATAAGTGGGCTATTCACGTTAGCCTGCTTATAAAGTTATCTGTTTGAATATTTGTTTCTGTCTAATTGACTTTATTTTTGTAATTGGGTAAAAAATAGGTCTATATGAGCTGATAACCTGATAGGATCCAAAAAATTATCCCGAATTTATGCAGAAAAAGCCACGAATTGACCCCGACGATATCGCGGACGGATCCCAAAAACCATCCAGAAATGCCCGGAAGGGTCTCCAAAAGATCCCGGAATAGTCCCAAAAAAACCCGAAATGACAACGACACGATGCTAGACTTAGCCATAGAACCACACAGATATGATTCCGGAAGGGTCCCCAAACGATCCCGTACAGATCCCGAAAACCATCCAGAAATGCCCCGGAAGGGTCTCCAAAAGTTCCCGGAATAGTCCCAAAAACACCCGAAATGACAACGACACGATTCTAGACTTATCCAGAGAACCGCACAGAAATGATCCCTGAAGGGTACCAAAATGATCCCGAAATAGTTCCGAAATGACCCTGACGGGCTCAGGGACGGATCTCAAAAACCATCCAGAAAATATCCCTAAAACCCTCCAGAAATGATGCCGAAAGGGTCCCCAATTGATCCCGTATTAGTCGCGAAAAAGTCCCGAAATGATCCCGACGGGATCCGGACGGATACCCAAAACCATCTAGAAATGATGCCGGAAGGTACCCCAAATGATCCCGAAAAAGTCCTGAAATGACCCTGATGGGATCCCGGACGGATCCCTCAAACCCTCCAGAAATGATGCCGAAAGGGTCCCCAAATGATCCCGAAATAGTCCCGAAATGACCCCGTCGCTGTCAAAAATATTTACTTAACGTCAAACGTTATGGTGAAAACTGGATGTCAATCGACTGACACCACAATTTGATGACAGTCTTTGGCACACACTGCTATATCGACTTCATGCCAGTTTTTAATATGTAATGAAAACACATTTGACACCAAATCGCCATGGTGACAGTTATGTCAGTATTTGATGTCAGTGATTTTGACATAGTGAAAACAAAGCATAATAATCATTTACTATATGCCTGTGTTAACTTTTTAAAACTATCAGTAGGAGACAGACATATTCGTATGTAATAAAAGCTTGAGAACAAATTGTTTGCGTGCAAAGCACGATATATCCGAATGTCATTTCGGTTCCCGCAAGCAATGCAACAAAAGGCATAACATCTTGCTCCTGAATTTACATTTACGCCAGACAATAATATGTCAACGGCATTACACACCGACAAAAAGATATTGAACATAGGCAGTATACGTCGAATGCTATTATTATAGCTACGGCGCTAGTCGAAGTAGCCGGAATCGATAATGTGTACTTTAAAGCTCGCGCTTTGTTAGACAGTGGTAGCCAACACTACATCGTAATGCTTTGTTTCAGGACTTTTTCGGGTACATTTGGGGTACCGTCCGGCATCATTTCCAAATGGTTTTGGGTATCCGTCCGGGATCCCGTCGGGGTCATTTCGGGACATTTTCGAAACTAATACGGGATCATTTGGAGACCCTTTCAGCATCATTTCTGGAGGGTTTTAGGGATATTTTCTGTATGGTTTTTGAGATCCGTCCTTGAGCCCGTCAGGGTCATTTCGGAACTTTTCCGGGACTATTTCGGGATCATTTTGGTACCCTTCAGGGATCATTTCTGTGTGGTTCTCTGGATAAGTCTAGAATCGTGTCGTTGTCATTTCGGATTTTTTTGGGACTATTCCGGGAACTTTTGGAGACCCTTCCGGGGCATTTCTGGACGGTTTTCGGGATCCGTCCGCGATATCATCGGGGTCAATTCGTGGCTTTTTCTGGATAAATTCGGGATCATTTGTTGGATCCTATCAGGTTATCAGCTCATATAGATTTTTTTTTACTCAATTACAAATATAAAGTGCATTAGACAGAAAAAATGACAGATAACTTGATAACGTGAATCGCCCATACATTTCATTTTCTCCTTGCGGACGGGGCCGCGGGTAAATGCTAGTATATTTATAAACAGAAAAGGAACTCACGCGGAAAGAGCAGCGCAGGCTGTTCCACTTGGTAGATATCTCAAATCGTGACATCTTTAAAATATCCGCCACATCTTGCCATTGAGCCTCCCTCAAATTCCGGTCCCTGTATTGAGACGAAAGAAAATTCAAGGTCCCCTCCCTGACCTCTACTTCCTGCAATAGCCTCTCCGTTTGCTCGGCTGTCCATTTTCCAGTCAGTTTTCTCACCCGCTTCATTTTTTCAGTGGTACTACCGACTGGGTGAACGAAAATTGCAGAATTTGAAGCTGACTTATCCATTACGTCCTCCAACTACCCCAAACGGCAACCCTACTCAAAAATGACCCTATTGTAATGCGGAGCGAAATACCTTTCGTTTGATACCCATATCGGCATATCTCATGCAATTTTTTTAAATTTCGAATAGGTGGCAACCCTAAATGGCAACCCTACTCAAAAACGACCCTATTGTAATGCGGAGTGAAATACCTTTCATTTGATACCCATATCGGTATATGTCATGCAATTTTTTTTTAATTTCGAATAGGTGGCAACCTTGTGAGACATTCTGAGTGGCAACACCTAAGTAGAAAGTATTAGAAGGTGATACATTATCTCTGTGCCGAATTTCATTTAAATCGGTTGAGCCGTTCCCGAGATCGTTCGGCTATACCAACAAACAAGAATTGCTCGTTTAATGAGAGATTTGCCAGCATGTTGGCACATCTTTTTTGTGTGTCAAACGTTTCCAACAGCGCTGGCAAACTGAAATTTGGTCGTTTTCACTTGGATGCCATTTTGTCTGACAGTGAGCTGTCAAACCTGACTGCAAACGCAACTGACACTATTTGGCAGCCCGTTTTCATTATTTTGGCAACATTTGACGACATATATGCCATATTGAAAACGAGGCTTAACAAACGCATTAAGTCGTAAAATAAACGCCAAATCGATACAGTCCACTTTTCGCATTGCAGGGATAGGGCATTCAGTCACCCATACAACAGAGTCTTTCGAAATCAAATTAACGTCTTGTGCCGAAAATTACAACACAATCGTAAAGTGTTTAGTTTTGAATAGCATCACTAGTTCGTTGCCCTCAATCGGCATAAATTATAAACTGTTAAACATTCCGCAAAACGTAGCTTTAGCAGATCCGTCATTTTATTCGCCGTCAGAAATCGATGTCCTGTAGGTGCCGATATATTCTGGGATTTATTGTTCGAGGGTCGAATCCGCTTAAGCAAGGGTCCGAATCTACAGAATACAACCCTGGGATGGATTATTTCATGTGTCATGTGCGACAATAATGTACATAAAAATAAGGTTCAATGTAATCTCGTACAAACCATGGAGCTTAGCGATCAGTTTAGAATGTTTTGGGAAGTTGCTATACCCAGCAACGTAGGGACTGATGAAAATTCCGCTTGTGAAAAACTGTTTGAAGGAACTATGAAACGTGAATCTGACGGACGCTTTTCGGTTCGCATTCCATTTAAAGAATCAACTCACGCGCTAGGTGACAGCTTTGAAATTGCAAAATCTAGATTTTTATCGTTAGAGCACATACTAAGACGTTCCATTGAGTATAAAAATACGTATAGCACCTTTATGCTTGAATACGCAAACTTGGGTCACATGAATAGAATCGAAAGTTATGAGAAACCGTAAATGTGTCTACCGCATCATGGCGTTTGTCGGCAACAAAGCACCGCTACTAAATTCCGCGTCGTTTTCAATGCAAGTCAAAAGGCATCCACAGGCATATCATATCACTCAACGATATACAAATGATAGCGCCGCATCTACAAAATGATTTATTTTCCATTCTTTTACGTTTTCGGCAATATAAGTATGTCGTATGTGCCGACATCGAGAAAATGTTTAGGCAAGTTTTAGTGTAGGAAGATCAGAGGAACTTGCAATTAATATTATGGCGAGAGAATGAATCCGACCCCCTCGATATATACAGACTCAACGTCGTAACGTATGGTATGCCAGTAGCTCCAAATTTATGCATACCGTGTCTTCGACAACTGGGTATGGAATGCGACAAACAAGACGTTGCCCGAAATATATTAGAAGATTTTTATGTAGACGACCTTATTACCGGGAGCGATTCAAAATCGACACTTATGGAAACGTGTAAAAATGTAGCTAATGTCTGCTTATCTGGATGCTTTCCTTTAAGTAAATTGGTCTCTAATTTACCTGAAATTTCCGAGCTCAAAAAGTCTATTTCTAGACGAAAACTATTCGAGCAAAACTCTAGGCTTAGGATGATTAAACAAGAGCGATGAACGTCATTTCACTTACGAAATTGAAAAAGATGTTTCTTCCATAACAAAACGATCTATTTTGTCAAATGTTTCCCAAATTTATGACCCTCTCGGTCTACTGAGTCCCGAAATTATAATTGAAAAGGTGTTATTGCAAAGTCTGTGGCTCTGTAAGATTAGTTGGGATGACCCAGTACTAGATAATATAGTCACAACTTGGAAAAGTTTCCTTCAATCGTTGTCATACCTCCATGAAACAAGGGTTCCACGCCATGTTCTGGGCTATGGCAATGCCAAATTAGAACTTCATATATTTTGTGATGCCAGCGAGGCTGCATACGGAGCCTGTGCATACATTCGTACATTTAGCAGAGATGGCGAACCTACTGTTAAGTTGTTGCGCGTAAAAAGCAAGGTTGCCCCCATAAAACCAATCAGCATACCGAAACTTGAATTATGTGGGGCGCTTGTAGGTAAGAGGTTATTAGTTAAAATTTCAAAATCATTAAAACTCTAATTTGATAAAGTAATAATTTGGCCGATTCTACCATAGTCTTGTCATGGTTGCGCATGTCTCCACATCAGCTCAAAACATTTGTCCGAAATCGCGTCGCCGAGATAAGTGATGCTACGTGTCGTACGTCATGGTCGCATGTCAAATCCAAGCAAAACCCAGCCGATCTAATATCGCGCGGAGCATCTTTAAGCGAGCTTAATACGTCTTCATTATGGTGGAGTGGGCCGGCAATTTTACATCACCGTGTAGATAATTGGTCTCAGCAAACAGTGAGCCCATTTAGCTTTGAGATGCTACCCGAGTTGAAACAGAGTAATGTTTGTATCACGAGTGAAAAGGAAGATGCTTGCATCATTGACTTTGTTCGGTTTTCTAAATTCAAAAGACTACAATGAGCTTGTGCCTATGTGAATCGATTTATTCATAACACTCGTACTAAAGACACTCGTTCTAAGCTCAGAGGACCACTCTCGATAGATGAGTTGGAAAAATCTTTGCTAATTTTAACTCAAATTGCCTAAAACAGTTTTTCGAAAAGGAGTATCATTATTCAAGCAAAAACTTAGAACTGAAGTCAAACCGAAACTTATGTAGTCTTAACCCATTTATCGATGATAATAATCTCATAAGAGTGGGCGGTAGACTTCTGAATTCAGACCACTTTCCGTACAATAAGAATCATCCAAAACTACTCTCAGGCAATCATCGATTTTCCTTGCTGTTATTTCAATATGAACATGACCGATTAATGCATGGAGGTCCTCTATCGCTGCTATTTCACATTCAAGAGGAATGGTGGCCATTAGGCGGTAGGAACCTAGCTCGAATCGTAAGACAATGTGTTAAATGCTGTAGCATGAAAGGAAGAGTGGTAAGTCCACTTATGGGTAACCTACAACCTGAGCGTTTAGAAGGTGGATTTCCATTTTTGAACAGCAGAGTGGACTATGCGGCCCAATTTTAATTTTAAGCAAAAAAGGTAGAGGCGCTAGACTGGAAAAATGCTGTTTATGTCTATTCGTATGCTTCGCCACTCGAGCTTTGCATTTAGAACTAGTCACCAGTCTATCAGCAGAAGGATATATGTTGGCATTAAAAAGATTCATTTCCCGTAGAGGAAAGCCTAGAAAAATATTCTCAGGTAACGGCAGGAATTTTGTAGGTGCTTCTCGCAAAAATTTCGAATCGTTTCATAACAATAGCCAATGAGTGATCAAATTTCAATTTGATAACCAAATAGAGTTTAAATTCATACCACCTGCGGCGCCACATTTCGGAGGTTTGTGGGAGGCTGGCGTGAAATCTTGCAAGCACCATATCCTGCGCGTCGTAGGGAACGCTCATTTAACTTATGAAAAATATAATACAGTTTTAGTACAAATTGAAGCAATCCTAAACTCCCGTCCAATGTACCCCATGCAATCCGGTCCTAACGACCTTTCTCCTCTCACTCCAGCTCATTTTTTGATAGGCCGACCCTTAATATCCTACTTTGGAGAGGAAAATCCCAGTACTGGATCCATGCTAATCCGCTACCGAGGCGTCGAGCAGTCAAGACAGTCCTTTTGGAGAAGGCGGTCGACCGACTATATATCGCAGCTTCAGCAACAAGTTAAATGGCAGACGAAAAGTGAAGACATCCCAGTAGGAACACTGGTGCTAATAAAGGATGACAACGCTCCACCAAATAGAATAAAAATAAAAGCAAGAAATTTTATTAAAGCCTAAATTAGATAGCAAGAATCCTAAAAAGGATTATTAATAAATTAGAAGTTTTTTTTTCAAAGGAACAGGGAATTTTTTCTTTTCACAATGTCTTGGTGGAAAAAATTAGCAAACGGCATTATGATATCCTTAGCTGGACATGAAATAGGAAAGGAAAATTCAGGAAATTCTGAAAATAAAATAGCAGAGAATAGAATACTTATATATGAGCCAACAACTGAAGTAGAAGCAACAAATATCCCAAATATTCCTGACGATTGTTTGGTTGACTGTTTTGATATGCGTATTCATACTATTAATTATCGCAATAGCTCTGATGCTCAACAATTATATAAACAAGTAAGGAAAGCTAAGTTCTGGTGTAACCGAACATTACATACTCAGCTGGGAGCTTTGGCGACAAAATAAGGGAAAATCACCATTTAGCAAAATGAACCTAGGGTAACCCTGGAATGTGTTTGTATGACATGTGTATCAAATGAAAGGTGTTAATGATTAATTCAATCGTAGTGGGCCTTAGTTCTGTAGGTGGACGCCTTTTCGAGATATCGCATTAAGGGTGGCCAGGAATGACTCTAGGATGTGTTTGTACGATATGGGTATCAAATTAAAAGTATTAATGAGAGTTTTACGAGGGAGTAGCCCTTAGTTGTATGTATATGTGAAGGCGTTTTCTGGATATCGACCAAAATATGGACCAGGGGATATATATCATACCACGAACAGTATTCGTGGCAAAATTCCAAGGGCTTTTGATTTCGCTCTGCAGAACTTTTTCATTTTCTTTTACTTAATATGGTAGGTGTCACACCCACTTTACAAAGTTTTTTCTAAAGTTATATTTTGCGTCAAAAAACCAATCCAATTACCATGTTTCATCTCTTTTTTCATATTTGATACAGAATTATGGTTTTTTTTCATTTTTCGTAATTTTCGATATCGGAAAAGTGGCCGTGGTCATAGTCGGATTTCGGCCATATTTCATACCAAGATAAAGTGACTTCAGATAAGTACGTTAACTTAGTTTAGTTAAGATATATCGTTTTTTGCGCAAGTTATCGTGTTAACGGCCGAGCAGAAGGTCGACTGTGTATGAAAACTGGGCGTGGCTTCAACCGATTTCGCCCATTTTCACGGAAAACAGTTATCGTCATAGAGTCTATGTCCCTACCAAATTTCATAAGGATTGGTAAATTTTTGTTCGACTTATGGCATTAAAAGTATTCTAGACGAATTAAATGAAAAAGGGCGGAGTTACGCCCATTTTGAAATTTTCTTTTATCTTCGTATTTTGTTGCACCATATCATTACTGGAGTCGAATGTTGACATAATTTACTTTTATACTGTAAAGATATTAAATTTTTTGTTAAAATTTTACTTAAAAAAAAAATTTTTTTTTAAGGTGGGCGTGTTCGTCATCCGATTTCGCAAATTTTTTTTTAGCACACATATAGTAGTAGGAGTAACGTGCCTACCAAATTTCATCATGATACCTTCAACGACTGCTAAATTACAGCTTGCAAAACTTTTAAATTACCTTCTTTTAAAAGTGGGCGGTGCCACGCCCATTGTCCAAAATTTTTCTAATTTTCTATTTTGCGTCATAAGGTCAACGCACCTACCAAGCTTCATCGCTTTATCCGTCTTTGGTAATGAATTATCGCACTTTTTCGGTTTTTCGAAATTTTCGATATCGAAAAAGTGGGCGTGGTTGTAGTCCGATTTCGTTCATTTAAATAGCGATCTGAGATGAGCGCCCAGGAACCTACATACCAAATTTCATCAAGATACCTAAAATGTACTCAAGTTATCGTGTTTACAGTCGGACGGACGGACGGCCGGACATGGCTAAATGAATATCTTTTTCACCCAGATCATTTTGATATAGAAGTCTATATCTATCTCGATTACTTTATGCCGTTACGGATTACCGTTATGCGAACAAAGTTAATATACTCTGTGAGCTCTGCTCAGCTGAGTATAAAAATAAATGTAGACAGCTAAAAAGCATTCAAGAGCGTATATAACGCCTCATTTTTATTTATTTATTTATTTAGTATATTTTTTCGAAAAGTCAAAAACAACAATGGTTCTTACTGACTAAAACGAATAACTAAGCATAGCTACAAAACAGAATTAAGTGAATTAAGAAAAATAGACTTTGGGTAAGAAAAATCAAGCATAATAGAATTAGAGATCTCATTAAGTTCACGTAGAGAGCGCGACAATGGAGCATTTATCGCATAGTTAGTAGACTTATGTTTAATATAAAAGGGGTTATGAGAAAGAAGAGACCTAGTTGGAATAAGAAAATGAATCGCGTGCAGTAAAGAGGAGCAATCAATATCTCCATTAACAACTCCGAAAATGAAAGACAAGGAAAGGGTTGACCTTCTGAGCCCTAATGGTTTCAAATCATTAAAGCAAACGGGAATGATAAGAAGGGACTTGGTCTGAGAAATACTATGACCTTAGGAAAAATTTTAGGAAGGACTCGCTCAATCCTGTCGATTGCAAACTTGTGATAAGTTCTCCAAATAAATGCAGCATATTCCAGTTTGGAATGAACCAACGATGAGTATAGCAATTTGAGGGCATAAGGATCTGAGAAGTTGGTGCTATTACGCCTCACGAAACCTAAGGAAGCATACGCGCTTGAAATGACATAGTTAATATGGTTAAAATGTAGTAAATATGGTTGAAAGAGAACGAGGAGTCAAAGATAACCCTTAAGTCTTTAATCTCATCAAGGAAGTGAAGGGGAGTACCCGAGATAGTATATGTCGTTGATAAAACAGAGATAGACGCGAATTACGGCACCAGATTACTAACCTATCTATGTCTTCTTGGAGACGCTGAGCGCCATCTCTAGTTTGAATACTGGAGAAAACTTTTAGGTCATCAGCCTAAGCCTCAGTAAGAACTCCGATGACAAAAAACAATTTCCTATATCATTGATGAATAAAATGAAAAGGAGAGGACCTAAGATGCTCCCTTGGAGCACCCCAGATGTGGCAGTAAAAGAGTTGGAAGATACACCTTCAATAGAGACCATGCAGCGTCTGTTACTTAGGTAGGAATACAACCACTTGAGAAATACAGAGTGAAAACCGAGGGAAGCGAGTTTACGTAGTAGCATATTGTGAGATACCTTGTCAAAAGCTTTAGAAAAGTCGGTATAAATGCAGACTACTTGATGGCTTGAAGAGAACGCATCATTGCAATATTCACTAAACAAGGCTAAGTTTGCGACGGTAGACCGTCCTACAACAAAGCCATGCTGGTTTGGTAGTAACACATTTTTTGCGGCAAAATACATTTTATCCTTAACAATCCCTTCGAAAAGTTTAGAAATGATAGATAGCTTAGATATTGGCCTATAGTTAGAAGCATCAATCTTTTTGCCATTTTTGAAAATTGGGGCAATGTATGCAAGTTTCCAGGCATATGCAAAGACACCAGAACTTAGAGATTGGTTAAACATGGCCATTAGTGGGGCTACAATAGCTGGACAATTTTTGAGGAGGGCGGTACTAAGACCATCTCGATCAGTCTGAGTAGAGTTTTTCAAACTATTGATACCGTTAATAACGTCGATTGTGATAAGCCGTAGGTCATTGAAATTCAAGGCTGAATCAATGTCAGAATGACAAACATAGTTTGGTAAAACAACCTCATCAACTTTGAAGTTGGATTGAAAAAATTTGGCAAATAAGTTTGCAATGTCTACGGGGGAGGTAGCAAGTTTATCACCCAAGCAAACAGCAGCAGGTACCCCAAGACCAATTTTTTTTGAATTTGATAAAATGCCAGAATTTTTTGGGATTATAATTAATATTTGATTCAACCCCAAGTATATATTTATTATAAAGAAATTTGTTAAGGCAGTTAAACTTCTTAGATAGTTGGGCATAAAGTCCAAAATGGATTTTATCCTTGGATTTCAGGAATTTTTTGTGCCACTTATTTCGCTGATTCTTTAGCCTTTTCAGACCATGAATATACCAGGGAAATTTATAAGTCCTCTTTTTAATAATTGGAATATACTTCGAGCAAATAACCAAGACATGTGACGTAAAAATAGTGTAACAAGCATTAATATTCCGCCCAGAAAAAAGGGCGTCCCAACAAGTGTTTAGGAAGCAGGCATTAAGTTTTTGGAAGTCGCAGGACTGAAACTTAAAGGATATTCTGTTCTCTAATTTAAACGCAACAAATTCGTAAAATTCGACCTTCAGACACAACGGAACATGATGTCGATCAGCAGGTGAAATAGGAAAAAACATTCGGATATTGTTGTATTGATATTTGTACTAACGAAGGCGAGATGAAGAATTCTATTAAGCTTGTTATTAAAACTATTAATTTGAATAAGATCAAGACTTAAGATATTGTCAATACAATAAGATTCAGTCACCGAAGTAATATTAGCTGCTATCAAAGAAAGTTTAGAATAGCTTCCACACCATGCTACATTGGGAAGATTAAAGACGCCAAGAACGCATAGGTGATTTCGCGCTAACTTATTATGTACAATATTTACAATGTTATCAGTGTGTGCTTTATAAATATCAGACGTACTGCCAGGAGGTATATAAGATCCAATAATATATAACGATCCGTAGGTTGACGAACCGTTGATGCATATACACATTTGATCCAGGATAGTATCAGGATTATTTAGGTTGATTTCAAAGGATCTCAAGCTACGATGCACCGCAATTAGTACACCGCCTCCCAACGAACGGCCTGTTTTATCAGCATCCCGGTCCTTTCCTAAAACGTTGAATAATTTAGAGTCAAAAAATTCATAATCATCAAAATCTGGATTAAGCCAGGTTTCGATTAAAACAAAAACATCAAAATCCAAGCTCGAACTAAAGGTACGGATTGCAACTGCCTTAGGCGCATGCCACCCATATTTTGAAAATAAATCTTTAAGACGCGATGGTCAGCTAATTGCTAAACCTCCTTGGTTACAGGAACTGATCTTCGACGATTGCGAAAGCCTTTGACTCTAACGTCAGCCAGCCAAAGCGCTGGATTTAGAACGCTGTTCAGAAGGGAGGGCGGGACTCCAAGCTTAAAGTTAATTTTCTTGAGCTTGTCAGTTTTGGCATCCTTTTTAATCAAACTGAACAAACCATTTTACTGGCGTCAATTTTAGTGTTTTTGGCTACATAAGCAATTATAGAATCACCAGAGACTGACGGCTTAAAGGATGAGAGATGGATCCATTTCTTCGCAGTTACTACCGCAAGTTCAGTATTGGAGTTCTCACCAATTATCACGCCAATGGTACCCATGAGGTTTTTCGACCTCCCATTAGGGGCGGGTTTGGATTTAGAGATGCATCAGAAACATTATCAACCACGGCAGACAAAGAATTGGACGATTGGCGAATATTAGTTGAACGCGTAGTTTTCACCGTTACAGACGGGTTATTCCCAGTATTAACCGGACTTTAAAAAATTTTCCGGTTATTGCGCTTGTTTCTTCGTACATTAGTGCACTGTGCGAAAGAGCTATTATGGACGTTAGCTGCGTCGCTAAGAGGGTTAGATGCAGCTAATTCGGTAGAGTGCACAGGTAAAGCGACAGTTGCGACAGTCGCAGCAGAGATGTTGACAGAGTCCGTGGCAGAGGCAACGATGGCGAGAAATTAGTTGATGTTTTATCAGTAGCATTGACATCTACAGAGGCGAGAGCGTGTTTATCACTCTTAGATGAAGATATGTGCGTAGGTACGGCTGATATAGGCGAGAGCGTGTTTGTCACTCTTAGATGAAGATATGTGCGTAGGTACGGATGATATAGGCAAATCCCTGGCAGTGCAATCAGTTGCGCCAAGAGAATTTGTAGCACTAATTGATGTATTGGCATCTGGGAGTACATTTGTACAAGAACAATTTTTATACTCAGTTGAGCAGAGCTCACAGAGTATCTTAACCTTGATTGGATAACGGTTGGTTGTACAGGTATAAAGGAATCGAGATAGATATAGACTTCCATATATCGAAATCATAAATATCGAAAAAAAATTTGATTGAGCCATGTCCGTCCGTCCGTCTGTCCGTTAACACGATAACTTGAGTAAATTTTGAGGTATCTTAATGAAGTTTGGTATGTAGGTTCTTGGGCACTCATCTCATATCGCTATTTAAAATGAACGATATCGGACTATAACCACGCCCACTTTTTCGATATCGAAAATTTCGAAAAACGGAAAAAGTGCGATAATTCATTACCAAAAACGGATAAAGCGATGCAACTTGGTAGATGAGTTGAACTTATGACACAGAATAGAAAATTAGTAAAATTTTGTACAATGGGCGTGGCACCGCCCACTTTTAAAAGAAGGTAATTTAAAAGTTTTGCAAGCTGTAATTTGGCAGTCGTTGAAGATATTATGATGAAATTTGGCAGGAAGGTTACTCCTATTACTATGTGTATGCTTAATAAAAATTAGAAAAATCGGAGAACGACCACGCCCACTTAAAAAAAAATTTTTAAGTCCAATTTTAACAAAAAATTTAATATCTCTACAGTATATAAGTAAATTATGTCAACATTCAATTCCAGTAATGATATGGTGCAACAAAATACAAAAATAAAAGAAAATTTCAAAATGGGCTTGGCTCCGCCCTTTTTCATTTAATTTGTCTAGAATACTTTTAATGCCATAAGTCGAACAAAAATCTACCAATCCTTGTGAAATTTGGTAGGGAGTTAGATTCTAGGACGATAACTGTTTTCTGTGAAAAATGGCGAAATCGGTTGAAGCCACGACCAGTTTTCACAGTGGACGGTCTGTCCTTCTGCTCGGCCGTTAACACGATAGCTTGAGCAAAAATCGATATATATTTACTAAACTCAGTTCACGTACTTATATGAACTCACTTTGTATTGGCATATAAAATGGTCGAAATCCGACTATGACCACGCCCACTTTTTCGATATCGAAAATTACGAAAAATGAAAAAAATGCCATAATTCTATACCAAATACGAAAAAAGGGATGCAACATAGTAATTGGATTGGTTTGTTGACGCAAAATATAACTTTAGAAAAAAACTTTGTAAAATGGGTGTGACACCTCCCATATTAAGTAGAAGAAATGGAAAAAGCTCTGCGGGGCGAAATCAAAAGCCCTTGTAATTTTGGCAGGAATATTGTTCGTGGTATTACATATATAAATAAATTAGCGGTACCCGACAGATGATGTCCTGGGTCACCCTGGTCCCCATTTTGGTCGATATCTCGAAAACGCCTTCACATATACAACTACCACCACTCCATTTTAAACCCCTCATTAATACCTTTAATCTGATACCCATATCTTACAAACACATTATAGAGTCACCCCTGGCCCACCTTTATGGCAATATCTCGAAAAGGCGTCCACCTATAGAACTAAGGCACACTCCCTTTTAAAATACTCATTAACACCTTTCAGTTATGACCATATCGTACAAACAAATTCTAGAGTCACCCCTGGTCCACCTTTATGGCGATATCTTGAAAAGGCGTCTACCTATAGAACTAAGGCCCACTCCCTTTCATTAACACTTTTCATTTGATACCCATATCGTACAAACAAATTCTAGAGTCACCCCTGATCCACCTTTATGGCGATATCTCAAAAAGGCGTCCACCCATAGCACTAAGGCCCACTCCCTTTTAAAATACTCATTAAAAACTTTCGTTTGATACCCATATCTCGAAAACGCCTTCACATATACAACTACCACCACTCCCTTTTAAACCCCACGTTAATACCTTTAATCTGATACCCATATCTTACAAACACATTATAGAGTCACCCCTGGCCCACCTTTACGGCAATATCTCGAAAAGGCGTCCACCTATAGAACTAAGGCACACTCCCATTTAAAATACTCATTAACACCTTTCATTTATAACCATATCGTACAAACAAATTCTAGAGTCACTCCTGGTCCACCTTTATGGCGATATCTCGAAAAGGCGTCCGTCCACCTATAGAACTAAGGCCCACTCCCTTTTACAATACTCATTAACACCTTTCATTTGATAGCCATATCGTACAAAGGAATTCTAGAGTCACCCCTGGTCCACCTTTATGGCGATATATCGAAAAGGCGTCCGCCTATAGATCTAAGGCCCACGCCCTTTTAAAATACTCATTAACATCTTTCATTTGATACCCATATCTACAAACAAATTCTAGAGTCACCCGTGGTCCACCTTTATGGCTATATCTCGAAAAGGCGTCCACCTATAGAACTAAGGCCCACTCCCTTTTAAAATACTCATTAACACCTATCATTTGATACCCATATCGTACAAACAAATTCTAGAGTCACCCCTGATCCACCTTTATGGCGATATCTCAAAAAGGCGTCCACCCATAGCACTAAGGCCCACTCCCTTTCATTAACACTTTTCATTTGATACCCATATCGTACAAACAAATTCTAGAGTCACCCCTGATCCACCTTTATGGCGATATCTCAAAAATGCGTCCACCCATAGCACTAAGGCCCACTCCCTTTTAAAATCCTCATTAAAAACTTTCGTTTGGTACCCATATTTTACATACGCATTCTAGAGTCATCCCTGGTCCAACTTTATGGCGATATCTCGAAAAGGCGTCCAGCTATGGAACTAAGCCCACTCCCTTTTAAAGTACTCATTCAAACCTTTCATTTGATACCCATATTGTACAAACAAATTCCAGAGTCAGCCCTGGTCCACCTTTATAGCGATATCCCTAAAACTCTCCGTCTTTAAATACTCTTTAATACATTCCATTTGATACACATGTCATACAAACACATTCCAGGGTTACCCTAGGTTCATTTTCCTACATGGTGATTTCCCTTATTTTGACTCCATAGCTCTTAGCTGAGTATGTAATGTTCGGTTACACCCAAACTTAGCCTTCCTTACTTGTTGTATTTGCGAATTACCTCTATTTCTTTGCATAGCGAGGAGACAGCTAAACGTAGGTCATCAATAAAAAGCTTACTATGCATGGAGCGAACTTCAGCAAGAATCGACTTTGATTGGACAGTAAGTGAGTTAATTTCGGCGTGAAGAGAATTAACAGCAGCAACAAGTTTGTTGTTTTCCTCTTCAAGAGCGGCGATTTCATCAATAGTATCTCTATTAATGTCGGCATTGCCTATTGATGGTTGAGCAGAAATGTTGTTGGTGTTAGTAGGAACAACCGCAACGGCAGCACTATTAAAGTTAGAATCATCCAAATTGATGGTGATTGGTGGTGAGCGGAGAGAATTTCGACGTTATATATGATTTCGTATGGAAATCTTGACCGCTCTTGATTAGAAAATTAAGATCAGCTGGGCGGATTTTAACACATTCTAGGTGGTAGAGTTCATTGCACTTGGCACACTGCACTTTCGAATGCGTTCTCTCAACCTTATTCGCACACAAACATTGCATTGTTGGTTGGGAGTGTTTATTTAATTTTTTAATTATTAAATTTATATAATCACTATCCCATTAATAATTATCATATATTTTTAATATAGCTACATTTCAACAAAATGTAAAGATCAACTTTAATACCTTGTTAAATAAAATCCTTTTCCAAACAGTAACCCTAAAAATGCTTCAATTATCAATAAACTTTCTTGGGACAGCTTTACCAGCGCCGTCTAAGTTCAATAGCAAACCAAGAACTTTCATAATCTTTTTGGATGCTCATGCATCTCTGCACAAACATAAGTAATAAAGCACTAATTTTGGATGAAATGCAAAATACTAAAAGAAACTAAAAAACCAGCCAGTAATGGAGAAAATAAAAGTCACAATGAGAACTCAATAATATATATATGAAGTTTTAATAAATCAATAAATTTGCAATTAGACATGTCGCACTCCTTTTCATCCAAAAGTATAGAAAATTTGTATCATAATAAATGCAAGCAACCGGATCGCTAGGGTGAGATGATTAGGTTAGGTTGAACTGGCCTGTCCATGAGGACCTCACATAGACTGATTGAATACGTAGTGTTACCAAAAGTTTGTTTTAACCACCAAACTGAAAAGCCCTATCAAAAACCAGGACCTATGTTATAAAATAACTCCGTCCTCTTGGCAAATACTAGAAGCTTCCTAGAACTTAAGCCACTTGCTGCTTCTTGATCTGAAGCTTTATCACTCCTAATAGCTGGAGTCTTAGCCTGGCAAGTGCAGAGCACAAGTACAGCACGTCCTCGATCGTTTCCCCCTCCAACCCGCACTTCCTACATCTGCTATCTTTGACCAAGCCTAATTTAAAGGCATGTGACGCAAAAGGCAGTGTCCAGTCAGAGTACCCGTCATGAGTCTACAGTCCTCTCCTTTTAATGATAAAAGCAACTTTGTTAGTCTAAGATTGTAAGACCCGCACATAATCTTCGACACTTTACAGCCCGCGCTTGAACCCACGCCTTTCCCGCTTGGTCGATCATGTACACCTTCCGCCTTCGCTTAATCTCGCCCAGTCTAATTAGGATGTCTAAGGATCAATCTTCAAGGGATGGGCCGTTTTTAGCTAGTTCATCCGCTTTTTCATTTCCATCTATTCCCATATGCCCTGGGATCCAATAAAGATGTATGCTTCTCCCTGTCCCGATTCTCTCCAGAGACTGCTTATACTACAACACGCATTTAGATGCTGTGATATGCGAGATTATTGCCTTAATTGCTGCTTGACTGTCAATATAAAAGTTAACACGGTTGCAGCTTAAGCTATTCTCTTCCAGGGTTTCTACTGCTTTGGTTATGGCTAATATTTCCGCTTGGAAAACGCTACAGCAATCCGGCAGCCTGTAGGATCTGATTATTTCCGGATCAGCGCAGTATACCACAGACCCTACCCCTTCCACTACTTTGGAACCATCTGTGTACACATGTATCGCCTCGTCCGCCATTTGCGCACCCACGCGCCAACCGTCCACCTCTATTGTGGCCTTAACATCTCCCTCGACGCGCAGATAGGAAATCAGGTAGTCTGTTCGTCTTGTGATTGATGACGCTATACCACTATGTCCATATGGTCAGCACTCAAGATGCCCCGAGGCACCGAGCCTGGTTGCAGTTGTTAATGTTATGTTCTTTGCTACCAGCTCTATAGGTGGAGTGTGCAGAATGGCATGCAGTGCAGCCGTCGGGGTTTTTTTCAGGGCTCCCGTAATGATAAGCATCGAAAGCCTGCATACTCCCTCTCATTTTTTGAGGTATGTTGTTTTTTGTGTGGCTTTCCACCAAACAAGAAGTCCATAGTATAGAATAGGGCTTACAATCGCGGTAAAAAAACAATGAGAAAGAGAGGGCAGTAAGCCCCACGTACACCCCAGCATTCTTTTACATGCATAAAGTGCCGTTGAGGCCTTCTTCACCCTCTCCACTACGTTGAATTTCCATGACGCTTACTGTCTAGGATGATTCCTAAATATTTTGTGCAAGGTTTCTCCTGTAAGGTCACCGCTCCTAACTTAGGCCTGGTCCAATTTGTGACCTTGTACCTCTTTGTAAACAAGACCATATCCGTCTTCTCCGCATTGACTTTCAGCCCGACATTAGATGCCCAGGTATGAATATCCCGAAGCGCCCGATCCATCAAAGAACTAATCGTCAGTTTAACGGGTCCCCCATCGAATCGCCTGAGCAGTTGGTTGATGACCAGCGTCCACAGCAGAGGTGATAGCACCCCTCCCTGCGGCGTGCCCCTGTCCACTGATTTCGTGGCCTCGTACAATCCCCATTGTGATGTTATCTTCCTGCAATTTAACATGCAGCCATCTGTTTAAGGCTGGATGTACTTTAATGTAATTAAGACCATCCATAATCGCCCATTTAGAAACATTATTGAAAGCCCCGGCAATGTCAAAGAAGACTCCTAGAGCATATATTCCTTATATTCCAGAGATTTATCTATGCTTATTACCACCCTATGTAATGCGGTGTCTACCGAATTGCTTTTGGTGTACGCATGCTGTGTTGTGGAGAGCATCTTTTTATCCACGTTGGATTTTAGGTACACATCTATCAGCCTCTCAAAGGTTTTGAGAAGAAATGATTTTAAGCTGATGGGTCTATAGTCTTTGGGATACACGTGACCGATCTTCCCCGCCTTTGGTAGGAAATCTACCTGAGCAGTTCTCCAGGAGTGCGGTACATGATTCAGCCTTATGCACCCATCGAATATTATTTCAAGCCATTCCACGACCACCATACTCGAGACTTGTAGCATGGCCGAGAATATACCATCTTGGCCCGGCGATTTAAACTTAGAAAACGTCTTCACTGCCCATTCGATCTCGGTCACCAATCCCGGCACTACCCGCTCCGTGATCGAAGTGTGAGTGGTGTCTGCTGGCTCTTCTGAACCGTTTCCCCATGGGAAATGTGTTTCGAAAAGCACCTCAAGGGGTTCCTCACTATTAGGTTACCATTCCCCATTCTCTTTCTTTATTAGTCCCTGGACTATGTTTCCCCTTACTTACTTAGTTAATTGGAGCTTAACCGTCTAAACGGTTATGGCCGTCCAACAAAGCGCACCAGTCGCTCCTGCCAACCGGCGCCAATTGGTCACACCAAGGGAGTATAAATGGTTTTCCACCTGGTCCTTCCAACGGAGTGGGGGCAGCCCTCTTTCTCTGCTTCCATAGGGGGGTTTCGATAAAAACACTTTCTTGGCCGGAGCGCAGCCGCTGCGTTTTAGTTCGCTGGACTATGTGGATGTCTGCGTACAGCTCATCATTAAATCTTCGTCGGTACTCGCCATCGCCAACGCGTATGTTTTCCCTTGCTAGGACTTTTTTCAACCGTGCCGTTTCGCTGGAGTACTCTATGTCCGTACAGAAACTTTTCCAAGAGATTACCTTCGCCCTGGAAATTTCACGCTTGTAGATCCTTAGTAGATCCCTGTACTCGTTGCGACACGCTTCGCTTTCCGCGGTCTTTGCGAGCTTAGACATTTCTTTTACCTTTCTTCTTAGAAGACTCGGTTTATTTCTCCAACATTGCGGCTTTGCTTTTCCTCTGAATCTTCTTAGAGGGCAAGCTTTGTTATACGCAGTCATAAGCGTTAGGAATTCATTCGACTCCTCCAGTTACTTGTAGTGTCAAATTGGGTCACTGCATTAAACTGCATTTAAATCTGGCAACTCCCCCTCTAATAAATAAAAACATGCAACACTCATATTAACACTTGGCATTACTTAAAATGTTAGAGTGGAGTGACGCGGAGATTCAACCCCATTGGTTGAAGCTCCCGTTACTCGAATCTATCACGCCATCGCATCATACAATTTTCCCGTTATGCGCAAAAATGCATACCGAGATGGTTGCTGCTGAAAGTGCAGTTTAGTTTAGTTTCAGTTTGAAGTGAACCGGTGTCCTATACAGAACGAAAAATAAAAGTCGAAGACTCTAAGTGTGTAAATCAAAACTTAAGTGAAAAAACTAAAACTAGAAATAAAGACTAACTAATTTTAAAATTAAATAAGTTTTTATTAATTTAAAAAGGAAACAACAAAAGAAAACACAGTGAATGTGTGCGTACAGCGTGGGGCTGCAAGCCCAAAATTAAGTGGCATTTAAATGCCATGCCACATGGCGACCGTGACATTTCCATAGAACAACTGCACCAAAAAGAATTGTGTAAAGTGTTGAAGAGTCTACACAAACCGATAAATCAAAAAAAAATTTAAATTTTTAAGAGCGTGTAATTTCTGTACACAAGGGCTTCACATTTTTGTATTATAAAATGTTTAGCAACAGCAACTTCGCCGGCACGGAGTTAGCGCAGTGCGCTACCCACGCGTATGAGAAAAAAAATTTTTGTTAAACTTAAAGAACCATTTAAAAAGAAACTTGGGAAATTTATTTAAGTCCCACTTGTAAAAAACTATATACATATATTAAAGAAACTAAGAAATAAATAAACTTTTAATAAAACAAAATTATACAAAAGAAAATAGTTAGTGGCCAGTGCCTGTGTGTAGATAGCGTGTGTGGGTGTGCACGTAGAACATATTTTCAACGTTTCCTAATTTGGAAACAACAGAATATACAACAAAATACAAATTTAACATTGCTTTAATTAAGTACAGGGGCGGTTGTAACAAAATGTAATAAACGCATATTTTATTTAATTACATACAAATATACGAAAAATTAAAAATTAAAAAAAAAAACACAAAAATTTAAAATTAACTACAAAAAATGATACGCAGAACATTTAAAACTTTGACATAAACTACAAAACATTTAAAACATTAAAATAAAATTTAAAATCTTCCAAAAATGTTGAAATTTAAATAAACAAAAACTACAAAAAAAAAACAACAAATTTAAATCAAGAAAATCTACA